>NW_005842272.1:1530183-1540839 GCF_000455745.1 Alligator sinensis | reverse complement strand
ACCCCCCGCTCCCCCAGCCCCCACCACGGGTGCCCCACCTGGGCCAGCTCCAGCCTTTTAAGAAAAAAAACCCTGAGAAAAGCCCCGGGGACTCATCACTCCTGTAGCAGCCTCGGGGTTTTGGGGGCTCATGCAGAGCCCCCCACATGGCATGTGGGGCAGTGGGGATTGGCCCCCACTGGCAGAAGTGGTGAGTCCCGGGGTTTTTTAATTTTTTTTTCTTATAGGGCCGGAGCTGGCCCATGTGGGACAGCCATGGGGGGGCTGGGGGAGTGAGGGGGGCAGGGGGCTCATGGCAGAGCCCCCCCATGCAGCACGGGGCAGTGTGGGACAGTGGGAATCACCCCTGCCTGGCAGCACCTGCTAAGTTGGGGCTTCTCTTTTTTCAAACAGCCAGGAGCTGGGGTGTGTGGGGCAGCCATTGCCGGGCTGTTGCGGGGGATGGGCCTGGCTAATTTGGAGATTTGGCTGATTCAGCAGCAGCCGAATCTCCGAAAGCAGGAGCTGAATCTCCAAATCAGATTTAGTCAAATCAAATTGGGACAGTGATTCGAATCACCGAATAAAATCATGGTCCCTCAAATTGGCCAAATCCGAAGTGAATACTAGCTGCTTCGCGCAGGCCTAGTGCACACATTCCCCTGTGTTAGGAGTCAGAGCAGCAGAAAGGCTGGTGAATCCTCAGCTGGCTCAGACGATCCGTGTGGGCCTTACTGGCAGAGGCCTAAATATGTCCAGTTGGCCCCCATTACCTTCATAAGCGTAGCTGCCTGTATTTAAGCAGCAATCCTGTCAATGCTCAGGAGGCTTCTCAACCTCACAGATGCCTCCATGGGTAGCGTTTCTGTAGCGTGCCATTCTCCCCTCCAGAGCTCTTGAGACTGGGAGGGAGTTAGGCAGGGCTGGGGGTACTTCCCAGCCAGGACGGTGCATGGGGCCTGGGGCGGGAATGCATGGTCACAGGGCCCAGAAGGGGTACAGGATGGAGCCACCGGTGGCTCATCTGGGGGGATGATGGGGCAGCTGGCTCCCCACCACTGCACACACTCTCAGGGGGCCAACGGAGGCATGCGTTTGCGGGGCAGGGGTGCATGTGGGCTGCCCACTGTGAGCTCAGAGCTCCCTACCCTGCTGCCCTCCCCCTGGGGCCTCAGTGGCCCAGCAGGTGGGACCTGGCATGGCAAGGCACAGCAGGGTGGGGAGGTATGGTGCTGCCGGGAGCCCCACACTGCCATGGCTTGCTGCCTCCTGTCTGCCCAGAAGCAGTGGGGGTGGAGGCAGAGATGTTGTGCCCCCTGCTGCTGCTGGGTGGACAGGGGGTGCCTTGCCATGACACCACAGGGCTCCCGATGGTGGCAACAAACCTCCCCACCCTGCTCCTCTCTGCCCTGCCACACTGGGTCCCACTCACTGGGCCGCAGAGGTCCTGTGGGGAAGGCAGCTGAGCAGGTAGCCCCAAGCTCACAGCAGGCAGCCCTAAGGGCTCCAACTCCAGCCATGCTGCCTTTGGGGGAGGGGGAGCTGGGCACTGCACTCCACTCTGGCCACAGCAGCTGGGTCTTGGGTGCTGCTGTGGGGGATAGGGAGCTGCAGACCCAGGTCCCTGGCCCTGTAACCCTGGCAGCTGGGGGCTCCCTCCAGCAGGACGGTGGGGTGGGGGGGCGGGCAGAGGGCTGCAGATCATGAGTGAGGGGCACCAGCAGCAGTTGGGGTGGGGGGAAACTGTAGATTGGGGAATAAGGAGCACTGGCAGGGCCAGGAGGCTGTGGGTTGGGAGTAAGGGGCACCTTGGGGAGTGGGGAGCTGTGGGTTGGGAGTGAGGGGCACCAGTAGGGCTGGAGGGATGGGGGCTGTGAGTGGGAAATGAGGAGCACCGCCAGGGCCAGGGGGCTGTGAGTGAGGAGCACCGCAAGGCTGGAGGGGCTGTGGCTTAGGTGTGTGGGCCAACAGCATGAGCAGGGGCAGGGCACTGGCATATCAGGGCTGGCCAGTGCCACAAAGCAGGGGGACAGTTGCGGGGGAGGGAGGGAGGGAGGGAGACCGCAGCAACTGATCCTGCATCCCAGTGAGTGAAGGGGAACAGGGGGAGCTCTGATTTTTTAAGATTAAAAAAAATGAAATCAAACACCAAAATATATAGGTATTTAAATTAATGTTTATTATAATGATTGTGGTACTGGTAGGCTTCCAAATTGCTTTACAATTATAAATATATCAATAAAAATTGCATTCAACTGATACCTGCATATATAGTGGCTTTTTATTTTAATTGCGGAAAAAAACACTAATTTGGGGGGTTTTAATGAGAGAATTTGGGATTTTTGAACAGAGAAAAACAGGATCTTTGCTCATTACTTTGTAGTGACACGCCCTGACCACCCACAATCTGCCCCCACCCCTTGACATCCAGTATGAATGCATGTGCCTAATTTTAAATGCCAGTGTGCTAATACATGCTGATCTCCCATCATTATTAAGAAGCATATAAGAGCAGAAATATATCTGTTCATAACCACTAAAAAACTTTAAATAAAATAAAAGTGACACTAGTATTCCATGGAACATTTAAAATCCATAGCGAGATCTTATCTATTGCCCTGGGCACAGCTCCACCTACCTTAGTAGGACTGCACCCACTTAAATAAATTTGGCTCTATTTAAAAAACAACACATATCCAGCCCTAGCTGCTTCTTGACTTACTCTTCATCATAAATCAACATCAAAATTCCAACACAGTGATGAGCTCCTCCTTGGCCAAACTAAATATCTTACGCATGAAAGTAAGCTCCTTTCCTCCCTCTCCAACATGCATGTATGAACATGTGCGTGCATGCACACACATGCACACAGTATTTGGATTCCAAAATGATCTTTGAAACGGTATTACAAGCAAGATAACTGTAGTATTTCATTTAAGCCATTTATTTGAGCACCATGTTTCACGTTTAGTGGAAGGATTTAGCCACAAAGCTGGCTGAGTGTCTCCATTTATCAATTGCACAACGCATACAAAATGCAATCTGTCTCTCCTCATGTATTTAACTGTTTTTAAAACCAAAGCCAAAGGGCCTACTTTGAGAGAATGCTTTGTGCAATCCTGCTTAAATTCATATACCCTCATAGCTTTAATAGTTCTGCCACAATGCCTCTATGAAAATATAATGTAATGTCACTTATTAAGAAGCAAAGTTTATTGCTGACTATATTCTAGTGATGTGAGCCCTGGGCTCAGCTCTGCTAAATTGTTATATCTGCATATCCTCTTACTTTCCTGCTGCATTTACATTATTATACAGCTTCTTTCAGGGCTCTCCCTCTCCTCCCCCCATAGTAGAAAGATAGCAATATAAAGAAAATAATAGAGTAGATGTAAAACTATAAATGGTTCTAATTCAGTCTGAAAAAGTCACAAAGTAACCAAAATCTAATTTGAGCTCAGCACAGAATATGAAATCAAGCAAGCTAAGGCTTCTTTTCCATACTCTGGCAGCCATCTTCATTAGTAGCACTAGAAGTTCTGCACATGGTTTGCCTGTACAGGACAAAACAAGTGAGAAATTGATGGTGTAAATATCACCTTGGTAACACACTACTGCTAGGCATTCAATATATTCTGCCAATAGGTTTAATTTCCCTTCTTTTCCTTCAGCAATATCTACCGAAGCTACTGGCCCACACAATTTAAGGCTACAATTTAACCATGAAGCCCCATGGAGGAGTGTGAAGGAACTAACCATACCTCAAGGAGGCAAGATTCCCTTCCTTCTCCTTCATTCCAGTACTTTGCTACATCATCTTTGGCCCAGCAGACTGCCCTGGGGTGGGAAGGTAGCTAACACACAGCACTTGTTTATCCCAAGGGCCTGAAGTCAAGGTCTGCTTAATCCCCTTAAGGGCTTCAAGGAAAAGGGTGGGGACTCAGAGGGAAAATGTTCCCATAAACCATCTATAAACTTTCTTCCTCACTTTAGGCACAAAGGGCACTTACACACATGCAGGGAGGCTGCTCCGTCGTGCTGTGCATTGGAGTCTGCTGGAGTGTAGCACTTACCACGCTCTAGCAGATTCCAGCATCACGTGTATCAGCGTCCCCATGCTGAAAAATGGCCGCGGGATGCTTTAAACTAAAGCTCATTTGACTAAACTAAACCGTCGCCATTTTTCAGCTCCGGGATGCTAATACACACGACACTCCAGGCACTTTTAATTAGTGCAGCTCTCAGAGCCACACTAATTAAAAGCACCTTTCACTTCCCAGAGCATGTCTATAAATGCCCAACATCCAAGAAACAACCCAGCTCTTAGAGTTTCCCAACACGCTCACTTGCACCAGAACAAAAGGCAAAGATAATATCCTTTATTTGCCAATATATTTGCAAATGCTGTAGATGAGATTGGAAGCAGACACTGGTCCAAGACCACGTTGAGTGAGTTTTCTAAAGAAACAACATATTTAGGCTCAAATTCTGAACAGGGCAGGGGGAATATGAGCCTCAACTTGTTTGTGTACCATTTAAAGAGACAGGCAGACAAGGTTCCTTAGGTGAATTTGATATCTTTTATTAGACCAACCCAAATGGTTGGAGAATAGTTATTAAGCAAGTTTTCAGGTTCAAAAACCCTTCGTCAGGCTCAGGAAGCTGCAGCAGTTGGTGTGCGCTCTTCCTGGATGGAATGAAAAGTAAAGAAGCCAGGGGCTGGGCTGGGCTGGGCTGGGGAGTCAGTTGCCAGGCAGATTGTAATGTATCAAAAATCCAACGTCTATGTTTAGTCCCTGATCTCTAGTATCCAGCAGGTTGATGAAATGGAGCTCATAGGCTCGTCTCTGGGATGTGTTGTGTAAATTTCCCTTGAGGATCAGGACTGAGAGATTGGAGAGAGAGTGGCCCTCCTGTGAGAAATGTGCCCCCACCGGTAATTGGGTGTTTCTGTCTTTGATGGATTTCCGGTGTGCATTCATTCTGGTGCGCAGTTGTTGTCTGGTCTCTCCTACGTATCTTCCATCAGGGCATTTGGTGCATTGGATGAGGTATACTACATTCCTGGAGGTGCAGCTGTAAGATCCTGGGATGCTGATGGCTCTGTTGTGGGGTGTAGTAATAGTGGGGGTGGTGGAGATGTGGGGGCAGGTTTTGCATTTCTTGTCATGGCACGGTCTGGATCCTTTTGATCATCACTGGCATAAAAACTGCATACTGTATATTTTAGCACAGACCCTTTGCAAACTTAAATTTCTACCAGTACTGCCAAGCTATACAGTATGCCAGATCCATTCAGACATATTCAGATCCCTGAAGGACATTGAAAGAAACACTACATACTCTGACCTCTGACTCATAACAACCTCTCTCTACCAGAGAAAAAGGCCATAGAATCTCTAAGATCTAACCACCAAATAGTAATAAAACCAGCAGATAAAGGAGGAGCCATAGTCATCCTAAACCGTGAGGATTACATAAAGGAAGCCAACAGACAGCTCTCTGACACCACCTACTACAAAGAACTACAAGAAGATCCTACTCCCCTTTTCACCAAAAAACTCAACAATACCATCAAATCATTTCCACCAAGATTACAAGAAAAACTACAGACCTTGATCCCCCCGCTACCTAACCCAGGGACTTTTTACATGCTCCCTAAAATCCACAAACAAGGGAACCCTGGCAGACCTATCATATCCAACCATGGGACCCTAACTGAGGAAATATCAGGTTTTGTTGAATCCATCCTAAAACCGCTTGTCACCCACAGAGCAAGTTTTGTCCAAGACACCACAGACTTGCTACGGAAACTTAAAAACATAGACCACCTTCCCAGGAACACACTCCTAGCCACCATGGACGTTACCAGCCTATACACCAACATCCCACACCAGGATGGCATCCATGCCTGCCTTACATATCTACAGGAACAAGATTACAACCCAGAATACAGACCCAAAGATATCACTGAGCTTATACACTTCATCCTCACACACAACAATTTCACTTTTAATAATCAACACTTCCTCCAGATGATGGGAACAGCTATGGGCACTAAAATGGCCCCACAGTATGCCAACCTTTTTATGAGCCACCTGGAAGAAGACTTCCTCAAGAACTGCACCATCAAACCCTTGCTGTACTTACGATATATCGATGACATCTTCATCATTTGGAGTGAGAACCTGGAATCTCTACTTGAGTTCCACCAGAAATTCAACAGTCACCATCCCTCCATCCGACTTTCTTTAGAATACTCCAACACCAACATCCCCTTTTTAGACACAAGGATCAGTATCCAGAAGGGTAAAATACAGACCACAGTATACAAGAAACCCACAGACCAACATACATATCTGCACAGAACCAGCAATCACCCGAAACACACCAAAAAAGCAGTGATATACAGCCAAGCCCTCAGATACCACCGCATCTGTACTGAAGAGAACACCTGGGATTGCCACCTCACCAATCTTAAAAAGGCTTTCACCCAGCAAGGACACTCCTCCAGAGAGGTAGATCGCACGTTTGAAAGAGCCACCTGGATACCACGTGAAGAACTGCTGCAGTACAGAAGAAAAACACCCACAAATCGCACACCGCTGGTTATGACCTATCACCCATCCCTTGAACCTGTACGGAAAATCCTCAAAAAATTGCAACCCATATTAGAAAAAGACCCTATTCTTAAAAAGATCTTCCCAGAGCCACCCATCCTAGCCTTCAGACAAGCACCGAACCTCGCCAACCTCATCACCAGAAGCAAACTTCCTCAAGCCCAGAACACACCAAAAGGATCCAGACCGTGCCATGACAAGAAATGCAAAACCTGCCCCCACATCTCCACCACCCCCACTATTACTACACCCCACAACAGAGCCATCAGCATCCCAGGATCTTACAGCTGCACCTCCAGGAATGTAGTATACCTCATCCAATGCACCAAATGCCCTGATGGAAGATACGTAGGAGAGACCAGACAACAACTGCGCACCAGAATGAATGCACACCGGAAATCCATCAAAGACAGAAACACCCAATTACCGGTGGGGGCACATTTCTCACAGGAGGGCCACTCTCTCTCCAATCTCTCAGTCCTGATCCTCAAGGGAAATTTACACAACACATCCCAGAGACGAGCCTATGAGCTCCATTTCATCAAGCTGCTGGATACTAGAGATCAGGGACTAAACATAGACATTGGATTTTTGATACATTACAATCTGCCTGGCAACTGACTCCCCAGCCCAGCCCAGCCCAGCCCCTGGCTTCTTTACTTTTCATTCCATCCAGGAAGAGCACACACCAACTGCTGCAGCTTCCTGAGCCTGACGAAGGGTTTTTGAACCCGAAAGCTTGCTTAATAACTATTCTCCAACCATTTGGGTTGGTCTAATAAAAGATATCAAATTCACCCAAGGAACCTTGTCTGCCTGTATCCTTAGACCAACACGGCTACAACCTAAACCCCATTTAAAGAGACAGACATTTCCAAAGGGAGAACAAATATGTAGAGAATGTGAATCATGCTTAGAGGCAAAGCACACTTGAAGCTGCCAAAGGAAAAAAATGAAGCAAAAGAAATAGAATCACACATCTTTACCTCTCAGAGTGGTGTGAGCAGCCCTAATGATGCTGTGGCCCATTCCAGCCATCCTTCACCGAACACAAAAGAAGCTTCACTTACATGTATGCCATTCCCCCAGAATATGGAGTACAGAAGTGGAGGGACTAAAGAAGAAGCTTCCAAGGAGAAAAGGGGGTTGGGGTGATCCTCAGCATATAAACAAGACATTTCTCTTTCTAGGCCTTGCTCCTGCTCCAAGGTAGATGAAACCTGGCAGCTGCCCAAGAATACGCTCATTAATTCAGGACTGAGTTCCCCTCCCTGTCACTTTTAACCTTGTGCTAACACACAGCACATCATACCTGCACTGAATAGCATCAAGCCCATTGGCCAGTACTGTTGAAGATTAATACAATGAGAAGCTACGTGCAACAAATGCTGTGGAAGTGGACAGAGCCTGTGTATTTTAGTGACATGGCCAATACAAGAATAATGGGAAATACCTGATTTGGCCCACTTGGAAACAAAAAACAAAAGCTGTCATTAAACTTAAGGTCTTTGCAATGTCTGTATAATCAAGCAACATGACAGCTTAAATAGCTAAACATTTCAAGGAAGGTAATGAAGATAAGGAAAAGTAGAGAGTGTTCTCTGGTGAGTTGGTTGTCATGTGCAGATTTGCAAAGGTGTAATCAAGGGCAGTCTTTTGAGTCTGCCATTGGAGTTAGGGCCCAGTTATTGCCTTCCCAAGGAAGAATCCACAGGAGAAGCTTAGAGGGAGATAAAAGTAACTAAATTGCCCAGGCATTGTTCCATTCAAGCGAGAGAGGGATTTTTACCCCAACGAGTCAGAAAGGCTTATGGTCCACAGAGGTCCATATCTTGTCATAGCCTCTAGTGACAAACTACCACTGTCAATTCTCCTCTCATCATAGATCTGGGCCGGTTGTATAGCCAAGGGCTCCCCCTAGACCACTGTATTCATAGGGTGGATTCCTTGTGGCATTATTAAGCAGGGGGAAGGATGCAGTGATTTGGTCCCAAACCATTCCTGCCCCAAGGTTGACCATCCACCATTTTGGAGGACTTTCACTGGGGAATGGTATAAGTGGTTGACTTACTCCTTCCAAGCTGCAAACATGAAATACATGCATTGAGCTTTCTTTGAAATAGATTGGGGTTAAATAATTTGTGCCCTTGACAGTTTTGTCATTTGTTTACTTTCCTTGGCCAAAAGAGTGAACTATAGTAAAAGCTTACAATTTTGTCACGAAATCCACAGGTGTGACTTAAAATACACACACCAGTAGATCACCATGGCCTAGCAAGAGGCCATCATTTTTAAGTGATGGCTACTTGAAGTAGGAGGATCCTTCAAGAGATTTCGTTACAAGCATAAAAGATGCAATACTTTTGAAAAATTCTACTTACAGAAATTAGAGTACAATATTACATTGTTCTGAACCATCAATGTCCTGGCTACCAAATTAGCAGCAATGTCCCAGCAATATGGAGCATATGAAATTGCTCTGCTGGCCAGATGTGGCCTGCAAGCTATGGGTTGTTGACCCTTACTAAACTATATATTTCTACTTTAAATCCCCTTAGCAAAAGCACTCGGGGTGCATCAGTGTATGATTTTTTTTTTTTTCAAAGCCAGCTGAAGTTCAATGTGCTGTACTCAGTACGGAGAGGAAAAGCAGAGAATTATTTCTACTTTTAACACAGCTGCACCCAGACACCCCAACCAAAATGAAAAGACCTACTGTGCTGGGTGCTGCAAGAGAGAAATAAATAGGACAGCCTTGGGCTCAGAATGCTCATGGTCAGTGCCAGACAGGACGTGACATTGGGCAAACCAAACAAGCAGGTCAGCAGTTGAGTGGGAAGATAAAAATATCATTTGTGTCAAAGTGGCCTAATTTTTATTCCATTTTTTATTTTTGATTTAGTAAGCATGTCCTTCCAATCCACTAGTACTGCTTTTCAGTGAAAATATACAGCAATGACTATAATTTAGCTCACCACAGTAAAAGCTCCCAAATCTGTCCCAGAAAAAACAAATTCCTACCATGCTTCCAAGCCCTCTTTCTCCTTGTCCTGGAGAACAGATCAAGTAGTTTCAGCTCTGACAGACATGTTCATGGAAAATGTCTATATAAAGCATCCCATTTCTTCTCCCTATCCCCAAATGGAGTATAACCAATACAGAAAGTGTACCATCCACTAGAGTGGGGGTGGGAATATGGCCTATGGGCTGGATTCAGCCAGCCAGGCAATTTCATCTAGCCTGCGGGTGACCACCAATTAACTGTACTCTGCCCAGCCTTCATGCCTTGCTCCCACCCTTGCATGTGGAAGGGCCTGGCCCAGCCAGCATGCATCTTCTGGGCAGGGATGCTGCTGCCACTGCTGCAGCTGGCAGGGGATCTGCTTAGCTTTCCCAGCATGAGTGGCTCCTCCTTGTCTCCCTACTGCAGTGCTCACACCAGACAGTGGATAGGGAAGCAGCAAGCGCAGGGGGGAGCTGCAGCTGGGCAAGGGTGAAAAGCATGGGGCTGGTGGAAGTGTGAAGTCAGCACCCTGCGGTTGTGGGTGGTGGGAGTGCAGAGCTTGGGTGTGCAGGTTGCAGGTGTGAAGGAGGTGGGGGGGAAGGGCCCTAGGGGCACTCATGGCCTGTGCGGGTGCTGCTGCCCAATGGCACACGACTCTGGCCATGGCAGCAAGGAGCACAGTCAGGCTGGCCTGCCTCTATTGTGAGTGGCTCCCCACAGCACATGTACAGCTCCCAGCACTTGTGAGCCAACTGGGGGAAGCCCCACATGATGGAGTCACCTGCCTTCCCTGCTCCCTGCCACTGTATGTATGTCCCAGGACTCCACCAGGAAGAAGGGGGTGGGGCTCCATCATGAGGAAGGCAGCCGGCTCTATCACATGGGGCTTCCCCCAGTGGCGCATGAGTTCCATGTGTGCCGTGGAGAGCACTTTGCAATACAGGCAGGCCAGCCTGGCTGCACTTCTTGCTGCCATGTGTAGTTCTGACCGAAGCCATGCACCACTGGACAGCAATGTCTGTGCAGGTTACAAGTGCCCAAAGTACCCAGCAG
>NW_005842272.1:1525987-1530047 GCF_000455745.1 Alligator sinensis | reverse complement strand
CCCCCCCCCATGTATGCAGCCACACCCCCTCACAATTTTCCTGCACAAACACCCCAACACCTACACCCCCCCTCCCAGTCACACGCAACACACAAAATACAAGACTACAACTTTATTTTTTAGCTGTTATGCAAGCACCTTTATATGCACTATTCAAACAATTCATGACAAAAATAATTTTGTAATAAAATTAAAATAGGTTATAGTTGGTGTTTGACTTTTAGTATATGATTTGTTTTTTTTTCAGGTTTCCAGAATGGCAGACCCCTCCCTTCCTCACAAAAGGATCACTTCTGGTGGCAAGGGGAGGGACTTCTGGTGGCAAAGGCCAAGGGTTAGGACCATGGTCCTAACATGGTGACCAGGGGGCGGGCCACCTGTCAACAAGTGGGACTATCCTTGCAGCCCTCAACAGCTTACCAAAACTCAATAAGCAGTCCTCCAGCTGAAATAATTGTCCACCCCTGAACTAGAGGAAGTCCATAATGCATGTTTAACTCTCAGATGTCCTAATATTGCATCTTTTCATTAGACAAAGACCCAGGCTAACTCAAAAGTTGATAAAAATGGTTATAGATGCATTCACAAGGTCACTGATAAGCGTATCACCACAAATTGCCTAATTAGTGGGAAAAATATCGGAATGAGTTCTTCTGTTTCCTTGTTTTACAAGTGACCCTCTTCTGAAGAGCTGCAGCCAGCATATTCAATGCAATTATTCCATTATTGTCCTTGCCTGTATGGATGGCTGCCAGGAACACAGCTTGGCCTTCTGGCTTGAAAACAATACAGAGAGTCAGGAATCTCTGTGTACTTTCATCAAATACCAACATCGTTTTGTAACCTTGGGCAAGTCACTTTGGGTCTTGTTCTCCACCAGCTTGAATCTTGCAGTCATTTACTCCTCTGGCAAATGGAAGTTAAATACTTTCTTTCTGACTGACTAGCATTTTGAACCCATCTTGCACAGGATTGCTTAGAAGAAGGGCTAGTACTAATATATTCATAATCTTAATTATTAGCAGATCCTGATCCAAAGTCCATCTAAGCCCATGTGAGGCTTCAGTAGGTTTTGAATTTGTCTTTAAATGATCATCTAAAATAAAGAATGATTTGGAACATCACATTTCTGTTCCTTTGGAAATTCTGAAATTTTGGACTTATCTTGACCAGAAAAAATAAGAGTTCTGAAGTTTCCTTTGAAAAACAATTCTAAATTCACATTAAGAAAAAAAAGAAATTTAGTGTTTGGATTAGACTGAAACGTGTTTATGTTATGCTATATTATGTTATAGTAAATAAAATAGCATAGCTTGACAAGGTAATCGTTACTTAATAATTGAAACATTTTGACTTTTGTTACCTTACAAACTGTTCCTTCACTGAAGACTTTTAACATAATTCTGTCTAATGATCTTTTGAGTTTCTTTTACCCCTGTAAAAGTTAAAACAACTTAATCAAAACAAAGCATTTCAACATGATTATTCAAGCATCAAGAATTTTCATTAAACATTTTAACAAATCCTTGTATTACTTCAGAGTGCTTTGACTCAGTTTAATCAGTGGGTTTTTTAGGAAAAATGTACCCCCAACAAGGTTTTGACCAGCTCTGGAAAGATATAAGGCAGTGACATGTCACTAAGACATGCGCATCTCTGCATCTCTACTTTCTTTTTGAAGCAGAGATCAAACTCACTCTGTGCTCTATTGTGAAAATTCACTATATGATATATGGTACTATATATCTTCATAACCTTATATTAATATCTATTCATAATTCTCATATTTAGCATGTACACTGTGCTTTATCCATATATAGAATTATATTAGTCATTATATAGTATGCTTATAGTTGTATGACTGTTTAAAACAAAAAAAAAGCATGTACATATTATTTTTATACTTATAAAGTACCATATACATGTTAACTACCCAGAGATGTGGGGTGGAAAATTTTCAAGTGCTGTATTTTTCCATGGGAAATTTTCCTTTTCTAAAAACTCATTGTTTCATAAAATTCATTAGTAACAATTAATGGATGCCAATATAATATTAGGCAAGCTTGGCAGTTTCAAAGTTGTAATTAATGTTTTTCAGGTAACTATCCCTAGGAAGTGTCTGAGAGAGTACGTAAATGTTTTACTGATTTGTAAACAGGAAAGTAAATACACTCACATAATAATCCAAACCAAAAATCAAGTTATGAATTCATCTAATTGGCTGTGCAGGTCAAATCAAAACCAAAACTAAAATTCTTATTTTATCTCGGACTGCAAGCAAAAGCAAAACCAAAAGTGAAACTGTGATTAATCTTTGTTTAACTTTCAGTTCAGCAAATACACAGAGCAGTGTCTCATTTCTTTTCTTGAGTTGGGGAAGGTGGAAGTGTTTGTATAAGATCTGTTAGCTTTTTAGTGTTTTTGGTTTCAAGTAGTCATAAGAATGCCTAATCAGAAAAAAACTAGTGTGTGGCATCATTATAGTGAAGTTCAAACCACTGATGAATGGAAGGAAGTTGGTAGATGCAAATATTGTGGGCAGGAGTATGCTAACAATGCAACAAGAATTAAGACACATTTAACAACGTGTAGAAACTGTCCTGAAAGAATACAAGCCATATAACATGTGGTAAAGAAATAAGAAAAGATATGACCAAATACCAACGTGAGAACAAGCCGTGCTCATAGCATGGGGAGGAGGAGTGATGGGCGCGGTTAGCAGCATTGCCGCTTGGGCTGATTGACAGGGAGCGGGCAGATGCTGCCCGGTTAAAAAGGGGAGCGCGCCAAAACAACGGGGGGGACCCGCGTAGTATCGGAGAGGACTGATCACCCTCGCCGGAGGTCCTGCATCCGCGAAAACCTGGACGGCCCCATCACGATTTGGTATACCACCCGAGCATGCTCAAGAGCTCCCGAGGAATCGGCGAACTAGGTTCCTGACACAGCTATATGAGATAGTTGCCTGAATAGTGAGTAAAAGCGATTTTTCTTATCTCACTGCCTCCCTAGTGTGTTTCTGTCGACGGAGGGAGAGACAGAAGAAGGAGGAAAGGCCCGAACCCTTTTGTCCCCGACCTACTCAAATAGATTGGGCTCAACCACCCATAGTTAGGTTGCACATAACAGAAAGCTAGTACAACAAAATGGTGGAACAACATTATATGAGATAAGTCTACTTCAGTAATCCTATGCAAGTAAACAAATTAATATGTTAAACAACACGCAGTATAGACTAGCATCTATATTGTTTTAAAACATTATAATTTTAAAAGTTGTTAATGCAACTCTGGACTATTATATATTTATTTATTTAAAATATTTGTATCCTGCTTTTCTGCTTGCACTAAGCACCCAAAGTGGCTTAGGCTTAACAATATATTTTTATTAAAATTCATAATAGATAAATAGTTAACTATTTAAACCCAGCAGAGCAAGCTTAGTCCTCTAGCCAATGGCAGAGGCCAAACTATACTTCCCTTTGGCACTGCCATCCCAGGGCAACTGAGCAGCAAGTTGAACAGCAGAGTGTCTTTTTTCTGGCAGGGAGGGGGAAGCAAACTCCCCGCCGCTTCTCATTCTCGTTCTGATGGATGAGGCCAGACTAGAATAGGCTAAAATAAAAATCTTTTCCCTCTTTTGTTGCAGGAACTTGGTAGCTCAAGTGAAATAGGAGATTTGCAAAAAATGGAAAAATGAAAATGTTGAGCTGCCAGGTCTGGGGGAAGAAGCAGCAGGATCCTTGCTTTCAAGATCTCTGTCACCAGATACACAATCCACCATGAGTAGCTGTTCAAGACAGTCAAGTTTTTTATCAAGCTTTGTGAACAAAATGTCAAAAGAAGATCAAGAAAAAGCAGAGGAAGCATTAGCTTGATCTATATTTGCAAGTGGTACACCTTTTTCCATAACTGAAACTTGTGCGGGCCAGCTCCCGATCTCGGGGGCGAGCCGGGCCCGTCTTTATGCACACAGGCTGTGGCCAGCAGCCCGGGCATGCAGGGCCGGAGAAAACCGCGGCGCGGTATGGTACGCTCGAGCTAGAATCAGTCACGGAGGC
>NW_005842272.1:1500886-1525457 GCF_000455745.1 Alligator sinensis | reverse complement strand
CGGAAAAAAACCAAATAGCTAGCCGCCACGTGTGCCTATATTAAGATCGACCAATAATGTGGCGGAAATCTTAATACAAATGGCGGGGACTTCTCTGTACCGTGCATCACTATAATGCAAAAGAAATGCACGACGCAAAGAAGGCTACAAAACTGGCGGGAAAAACTCCTGCACGCGGGTTCTTAATTGCAACAGACCACTCCACCGTGCAAAAGAGCTGCAATTTAGCGGGAACACAATTTAGCGATGCCGAAGCGCACACAAACAAGAAAACCACGACTTTGGGTTGTGACAAAAATCAATACTGGAAGGAACACTACAAACTAATTTGCCCATCATATAAGTTACCATCACGTTATCACTTAATACATTCTCTCTTAGCTAGAGATTATGACAGAGTTCAAATGATGGTTATTCAAAGGATTGGTCAAGCAGCATCACTGACTCTGATGTTAAATGGATGGACTAATATACAAGAAAATCCTTTATTGAACAGTATGTTAGCAACACCTGAACCAATATTCCTGAAAGCAATTGCTACCAAATCTTCTTGTCATTCAGGTGAATACATAGCCAAATTACTGAGTGAAGAGATTGAAAGTGCAGGTCCCTCCAGGATACAAGCCCTTGTAACTGATAGTTCGAGTAGCATGAAAGCTGCATGTCAAATATTAAAGGCAATGTGTCCTCATTTAATAGTATTTAGCTGTCTTGCTCATGGGTTGAATCTTCTGGCAAAGAAGACAGTAAGTGGCAATACAATGAAGACAATATTGGAAAACTGCAAAGCGATTGTGAAGGTATCCAACAATCATCATGTTGCTAATCAGACTTTGAAGAAATTACAGAAAGAGAAGCAGGGGAAGGAAAGGGCATTTTTATTGCCAAGAGAAACTAGATGGGGCTCGGCTACAAAGTGTTTACATAGTTTGCTGCACACAAGGAACTGTTTGCAGTGTACTTCAATAGATGACACAGTATCCCAGATTATTCCCGTGAACATTCGGAAACAGATTCTCAACAATGATGTGTTCTGGGTTTGAGTTCAAGGAGTATTCAATTTGCAACTACCAGTTTCAGTGGCTATCAAGAACCTTGAAGGAGATACACTAAGCCTTTCAAATATTCCAGAGATATTCAGACAACTGAATAAAAAAAAAATGAGCTTTTGCCTTCTTCACCTCTATCTAAAAAACAAGAAGTAGTAAAACAAATGTTTACTAAGAGATCTGAGTTTTGCTCTCATCCAGTTGATCTGGCAGCAAACCCTTTGGATTCTCAATACAGAGGACAACATTTATCAGAAGATGAATTATCTACTGCCCTCAATACAATTATGGAAGTACCTAAGTATGTCCCCAACATCAATGAAATAGACATGATGACAGACATTGCCGAGTACCATGCAAAAGAAAACCTTGGAGCAAAGACAGTATTTGGCAGGCGGCAGAGAATGTGTCTCCTCTCACATGGTGGAAGGGATACAGTAACACCCGACTGTTGTCTAGGATTGCTCTAAGGATCCTGAGCTTTCCACCAACAGCAGCTTGTGAATGGAACTGGAAGGCTTTCAGCTCAATCAAGACAAAAAAGAGGAACAGACTAACAAATGAACACACCACTAAGCTTGTTTCTATTTCTCAAAACCTCCTTCTTCTGGAGAATCAGTCAGAAGCCCAATTAGTGAAGAAGATGCAGCGTGTTGATAAGTTGCTCTTGCCCATAGACTCATTGGTAAAACCACCCTTTAGCAAAAGAGAATGTGGTTCAAGTAGCTCTGAATCACATTTGCCCCAATCTGAATCTGAAATGGAATTAATAAGTAGCGCAAGTGATTCTACACATAGTGACTGTGGCAGAATGCCATCTCCGTCTCTCCCCAAACTTTGCTATCAGGCAGATGACCAATCTGATAATTTGGCTACCATGGTCACTGCAGAGGGCAGACACCCCTGTCCTCATCGGCTTCAGGTAACCCTCAGTTGTAACCCAAGCTGGATACATTCCTGAGGGAGGGGGGAAACCTGCTCCCTCTGCCTAAGTGACTGGCCTCACACATCTGGGTGGGGGATTAAACTCCCTATTGTTCTAAACAATGTCTTCATGACTGGGAGGGGGCTAGAGACCCTGCCAGTCTACCTGGCAACCAGTGATGCATTTCAAATTGGTTGGCTGGCAGCCAACAGTTGCTGACCTTCAATGGATCAGGTAAATGAGGTCATAAGGTCTATAAAAGTTAAGGACTGCCCAGGAGGTGGGGCAGCAGCCATGATGAGAACTCTCAGAGAAGCTGGACCATCTGAAACTCACTCTCTCTCTTGAAACTCATGTTCAATGAACTGCTTACCTCCAGAGGGAATCTCCACCTGCCTCTCAATGATACTTGTAAGTAAGCTACTTGAAATCTAACTAGATATAGAGCTTGCAGTAACTCCAATTCATGATCAAATGCTACCATGCCTCTGTTTGTTCTAATATTTCTCTGATATTGCCCTACCATGTACCCTATTTCAAACCTACTCCTTGTAACCAATAAAGTCCTCCTCTGTACCTAGCATGGGAGACTTATTGGGAGAGGGTCTAGATTATGCCTTGGCGTCCCCTTGGTTCAGCCGACTAAGGGAGACCACCATTTGTGCTTCAGACTGAGGGAAGCACCCCAAGTTCTTGCAGTGGGTCGAGTACCCCTCAAGGACTACTAGGCCTGTGTTTCCCAGGGGGCACAGGTCCAAAATCAGTCCAGACCTTGGGCGGCGGCAGCAGCGGCGTTACCCCCAGGCTTGTGGGTGTGCTCCAGGAAGGGGGTCAGCCAGACATGAGGCACCCCAGGGAGGCACTTGGAGCCTGGAAGGTGGTCAGGCAGAGTGAGGTGGGTGGCTCAGCACAGGAATACCCCATACTGGCCTGCCACAGTGACAGTGAAACTGGAGGTGTCACAATGGCCTCAGTGGAAGAGAGTTAAACTCTGTTGAAGTAGATGAGTGGACAACCACAACATATCATGCACAGTTTTTTCGGTGTGCTAAAATTAGTGTGTCAATGGTTTTCAACGCTTTCTGTTTTTTTCTTAAATTTAAACAAACAATGTAAAGGAAGTACATGCTATTGTGTATTGTCTTTACATTTTTACAAGTACTCCAATAAAAATAATTTCTTTCCACATAAAGCTTTGAATTTGTTTGAATATAATATTTAAACCACATTAAGGGTGCTTTATTTATTTATTTTTCCTTAGCAAATATTTCAGTTCAAATACTTGTGGCTATTGGGACACAAAATTAACATGGGGTACTTTTTTAGTTTTGTTTACTAAGTATAAGTCAAATAAACATGCTAAATCAGATCACACTCTATTTAGGGCATTGGAATTTTTTTTTAATCATCTAGTGATATATCCACCCATCACAAGAGAAAAATTCATTTTCTTACAGTACATCAAGGTAACTTCTTGCCTGAGTAAGTGTTCCACATTTTATGTTTTCCTGACTTTGACAGAAATCATCTTGTCCTTCATGATCACTGTGAGAGTATGTGTATGGGTGTGTGCCTGCATGCACATGTGTGTGTACTAATAAATAACTCTACAGCACATTTAGGCAGTGTCCTTCACAGAAGTCCCAGAGTACTTTACAATTCAGCAGAATTAAAAGCAAAAACTCATTCATTTGGGACTTAGGACCTAAAATTGATGTTAGCTGTCTGAATATGAAAAAAGAAGGAGGTTGAAAAATAAACACTGAAAATTCAGGTTCAAACATCTCTGTCATATTTAAGGCAAGGGAAAAAAACTGGCAGCCAACTGCACAGGCAGCCCACTGGTGTAATATGCTTTTCTCTGTGTGCTATAGTATAATATATACCGTCCCCAGAAGAGAATCACACACATTTTGTACTAGTCAGAGGACCTGAATGAGTTTTGCAATTAGTTCCATTGTAGCAGTCTTATCTAGAGGCAAAAAAGACAAGAAGAATGGTGGTGAGGTGCGGCAAGGCACCCAAGAGGAAAGGTCAGACTTGAAGGAGAGTGCTTGCCAAACTTTTCTCCTGACTGTGCAGTCAATCTAATAAAAGATCACAGAAAACCTTTGCCTCGTATAGCAAAAAGCATAGTCATTTTACCTGCACAAGATGTTAAAAAGAGGAGAGGATTATGTAGCCATCTGGAAGAAGAGACATGGCTGGCCAGAAGAGACTGCAGAACTTGTGGGTGCCTGCAAGATTTAGAGATCCAATTCTAGCATGAATTAGGAGTTTTACCATGACATTTCCCATAATTGCACAGGAACAAGGCTCTTTTTAAAGACTCTTCAGGAGGAATGGCTAGCTAGCCTACTGCAAGACAGAATGGAAGAAAAGGCCACAAGAGATAGGGTGAAGCTTGGAGGAGGAGGAAGCATCTTGCTGTCTTGCACTTATTGTAACAAACGTCCTGTTCCTGCATAGGTGGGACATTGGCCCTTGACAGTGACCTTATCCTCCTGTTTTACCTGTGGCAAATTAAGGGTGTTTTTGATGCTTCATTGTTCCCTGCAGTTGTCACTGAGGGTTATTCCTGAAGATATTAAGAACAAGGTAGACAAACATTTCTCTAGGACAGTTTAGACATGGCTGCTCCTGTCTCGACCTCCTGCAGTCCCTTCCAACCCTACTTTTCTATAATTCTGTAATCTAGCGAGTAGAGTTCCTATGCACCACACCCATACATTGCTGCTTAATTCTGAACAGTTCATATAATATGATGCACTTTGCTGCAGGAACTGGATGTGTAATGACCCTGATAAGAAGAAAACTACAACTTGCCATTTCTTACCCCATGCAGACACACACACAGCTGCACATACACATAGGATATCTCTTTCCTCCTAAATAAATAAGAGGAGAGGGCAGAAGAGACTATGACCTAGGAAGTGACCTGACACATCTGGCAAGTGAGGAGCTGCAAGGGCAGCAGATACAGGAAGAAACCCAGAAGAAAGTATACATACAAGCCAGAGAATCTCTCTGGAGCAGGCTGGGACTCTCTGGATTATAGCTAGGAAGAGTTGTGTGTGATGAAATAGCAGAGATAGGACAGAGAGTCAGTGCAGAGGAACCCCGATGGGAGATGTATATCACAGCTGATCTCCACCTGAGACAAGCCAACTGGTATTTTCTTTGAAAGGAAACTGGAGTAGAACATAGCCTGAAGAGCCCTATAGTCTATACCTCTCCTGGACTGCCCCCTAGGGGCCCAAGCAAGAACTGCTATTGGCCCTTTGAGCTGCAACTCTTCAACTCTTCTAGGGTACCTGCTAACTTTTCCTTTCTTGCCAGTACCATAAAACATGCCTTCACTATGTTGTACAGGACTACTGAGACTTTCAGCATTTGTCCCTAAGTCATTGTACACCAATGTCATGTTTGTACTTTAGTGCTCTGGTAGCAGAGTACTGAGTAGCTACACTAACTACATACAGGTGGCTAACACTTAATTTAGATCTAATTATGTTACCAGAAGTACATGGGACCTTGAAGAAAGCATAAAATAAAGTTAAAGATAGCAAGGATCATTCTAAGTATTAAACCAGTAATGGATGTTATTTGTTTCAGGAGACAAAAAGGGAGAAAAAGGACAAACAGATTGAAGTTGTAAGTGATGTGTAGAAAAGAGTATGTAAATTACACCATTTTTTTCCCCATTTCCTATTGGCTTCAGTAAGATCTCTAGTTAGTTCTGATGATTACGGAACAACATGTTCTCGCCCAATGCCTAGGAACAGCAAATTACATCGAAAAAAAATAATCAAGGCTCCTGTTTCCCTTGAATACAGAATGCCACAGTTAACAGTGCTCAGAATTACAATGCCCCAGTAAACTCACAACCACCAAGAGAAGTGCATCTACTGCAGCAATAAACTTACATTTAATAATAACTAAAAATACAGTGGAGCAAACTGAGGCAATCCCTTCTGAGGTAAATTTGTATTGACTTTAATAGAAGTGGCCCCAAGTTCCTCATCTGGCCTAGTGATATTTCACACTTTCTTCATGCTTTTAATTAATCTTCAAAGGTGACTAATCATTAATATGCTTCTTTTACAGATAGAGAAACATGGGCATGGAGACTGAAATCTTTGCACCATCAAAGTCTATAGGAATTTTGCCATGGACTTCGCTGAGGACAGGAAGTCAGCCATGTTAAATTACTTGCTTGGGATTACACAGTGAATCAGTGATAGATCTGGGAATGACTCCTAGCTCTCCTAACTTCCAGACACAAATGAGTATGTTGATATTTTATTTACTTTTCTATAGCTGAAGAAATTTACCTGGATTGTGGAAAGACGCTTATGTGTTAAACTTGTAAATCTTATAATGGCATCTGAGGCCCCTGGGACAAGTTCATTTTATGGCGTGATAGGATCAGATTCCCAATCCCAACAACTGTGCTTCTTGCCATGCCATACATGCAGGGCAGGAGGCACAACTTTGGGATCAGGGATTAGATCAGAACCATGCCATTACTACTAGTCAGTATAGGGGGAGGCCACGATCATAATCTTGGGCTCTCCCTGCACCAGCAAGTTGGGTTGGAGCTGACTCAAACTGGCCCCAGTGCAATCTCGAGCCAAGGATAACAATCAGCTGATTGTGGCTCGGCACCTGAGCACTCCCAGGGTCTTGAACCTGGGGCTCTTCAAGCCAGGGCCAAAAATTAGCTGATTATCAAAACCAAGAGTGGGGGATCAGAGGCTCCTGGTAAGGGAAACTGAATTGTTTCCCCTCCCAAAGACTTTAAGCCTCCTGATTTCAGACTGGTGTAGTCTGGGCCCTGGGCATGGCAATCAGATGACTGCTGGCCCCAGCTACATGTTCAAGCAAAAGCGCTATACAAATCAGCCTTAAAAATGTTCTACATGATATGTGGAACATTTTTATGACTCATTTCCCATTTTATGGTGCCTTAAATTGGGTGTACCTGTAGCACCCTGCCTATTTATGTTGCGATTAACATGCTAATCATGGCATAAATGTGATATGTCCAGGTGGCTGAAGACATAGGAAAAGCTAAAGTACTGATACTTAAAGAAATCTAGTTTAGAAAATATACCACACAACAATTAAGAAATAGTCCTACAATCATACATTGTTAAAATGAAAAGATAAAATGTGTTAGAGAATTCTTTGAAATCACATATGCCAAAGCATCAACAACAATTTAGTCACAAGTTTCTGGAAACTTCATAAATTCATGGGGAAGATTTTCTCATGGCCATTTACCAGATAAGTGCCATTGTATCTATAGTATAAATCATTACTGAGATTTATTTTAAGTTGTTCTGTTTATTCTCTCAAATTTTTAAAACATCAAAATATATTAATGGGATACATACACCTGCCTAAAGTAACTATTGATTTTGTTTCTGTATGAAAGGGTTATTCTGACAAAGATATCTTCTCGTGTTTGAAAAAAGTCAATAGCGCTGTGTGCACTGAGGGTTTCAAACAGATCTATGCACTCTTTATTCTCATTATCTAAGGCAGCCTATCTGGTCTTGCAGCCTCAAAAGGCTGTATTATCAAAACACTTGGCTATTTTGGGAATCCACATACATGCTATGTATCTATGCATTCTAGTCAACTAAAGGACTGTTGGATATTTTTTAGACTGTATTAAAAATATAGTCAAGTTACTTGTCATAGTTTAGGCATGTAATAGAAATGTTTTTTCTCATATGGTTTGCCTATCCCAGAGAGAAGATGGCCTTAATCATTAAATGAAACATTTTTCCCATTTGCTTTGCAAAAAAATTCAATTTTATTCCACGACCTTCCAATTTACTACTTTGCAGTCCCTGGGAAAAAGGATGTAAGACAGATAAAATGACTGTTACCTGATTTTAATCTGGGATATTTTACATTTTGAATATATGTTTTGCTGCATACTGTGAAATGGATTGTTCATTAGGAAAAAAGAAGTCTAAGGAAGTGCTCCCTCTTTTGTGCTCTTTGCAATAAAAATGGGTTAAGATCACCCATGAACTCAGGGATGGTTAACCCACAGCATGCATGCTATGAGTGGCATATGCAGCTACTTCATTTGGCACCCAGCATATCCGCCAAGGAGAAGGAAGTACTACACAGATGAGGCAGGGAGGATAGCAGAACAACAGATCAAGCAGGAAAGAGAGAGAAGAACAATGGATCAGTCAAGAACAGGGGACTGGAGTGACACACAGGGACAGGGTGGAGCTTAGTCTGTGGCACACTGGCCACAAACATTGTTCCCTGCAGCATTAACCTTAGTTTTGAGGAACAGTCATAGAAAATAGGAGCATGTCAGATCCCTTTCTTATACAGTAAGCCTTGTTTTTTTAAGGCTTACTGTATGATTTTTCAGATAGGTCAATATTTTATCTGGATTTGCCATATTTGGCCTTTACAGAATGGAGAGACATAAAATACAGAAACCTTCTAATTGTCAATGAAATGGCACTGAGTGTA
Source organism: Alligator sinensis (assembly GCF_000455745.1). Taxonomy (NCBI): domain Eukaryota; kingdom Metazoa; phylum Chordata; order Crocodylia; family Alligatoridae; genus Alligator; species Alligator sinensis. The sequence continues at coordinate 1,516,973 of NW_005842272.1, read as the reverse complement.
TGTCACCTTGATAAGCTGCTTTTTCCATAAAGGAAACTTGTGTTCACAAATTAATGTAAATGATGTGAATGTACTAAAGAGTGGGGCTCAAGTTATTATTATTCCCTGAAAAGAATGACTCATGTTATTTCTAGGAGTATAGGGCTCAGCACACTCATAGACTGCTCTTAAAAAAATCCAGTTTAAACTTAGTATTAGAAAACATTGTAATTTCACTTTTCTAGTGAAAGCAGCTTGGTCTTCTATTCATTTGATTCACAACATTAAACATTCATCAGCTACAACTTAAATTAATATTTTATTCCCTTTTGCTCCCCCATAGCCCTTTCTTTTCCACAGCAATTACACTTACAGCTAGTGTCTAACAACAGTTGCCTTACAAACACCAATTTTCCATGTAATGCAGTCGCACCCCGCTGACTGAAGCCGTAGCATCTGCCTTATTAAGTATGCTTTAGAAAAGGCCCTACAGATATCCTATAATCCCCTGCAGAATGTATAAAACATGCTGAAATAATGAGCTTTATTCCCATTGCTGGTGAAAGAACCTGGATGCCAACTGAACCCCTTTGCCCTAGTAGAAATCTATATACTCTGGAAGAGGTTTAGTCCTAGAGAGAGAAGGCAGTTGTTGCCCCCGTTTTTGGTCTTGACTTCCCCAGTGGCACAAGTGCCTGGTGCCTCCTGAGTTTGGGGGGGCACCTGTAGAAGCTGCTAGTGGTGTCGGTGGTGGGGATGAGGATGGCAAGCACCTGCAGAAGCTGCTGGTGGTGTCGGCAGCAGAGACAGGGCTGGTGAGCACCTGCAGAAGCTGCCGACAGTCTTGGTGACAGGTGACAGCCCTTCCCCGGGGGGGGGCACATGCCCCCCTCCCCCGCCACCAGTTGCCTATGCCCAGTGATATTGGTACTTGAAAAACTGCTTGTCGATGTAATGCTTGCCTTGACTAGAAGTCGGGTGGAAAGTTCTGGATTTACTGAACTCTTGACTCTGATGATACCATGACCTACTTCCACTAAGTGGAGTAAGCTCAGTATAGGGTGGTCATCATAGAGGACATTCCGGTTTTCTGCTACTCTGTCCTCTGTCTTCTATTGATACGAAACTCACCGCCTTTAGGTCCTCTATTTTTCTTTAGAGAAAAATAGAGGACCTAAAGGTGGCGGGTTTCATATCAATAGAGGATAGAGGACAACTAGACTGTCCTCTATGATGGCCACCCTAGCTCAGTAAAAGTCCTAGTAGTGGTGTAAATGGTAACTATGGTAAGCTGCTCAAGAATAACTGGCCAGGAGCTGTTATGATTGGCATTGCTCCTGGCCAATTAACTGGGCACTCAAGTGATTGGTGGGACCACTGAGAAAGAAGGAGTTTGCACCTGTGGGTCCATGTGGGGTTCGCTGAGGTTTGGTGAGAGATTGTCTGCCAGTGGGAGGTGATTGAAAGTTGGGCATGAGTCTGCCTGGTTGGTTGTTGGATCAATGAAGTCTCTGAGGAGCCTTTGAGAAGTGGATCTTAGCCCAGGAGACCAACCTGCAGGATCACCACAAAGAGGGTAAAGTATTACCCCACCCTCAGTTGTGGGGAGCCAGATTCCCTAAAGGGGTAAGGCTGAGGAAACCTCCACAAGGGGGAAAGAGGGAGCGAGGGCTGTCCACTGACAGACTGTGACAGAGATCAGTGACCAAGTGCCAGCCATCTGGTGGAGCACAGGTCAGAGCCGTGCTGCTCTGTGTGTTTGTGTTACTCAGACTGTCTGTATTGTAGTGCCCATAGACTCTATGGGTCTATGTTAATAACCTGTTAACCTGTCAAGTTCATGTGTTCATTTTTGCCATTTGTATTACAATAATATTCTTGTTAAGTAACTTTACTTAGGTTTCTGATACATGTGCCATTTCAAGTGCTTAGCGAAGTCAGGCTCAGTGGCGATGTGTAGGAGGTGCACGTGCACGTCCTGAGAGTGTGGGTGCACCCCTTGACATGCTGCATGCCCCACTTAGGCGACAGACAGGTGGGGCAGGCGGAAGCACCGGTGCCCCCCTGCAAGTGCTGGCTAGGGAGTGGGACCACCAGATGCAGCACTGCGGCCACTTCCCGGTTGGCACAATTGGACATGGGGGAACCCCCCCACCCCAGTCACTGGGGGGGGGGGGGGGGGGGCATGTGCCTCCCCGCCCCAAGTAAAAGTGGCACCAGTCACCCATGGTCAGGCTGTAGACCAGTGGTTATGAACCAGTTGATCTTGATCGACTGGTTGATTGTGGAGCCTCTGACAGTCAATCTCAGTCTGTCAGAGACACCACGATTGGGAGCAGGAGGACACATGTGGCTAGGCTGAGCCATGCCCCCTGCTGCCTGGGCTGGGCTGGGCTGGGCGAGTGGGCTAAGAGCCCAGGTGGCTTGTCCACGGGGCAGGGCAGGGGTGGGGTACAGTGGGGCTAGGGGGCATGGCAAGGGCAGTAAATCCTGGGGTGCCCTTTACTTACAAAAAGTGATGTTCACCATAAAAAGGTTGGAGCCACTGCTGTAGATTAATACTAGACTTTATAGCTCCAAAAGTCCCCCATTCTCTGGCAGGGATTCTTAGATTGGCTTATTAAATTAAAAGTATCTTTGCTCTCTTCAGCAAAGTTTGCACTATCACAGTCTCTCCAAAAGGCTCCAGTGAAGAAGGCAAGCTTTTAGCTAAAAGTCAGCAACGCTGTGCAAAGCGGTTAGTATTCGCTTCAGATTCGGCTGATTCAGGGGACAGTGATTCAATTCAGTGATTTGAATCACTGTCCCAAATCGATTCAGCTGAATCAGATTCAGAGATTCAGCTGCTGCCGAATCACCAAATCAGCCAGGACAGACCCATCCCTGGCCCCTCTCCCAGCCCGGCCATGGCTGCCCCAGCTCCCAGCACTTGTTAAAAAAAAGCCTCGACTCAGTGGGTGCTGTCAGGTTGGGGATGATCCCTGCTGCCCCCCACTGCCCCATGCTGCATGGGGGGCTCTGCACGATCCCTTGACCCCTCCCCCGTCAGCTCCTGTCCTTTAAGGAACCGCCCCCCTCCGCCCAAAAAAAAAAAACCCTTGACTCACCACTCCTGCCAGCGGGGGGTGATCCCCACTGCCCCCTGCTGCCCTGCACCACATGGGGGGCTCTGCACAAGACCCTGAAGCCCTGAGGCCGCACCAGAAGCAGTGAGTCTCGCTTAAAGGGCCAGAGCTGGTTTGGGCAGGGCACTTGGGGGAGGCTGGGGGCAGGAGGACAGGATCTCCCCCCTGCCCAGCAGCACCCAGTGAGCACTGGGACTTTTTTTTAAAGTTTCGGGACCTGGGGCAGGCAGGGGCAGCCATGGGGGGAATGGGGGAGCAGGCTCCCCCACCCCTAGTACTTACCAGCTGGGAGCTGGCTGCAGCTCCCTGCTGGACTGTCTGAATCATCAGAGCTCTCTAAATCTTTTCTGAAGATTCGGAGAGCTTTGAATTGATTTGGACCTTTAAATTGGTCCCCTGATTCCATTCAGATTTGGAGATTCGGCCACTGAATCGGGCCGAATCTCCTCCGAATTGAATCACCACCCAAAGCTTCGCACAGCCCTACTACTCAGGCTTATGTGCTCCAGCAGTTCAAGCTCCAAAGCAATAATTCTCAAGGTGAAAGATGTTGACTCCACATAACAAATGGTCTCCAAGGATTTTCTTTCTGTGATGAGCCAGTTCATTTGTGTGTACTAATGGTTTAACGGAAGCTGAAGCAGTGTACATGCATATACCTTCATGTAATAGTACAGAAGAAATGTATTCCACCTGTCCTATGGAACAGATTTGAATCTGGCTGGCTGTATGTTTATTTGTTCAGGTACATTTAACATGGGTGAACTAGGACAAACTGGGTGAACTAGTATCCATTGAGACTGCATCCTTTCTGGTTACAAAACAGGTACAGTATATGTAGCAACAAAGCAAGTTTCCTTACAACATGCAGCTACCTCAGGATGGTCCATAGGCCTGTTCTAGAGGGAAACGGTAGTTCTAGCATAATAGTCCATTCAGTGTTTGGGTACTTGTTGAGACTAAGGCATCTATCGTTTGACGTAGCTGATTGAAATCAACACCATCATACACCATAGGAATCACAGAACTCTTCTACAAAATTAATAATTTGCTTGGATCAAGCCATACAATCTGATTGTATAAATTTATGTGCCCTTCCCCAGCCATGAGAACTAATAGGATTGCAATGTGTAAATGGACAGAGGAAGTAGCTTATATGATGCAGTGTTGTTAGATCAGTTTGACATCTGCCTTGAGAGCTAATTTTGATACTGAATGATAGGCAAGGAGAGAAACATTAACACTTTTTATGATATATATGCACAGTCAGAAGCATAATGGCACTTCCATGTATCCAGGGCAGATGCCACACATGGGGCAGTGGTGATTTCAGGTTGTCATTGTGCGGCTGCAGTAGCAGTCCTTTTTTCCCCGCATTCCTGACTAAAGTGAGTGCCCAGAGCAGCTGCCTTTGTTACCCCACCCTGGTTGTGCCACTGTGCATACATTAGTTCTCTGGCTCTTGGTGTTACCTGCAGCATTGTTCAGGATTATATTGTTCTGATCTATGGTGCTAATGGTTCATATAAGCACCAAGAACAAAATTCTACAAAGTTAAAAAGGCCCTAGAGTCGTTGCCACTAGGTAATTCTTCAGGGCTATTGCATGGATTAAAGCACTCCCCTTCTGTGCAAAGCAGTTTCATGAAAGATTCTTCCAGGCTACATGGTCATTGTGGACAAACCTAGTGCAGGGATCTTCCAGATAACAAATACAGAAGCTAAGGAACAGGGGCATAGACCGTGTTGTTGCAAAATTAACTTGAGGCCACGGAAGGAACTGAGACATCAAACAATTGAGTGTAGGGACATTGCAGCTGCCATAACATTTGCCCTTAGGCTTCTGCCTATGGGCATAGGCAGTGGAAGGCCAGGGACTTGGGTGCGGGCTTAGCCCCCACAAACTAATTTCACAGCAGCTGGGGACAGCAGCAGCACCACAGCGTTGCTCAGCGTGCAGCCAGGCCAGCACCCCATGCACGCTCAGCTCTGTGCAGCTGAGGAAGAAGAAGCTAACGGCACATGCATCGCACCACACAGAGCACAATGGGAGTTGTAGTTCTTGTACTGATGCATGCACTCAGCCCCACCCCTGATAATATTTTCTCCCTCCATCTATGGCTATGGGAGCTGTGTATGTGACATTTATCCCTAATCTGTGCTCAAGGAAAAGGGCCTCGCATACATTTGGTATAGAAGCAAATTACTCTCAGGAAATACCAGTGATTTGGAGCTGGGTTTCTCCTGCAGACAGGTCTTGCCTTGTAATGTCTTGAATTCTGCTGTTCTCAGAAAAAGAGAAATAATATTATAGGCCAGACTGTCCAATTGGTGGCCCCCCAGGCCTATGTGATCCCTGAGGGGGTTAATCTCTAGCAAGATCTCCAAGTTCAGAAGCTACTCTCCACCTCTCTTCTGCTGCTGCTACTAGAGTCCCTAGATTCCCCCACTTTCTGCTTCCAGCCTCTGCCCCGGTGGCTGGGCAGAGAGGTTGACTGGGCTAAGGAAGCCCATGACCAAGAGGTGTGGGAGGACCCAGAGACCCTGTGTGGTCTGTGCAGTCCACATATATTTTAACCTGATAAGGAAACACAGTCACATTATTATTAAGCTCCTATTGGTCCACTGGCTCCTTTTCCATTTCAAGAGTGAGTTCCAGAGGTCAGGAAGTCAGATTGGCTTCTTGACAGCTCGTAAAGCTTCAGACACTTGCTGTAGCCTACCTAATAATCTTACTTTATTCTGGATACTCTTTACTGTCAATACCAGCCCTCTTTTCTGTCCCTTCACACAGCCTTCCTAATACTCTCTCAGGAACTATCTTTATCTCAGCTGCTTTCATTTTTTCAGCTTTCTGTTTATTTTAAAAGAGATTTAATAGAGACTTCTCTCTTGCATTCACTTCTTAATGTCTGGCCTGTTTAATTTAAAATCCATATTTTTTCAGTCCGGTAAAGCATTTTGGGAGAAGGTCCATAAGAAAGTCTTTGCACAACATATAAAGCTGTAATGCACTGCTCAAGAAAAAAATTCTTGCCTTAGAAATGAGATATATTTAAGTGCTCTGCCATTTTAAAAACTCTCTCTCTTTTACTTTAAAAGTTGACTGCTCTCATACTCCAGCCCACCAACAATACTTTGGAGCACCCACACACAGATTCCACTTCTAGAAAGATAATTGCAAATTCCTAATGTTCTCAGACCTGTCTTAAAGAATTCCTTATCTCAAATACTAACTCTTAATTTCAACTCCCACTGAAAAGTTCAAAGGGAGTAGAATCAAGCGCTTACATTATATAAGAATGATCCCCACATGTTGGGGTTACCCGTGTTGGACGTTCAGTGCAGAAGTGCTCTGGTGGCATTACTCTGGAGCAGTGAAATCCAAAATATTAAGCTTGTCATTTCACTGTAATATCCTAAAATATCCTATCTTTTTCCCCCAATGAATGTAATTACAGCTAAATCAGATATGAAAGTAATGGCAATCACCCATGTGCTCAGACGGAGGAGAGGTCACAGCTGAGATCATTTTTCTCCTGTCTGTCTTTTTCACAGCTGTGAGGAAGGGGGGGGGGGCGGGGAGAGGGGGAAGAACCACCCCCCTGAAATTAGATGAATGATTTTTGGCCTTCCTTTATTGACTGAGATGATAATTTCATTCTAGATTTGAGTCATCTCTGGTTACAGCTTCCATTAGCTTTTATTGCTTTGGTAATATTCCTAGTTATCAAAAGTCTCAGTTTCTGTTTACCCGTGCAGTAATACACACTTTTTAGCATCCCTCCAGGCTTTTTGACTTTGGACTGTATGACCTTAGGGTTTTGGTTATGAAAATGAAATGGAAGGTAAGATGACAAAACTACTCTTGCTGGGCTGTAACTGCATTTAGTAGCATTGTTTTGTGAATAAATGAATATTTCCCTTAAAGCAGAGAGAGAGAGCCTTAGGGAAAAGGCACCCTAGGCAAACATGTATTTTAGCCTCCCCCACACCCCACCTCAGCTGCACTGCTGCAGGCAGAAGTGGGTGAGCAGGGGTGCAAGACTGGAGCAGGAGACACCCCACCTGCACTACCAGCTCAGCTCCTCCTAAACAGTGGCCTCAGGGACACCAGCACCTCAGAGGCAACAGCTCCCAAGTGGTGGTCAGACAGTACTGCCCATGACCTGCATTGCTCCTCTGCAGGCTACTGTGGTGGGGTAGGGATGTGTCCTGCAACCACCTGAGCCCAGCATGAGGCTGGGGCTGAGGCCACCCAAGTGGGGAGTGGTGCAAGGGGGACCAGAGTAAAGCTCTGTGCTCCGGAGGTCAAGGGGTGAGCCGGGCAGGGCAGGGCAGGGCAGGGCCAGGCCAGGAGTGAAGACAACAGCTCGGAAGGGAAAGTTTGTGTGAAGGAAGAGCCGAAAGTTGGGAGTCTATCAGGAGGTGGTGGGGCTGACTTAGCCTGCCCCCCACCTCTCTCTGCCTGCCCCTCCCATGCCAGGATCTTGGTATGATGGGGAGGAAGTGAGGATGTTGCCCTCACATGATTGAGCCAAGGGTGCATGAGGGGACCCCATGGGAGTAGAGTTGGGAGGTGGTGGTTGGGCTCATCCAGCCCCTGCTGGGCTGGGCACCATCTCTCCTGCCTGGAGTAGGGATTGGCTAGGGTGGGGTGGGTTGAGGTTGGGTGGCAGGGCAGTATGTTTGGTGCCCCTGACTATGGTACCTTGGGTAGTCGCCTACAGGGCCCACTCCTAAGGCCAGCTCTGTCTTAAAGGGTCATTTAAACTTAAAATTAAAATTAGAAGGAGTTAAAAGTAGTCATTGATATTATACTTCAATCATGTTCTCATTTTTGACATGTAATTTGTTTTTGTAGGGCCATCTGAAAGATCTACACAAACAAGAGAAACTGAGGCATTCCATGAAAAGGGCAAACAAGTTAAGAAAAAGTGTATATTTTGCTTCAGTGCCTTTTAGTTCAAGTACTTTTAGGTGTTAATTGGAGCAACAATAGATTTTTAAGAAGCCAGGTAAAATTGTGATTTATTAAACTGAACATGTCCCTTTAAATAATTCATACAATAATTTATGCTTTAATAAAAATATCAATGAATCAAATGCAAAGTGCACTTCATATGACAGCTAATAACAAAAGCCATTTTGCTTCTGCCTGAGAATAATTTAGGTCTTAATTTAAGTTCAAGCTCTGTGAGGTTTTAAAAATAATAATAAATAATCATTCTTCTCCCTCTGCAAATTCTAACAGTGTTTTTCTTGGCAATATCGTTTAAGTGGGGGTCTTTAAAGGAACAAGTGCATGTCACTTTGAAACTATTAATAATGAACATCAGAGACTTGATTTCATCCAGGTTTCTTGCTCAGAAAGAGCTCTATTAATTTTAGTTGCATTTTGTCTGAATGATGACCACGCACAATCAGGTTGCAGACCTATCCAGCCAAGCATTCCCTTTTGTTTCCAAATAGCTCAATCACAGATGGCATCAAGCAACACCTTTCTATTAAATCATATTAATAAGGTATGGGGCAGAGTTATAATACTACCCAGCACATACACAAGCGGCAGACAGTAGAATGACCTTCAGGGAAAGTTAACTGTGAAATAACTCTGATGAAGAGCAGTCATTGACCAAGGAGAGCAGCACCACCAAGATGTGGTGAGAACGATAGATGACAATGCTTTCTCTCCTGAAAAGCCTCATATATTCTTTGATGGTGCTATGACATGGCAAGGACAGGTCACCACTATCATAAGCCTGTCCAGCCCCCAGCCATGGGTTTAACAAGTCCTCAACAGCAGAGCAGGAGGAAGATGATGTTAGAACTTCAATGGCTGTGAAGGCAGATGAAGGCTGCAGCAGAATGAGATCTCCATTTGTTTTGGTTTCCTTGCTATTGGATCAAGGTCCCGTTCAGTCAAGAGCTGTGTGGAAGCTGATGCACAACAGCTTCTCCACAATAAAAGAAGTTGCGCACCAGCATCTTCCAGGAAAACAGCTTTTCTAGCACATTCCTCAAGCCCTTTGGCAGACATCTAGTGGCAATAGGAGCAGGATTGTGAGGTCTGGAAGCTCCTAGTCATGAACTGGCACAAAGGCAGCAGTTACAAGGTCATCTAACACTTGGATGAGACAGGACTGAAATTCAGCAGCTGTAACTGTCACTGAGCAACCCTCTTCAGGATCTCTTCTGTTCAACCCACATGGGAAGGGGCCTAGAAAAGGTGCCCTAAACATAGCCCAATGTTACGCTATGTTTAATACAGTATTCTAATACAGTATTCTGTATTTCTTCCAGGCTGGATAACCATGTCCAGTGGGATTACCTTTACTGCAGTTGAAAATACCAGCGAAGACACACCACCATTTTTGGGACCCAAAACATCAGGACCAATATGGACAACCCTAATAATGAATGCCCAGTGCACCACACTGAATCATGGCCTGAGAACTCAGGTGACATCGCTATAGTGGCACCAAGCAAGACCCAGCAAGTGGCAGCTCAAAGAACATGGAGGGGGCTATGCCTTCTTCTGGAAGGGTAAAGAGGAAGGAGAACACCAACTTCACAGAACTGGTTTTTTCCATTAAGAATGAATTTATAAGCCAACTCAGTGAATTCCCTATCACAGTTAATGAGCACCTCATGACTCTCTGTCAAACTGGCAGGAAGCCAATAAGCCACTGTCATCGTCCCATATAACCTGACTCTTGACACCGCTGATTAAACCAAAGAGGAATTGTACACTGACCTTGACCAAGATCATGGAGGGAGACAGACTTATTCTTCTCAGTGATTTCAATGCCAGAGTCAGAAGGGACTCTAACCTCTGGAGTGGAACCATTGGCCAGGTCAACTCCAACGGCATTCTCCTCTTGACCAAATGCATGGAATATAACCTCACCATCACCAACACCCTATTCTGCCAGAAAAACAGGCACAAGACATCATGGTAACACGCACTAATCTAAGCCTTAGCATCCAATTGATTACATCAATAGACCACAGTATGAATATGAACTGGCAGTACAATGTTGTAGCCAGTAGGGCAAATAATACTCTGGCATGCACCAATCAATGCATCTCCAGCAAAACCAAGGAGGTGATTTTTCTGCTCTACTCAGCACTGGTGAGACTGCAGCTGGAGTACTGCATCCAATTCTGGGCACTGCACTTTAAAAAAAATGCGGACAAGCTTGAGAGAGTCCAAAGAAGAGCCATCGGTATGATCAGAATCTTACATGGCAAGCCATATGAAGAAAGGGTGTGGGATCTGGGGCTCTTCCACCTGAAAAAAAGAAGGGTGAGAGGGGACCTGCTAGCAGCTTACTGCTACACTAGGGGAGTACATCAAGAGCTCAGTGAGCAACTGTTCACCCGGGCACCTGAGGGGAAAACTAGGAGTAATGGCCACACACTCCTGGAAGATCAATTCAGGCTCAACATTAAAAAAAAAAAGCTTCTTCACAGTCAGGGTGTCCAGACTGTGAATAAGCTCCCTCCAGAAGTGGTGCAATCACCTACCCTGGAAATCTTCAAGAGAAGACTAGACAGTCACCTTGCTGAGGTCACCTGACCCCCAGTTATCTTTCCTGCTTGGTGCAGATGGCTGGACCCGATGATCTTCCAAGGTCCCTTCTGGCCTTACAATCTATGAATCATTGTCTGTGCCCGGGATTGCAAAGATGTCCACATCACTCAAGCAATGCTAAGAGGTAAGGATTGCTGGACTGATCACCAACTCATCTGCTCATTTATGTCACTCAAACTGGCTCCCAATGATGGCTGCAGTGGAAGCAATGCTGAGAGGAGATCAACACTGAAGGACTCAAGGACCCAAGCAAATGAGACCTCTTCCAACAGTGCCTCAATGAATAAAAACTGGAGAATTCCAAATCAACAACAATGGGCAAATGTGAGTCTTTTGCTTATGGTCAGGGTGTCATGTTGTGGTGTGGGTCTAGTATAGCCAGCAGACAAAGAGGAAGCGGTAAGTGAGGTTTTCTTCAAAAAGGTAGCAGAAATTGCCCCAATCATAGGCCTTGGCTCTCATGGGGGACTTCATTCGCTCTGACATCTGCTGGGAGGGCAATACAGCAGAGCGCAAGCAATCCAGGAATTTTTTGTTGTGTGCTGGGGACAACTTCCTGGTGCAAGTGCTGGAGTGTCCAACTAGGGACCATGCTTTTCTTGACCTGCTATCCACAGGGAAGAATTGGTGGGAAATGTAGTAGTGAATGTCAACTTGGGCAGCAGTGACCATGAGATGATTGAGTTCAGGATCCTGAGGAAAGGAAGCAAGGAGGGCAGCAGAGTGAGGACCCTGGACTTCAGAAAAGCAGAATTTGACTCATTCAGGGAACTCATGGGCAGGATCCCCTGGAAAGCCAGTGAGGGGGAGAAGAGCCTGGGAAAGTTGGTTGTACTTTAAAGAAGCCTTACTGGGAGTGCAGGAACAAACCATCCCTATGTGCAGGAAGACTAGCAAGTACGGCAAAAGACCACCTTGGCTTAGCAGGGAATTCTTCAGTAAGCTAAATCACAAAAAGGAAGCTTATAGGGAGCGGGAACTTGGACAAATAACTAGAAAGAAGTATAAGAGTATTGCTTGGGCATGCAGGGATGATGTCAGGAAGGCCAAAGCACAATTGGAGCTGTAGCTAACAAGGGACATGAAGGATAATGAGAAGGGTTTCTACAAGTATGTCAGTAATGAGGAGGATTGGGGAAAATGTGGGCCCCTTACTGAATGGGGGAGGCAACCTAGTGACAGACGATGCGGAAAAGGCGAAAGTGCTCAATGCCTTTTTCACCTCAGTGTTCAGAGGCAAGGTCAGCTCCCAGACTACTGCACCTGGCAGCACAGTTTCTGGAGGAGCTGAGCAGCCAACTGCAGCGAACGAACAGGTTAGGGACTATTTAGAAAAGCTGGACGTGTATAAGTCCATGGGGCTGGATGCAATCCACCCAAGCCAAGGCAGTTGTCCTGTGTGATTGCAGAGCAACTGGCCTTCAACTTTGAAAGCTCATGGCAATCAGTGATTGTGGAAGGTCCTGGGTGATTGGAATAGGGCAAAATATAGTGCCCATCTTTAAGAAAGGGAAGGAGGAGGATCCAGGGAACTACAGCCTGGTCAGCCTCACCTCAGTCACTGGAAAAATCATGGAGCAGGTCCTTGAGGAATTCATTTCTAAGCACTTGGGAAAAAAGGTGATTATGAATGATCAGGACGGATTCACCAAGAGTAAGGCATGCCTGATCAACCTGATTGTCTTATATGATGAGATGACTGGCTCTGTGGATGTGGGAAGACTAATGGATGTAATATAGCTTAACTTTAGCAAGGTTTTTGATATGATCTCTCACAACATTATCGTAAGCAAGCTAAGGAAGTATGGGTTGGATGAACGGACTGCAAACTGTCAGGATCATTGGGCACAGAGGGCAATAAGTCAATGGCTCAATATCTAGTTGGTAGCTGGCATCAAGTAGAGTATCCCTGGGTTGGGTCCTGGTGCCTGTTTTGGTTAATAACTTTATCAATGACCTGGGAGATGACAGAGTGCACCCTACAGATGAAACCAAGTTGGAGGGAGAAGTAGATACACTGGAGGGTAGGGTTAGGATTCAGAGAGACCCAGACAAATTGGAAGATTGGGCCAAAAGGAATCTCATGAGGTTCAACAAGGATAAGTACAAAGTCCTGCACTTAGGACAGAACAATCCCATGCACTGCTACAGCCTGGGGTCTGATTGAGTAGTCAGCAGCTCTGCAGAAAAGGACCTTGGGGTTACAGTGGGACAATACAAGTCAACAGTGTGCCCTTGTTGCCCAGAAGGCCAATGGCATACTAGGCTGCATTGGTAGGAATGTTGCCAGCAGATCAAGGGAAGCAATTATTCCCCTTTATTTTGCACTGGTGAGGCCACATCTGGAGTTGTGTGTCCAGTTTTGGGCCCCCCGCTACAGAAAAGATGTAGGCAAATTGGAGAGTCCAGCAGAGGACAACAAAAATGGTTAGGGTGCTGGAGTACTAACTGACTCAGGAGAAGAGGCTGAGGGAACTGAGCTTATTTAGTCTAGAGAAGAGAAGACTGAGGGGATTTAACAGCAGCCTTCAACTACCTGGAGGGTGGCTCCAAAGTGGATGGAGCTAGACTGTTGTCAGTAGTGGCAGATGACAGAACTAGGAGGAATGGTCTCATGTTGCAGCAAGGGATGTTTAAGTTAGATATTAGGAAAAACTCTCTCACCAGGGTAGTAAACACTGGAACAGGTTACCCAGACAGGTGGTGGAAGCTTCCTAGTTGAAGGTTTTTAAAACGGAGTTAGGCAAAGCCTTGGTTGGGAAGATCTAGTTGGGGATGATCCTGCTTTGAGCAAGGGGTTGGACTAGATGACCTCCCGAGGTCCCTTCCAACCCTAAATTTTCTATGCTTCTATGAATGCTAGCAGCTTGTGGGGTATCCTCAAGGGCACCATCATCAGCACCTGTGAAGAGACAGTTGGATTCTTGACCAGGAAACATCAAGACTGGTTTGATGAAAACCACCAGGAAATCCAGGAGTTGATCAATCACAAATACACTGCCTTTTATGATACCAACTCCATGCAAAAGAAACTGGAGAGGGTGGGGTTAAATACTTAATTCTTGGGTCAAAACTGACTCAACATTGTCAGGCAGAGGGCTGCCTGGGGTTCTCAGTACAGGATTCTACTGCCTTGAAACATCTTACAGAGGTCCCCTGCTGAGCCTGACTGATCTGGGCACTAGAAGCTTTCCAGTGTCTCTGGTAGAAGTGTTTCTCTCACTTTAGAATAACTCAGGGAATCCCTGCATTTCCTACCTACAATGATTCTTTATAACTGAAGTTGGGTACCTTTCAAGGTCCAAGGAGACTTAAAAGGGGTTTCTGACAAGCAGCCAGGATACAGAGTTGTGAAGATCTGAGTTGTCTTGTATTTCTTATTTCAAGGCCTTTAGACCTCACAAAGGGAATCTAGCTGGATATAGTACCAGTCTGTATGTTATTGTTCCAGAAAACTTGTAAGCCAAACCAAAACTGAAAGGATTACACCTGTTGACAATCAGGCTGTTTCCAGCCAGTTGCACAGTCCCTGGCTCTGTCTCAGTCTCTCTAACTGTAAATTACTTACTTGTCTTTACATTTGGATGCTTATCTGCATGAATGATCTCTGCCTATACACAGATACAGACCCTATTATTGGCAGATAATTGCACACAAGGCCTGAAAAATTCAGTTCATGACTGTGGGGCCAAGGAACATATCTTTTACCTAGTGCAGGCAAAGAAATAGAAGAAAATCATAAACCAGATCTAATTCATCCCACCCACTAGAAGGCGAGGATATACATGACTCCATTCATTCCACTGTTCTCCTGTTAACATTAATGAAAGGATGTGTTCATCCTTTGATTCTGTACACCGCCTCATTTACCTGCTCCTGAAGTGCAGTGTTCCAATAATACCATTCTCCGAGATAGCAGACTTGCTCTTTCAAATTAAAGCAGCAGTGTAGTTGCATTTGTATGGTCTAGGAAGTAATGAACCTGGAGGATAAAGGAGGCCAATATCTAGGTTTAGTTATCAGAGGTGAATGCAACCTAATTTAAATGTAATGAAATTAGACTATTTGCTCTAATTCTCATGCATTTAGCATTATCTTACGTATGCTGATAAGAACTGAATGAGCACTTGAAGCAGCTGGAAGACAATGTAATAACTATGCTGCACTAGATACAAATTTTGCTTTCAGAAAGAAGGCTAGATTTTTAAAGCCAGAGATAAGATGAAGTTGCTTGCAGTTCAAAAAAGGGGCGGGGAACCCCTGCTTACTTTCAAGGGCTTTCTATTACAGAACCTGTTAGAAATGAATGGCATAGATGCAACTCCCTTCATGAACCTGCATGAAGTTCTCTAGACAAAATTAAGAACTGATTAGAATGCCACTCTAATCGCACAATATCCCAACAAAGAGAGAGACTGCTATTGACACCTATTGGTGGAAAAGTAACAATGAAAAATTGTTCCAAGAATTTTAAGTGCCTTGGAAAAATTTGGCAAACTTGCTGAAGTTTTATCCTGCATTACACTGTAAGGCCTCTATTTGGGGCAGACCCTTTCTAAAGTATGGGTCCCATGAACTAGTGTAGAGAAAGTGAATGGATAAGGATATTGTGCATTTAGAACAGCTTCTACTGGAAAATCATATCAAACCTTGCTCTATGTAATGAACTTGACTTTCTGAAAACAGCTGAACGGCAATACATGTAGCTGCAGCAGGCATTGCAAAATCAGTTTGGATCTGAGCATTTAGGTGTAAGAAAGGCTTCAGATAAACTATTTTTTGGCTTGAAATCAGTTTTTCTTCCATTCCATGCCATCGCTGTATGAATACATAACGTCACATAACAGACCTGATGTACAATATTTAAGACTCAGTGGGGCATGTCTGTATGTGCAAATGCTGTGGTGCAGAGTTTACTCTAAAGTAATTTACTCTAGCGTGAACCCGATTTGGGCAGGCATCTACACATGGGAATATGCTGGAGCAGATTTGCTGCTCCTGGTAACAGTCTGCTCCTGCCCCCTCCAGCCCTGCACTAGCTCCCTGCCACCACCAGGGGGAGCTGGAGGCTCCGGCCGCAACTGCCTGAGGCTGATGGCCATGTTTAAAAGGCAGTCCTGGAAGCATGCAGAGTGTGGTAGCAGCACCCAGTGGCTCTGGTACCATAGCCTCTGCCTGCCACACCATGACTGCTCCAGCCTTTGGCCCTGGGAATGACATCCACCACCCTGAACTCCTGCTCACCACCATGCTGACTCTGCTGGCCTGCTGCAGGGACCATAGCCTGGACCAGGTTGATCTTGGCCCTGGCAGCCCCGCTGTGTGGAGTGGCCCCATGCCAGCCCACTGCTGCTGCCTGGACCCTGTGCTGCCACCTGGACCCTGGC
>NW_005842272.1:1493813-1500876 GCF_000455745.1 Alligator sinensis | reverse complement strand
CAGTCCTGACCCCTGCCACTGGGATTGTCCACATGTTCCTTGGCCTCCAGGCCTGCTGCCTCTGGGCATGCCAGGCCAGCCAGGACTGCTGGCTTCACATCATCCAGACCACCTGGGACAATGATCAGTGGCTCAAGACAATCCAGTTGACCCGGGCCATCTTCCAGGAACTCCTTGAGCAGCTCTACCTGTACCAGGAGTAGCAGGATACCACCATGCAGTGGATCCTCCCCATGAACACCTGGCTGGCCATTGCCCTGCTCAAGCTGGCCATGCCCGCCAGTCTCTGCTACATCAGCAACCTCTTTGGCACGGGCAAGGTAACCACTGGGGAGGCCATCCTTAAGGTGTGTGGTGCCCTTCAGAATGTGCTGGAGCACACCATGCTCTGCGGCATACCATGCTTTGCATGCCTGAGCCCCTAGAGGTGGTTCTGCACCCTGGGATTCCCCTACTGCATCAGGGCCCTGGATGGGACCCACATCCCCATCACCTGTTCTCCCTGCAATGACCGCCCCTATCACAGCTGGTGTGGTTTCCATTCCATCATGTTCCAGGCCATGGCGTCTTCACAAACTACTTACTATGGTCCCTGGGCACCTGTGCATGTACGACCCTCCACCAGTCCCTTGCCTCCTAGCAGGCCATGTTTTCTGTGCAACAGGCCCATGAGTCCACTAGGCATTCCTCAGCCACTGTGATCAGCCAGGTCCAGCAGCTGGGTCTTGTCCTGGGTCCTGTGCTGCCAGAGCTGGTGCATCCGTAGGGCCCCAGCTGAGGCTAGCAGTGACCCTGATGGTGTAGCCCAGCTGCCAACTTGTGCCTCTCCCCTGTGTGCAGCTACAGATTCTACAGAGCCAGGAGAAAGAGCATGTTTGTGAGAGTTTGCAACATTTCTGAGATAAGATGCCTTGTGTCGGGGTCCATGAGCTGCCCAGCCTCAGATCAGGACTCGTGCATGCATGGGTGCCCAGGGACCATGGTAAGTCAGCTGGGCAGCCCCTGGTCAAGCCCTCCATCCCTGCTCACTCCGCAGGGGCAGGCAGGCTGCTGGGTGCTAGCCACAAGCAGCCTGCCTGCCCCTGCCCCATTTCCAGGCCAGGACAGGCCTGGCTCCTGGCAGCACCTGCTCCAGAGCCATGCCCCACCACTTCTTCTCCTGGAGAAGCTCTCAGCCCCAAGGCCCTGGGGCTGGGCTGAGGGTGGCCCCTGTTGATGGGGCTGACCAGGAGCAAACTTGCTCCCAGTCAGCACCTGTATGTACGTTACAGTGTAGTAACTAATGACAAGTAAATTAGCATTTGTATACACTTGTATTTACAGGTAGCAACGTTTACTTACAATTAGAACAAATTACTGTGCAGTAAGCATCTGCACATGTAGATGGAGATGTTTATTGTGCCGTATTTTGTTTTAATCTCAAGTAAAGCATCTTGTGTAGACACATTCTGGTGGAATGAAATGTAGGTATTCAAATAACAAAATCCCAGGTCAGCAGTTTAGATAGTAAAACATCTGCAATTGATCTTAGATTGCATCATATATGACAAAAGATATATATATTTTTTTATCTTCAGTAGACGGCTTTTAAAAATTAAAAAAAACACTACTAAAATTATATATACTGTCAGTCAGTAGATACATGCTGGAGATGCAGTGCACTAAAGTTATTGCTTGGTCAAGTGTTTTGATCATGACTTAGTATCAATTCTTTTTTAAAAGAAATTGCAACTAGAGTCGATATGGTTTTGAATACAGCACAGCACCAATACTTTTGGTAAATATGTGAATTCTTGGATATACATATAAGGAGATCAAACTGAATTCTTCTGAGATTGCAATCCTACAGGAAGTGACCCAAAAAATTGGTGTTACCCCATTAGAAAAGTAGGACATCTTCAAAAGTTGAAACTTGGTATAATGAAATAGTACAATTAGTATTCATGGAGAGAATCACATTTTACAGGTATAACTGATTTGAAAAAGTTAATGCAATTTGGAAAGATTTAAATTAATTTTGTAAACTGAGTTTGAAACTACTTTTAGTGGATTACTTGTTGCACCATTTATCTTTTCTTCTTCTATCCCTTGTTATTCCCTCCTTTCTTTTTATTTTATTACTTATTATTTGTAATAGATACAGAAGTTACACAAACTGGTTTAAGAGATCAGAAACTGGTTTAAACCTGTAACAGAACAGAAATTCAGTGCACATAAACCAGTTTCAAAATGGCTGAAACTGGTTTAAGATAAACCTGGTTGAAGGTAGTATCAGACTTAATTTATTTAGGTCAAACTAGTTAATGAAACTTCTGCCCCAGACCCCTTTCTGGTTCAAGTTAAATCAGAGGCCCCCAGCATGCTTTCCATTCCTGGGCTGGCCTGTGCTATCTGCTCCAGAGAGCAGAGCTGGCCCCACCCCTCCCTAGCTGGAGCAGAGGACTGGCTCATGCCCCCATCCCTCCCCCAGGCAAAACCTGACTGGGGTCTGGGACCAGGAAGGCAGTTAAACTCATCTTCCCCCAAGTACAGAGCTGCCCTGCCCCGCTGGCTTACTTAGTGCAGCCTGAGACTGTGGACTACAAATCCCAGAGGCACCTGAAAGCAGGAAGAGGAAGTGATGAGCAACCCTGCAGAGTCCTGATGCTGTGATTTTGGAATGCAAATCACAGAGACCTGAGGGGCAGCAGGAAGAGGAAGCAAACACACAGCCTATGCTGGCTATCTGCCAGAGAGCCATGCTGTAGCTCCCCCCAGCTTCTGGCTTGAGCCACTGTGGGCATGTGGCTGCATTTCCCAAATGGCTGTCTGTACTTAGCCTAAATGGCTACTGTCTATTATTTGTATCCACAAGAGATCAGGCTCCTTAAAATAGTGAGTGTAAGTAATCAAGCTAGTCAGAACATTTCCTATTGACTACAGTTTCATCAAAATGGTTCAGAAAAAGAGAATTTTTAGAGCAGGGTTCCAATCCATGCCCCATGAAAATACACATGTGGGAACACAGGGATGGAAGGAGTCTCTAAGGCTGTTCTCTGCAGTCCTTGCCATTTGCAAGCAACTATTTATCTGAAGAGTCCTAACAGTTGTCCACTCCAATATCTTGCACTCTCTATCCAATAAACACATTATGAACACAAACCCTGTGCCACAGGATGGTCAATGCGGTTGCCAAGCATTTCAAACCACTGAAATGCTGGAGAAGCAACAACAAAGAGAGTATGAAGCTTTCGCTTAAATATGTAGCTTCTTTTGCTTTGGTGCATTCTGCTAAAACTGAAAGTGGAGAATTGTTTTCAACATTTGGGTGAATGCAGCAAACCCAACCCCCCTTTCCCTTTTTCTATGTTCTAACTATCTCTTTTCCTACTGGCTATTTAATTTATAGGAATCCCTCTTCTCTTCTATTGGGCTGTGACTTAACCTGATCAGATTTTTAAAAAGGCCTGTTCAACAAATTAAATGCACCATTGTGCAATCTCTTGTTTGGCAATAAAAGTTCCCACCTGGGTGGCGCCCTCATTGATCCCTTATGTTATATAAATACCATATTTTCTGGCATACAACTTGCTCTGGATCCTTGTTTTTAAAAGGCAGAATGAAGGGGAAAAAAGATTTTTTTTTGTAGTAAGTAACTGTGTAGCAGCAGCTTAGCCCCTGAGTCTGCTCATTGTTCAGCTTCCTGTGGATTGCATACAGACTAACTTTTGCATTTGCTGAGCAGAAACTTAACTAGCAGAAACTGCTGCTACCCTCCTTCTTCACTGATAATGCACACCCCAATTCCCAGTAGCTGTTTTTTGGGGGGAAAAATATGCAGGCTGTATGTTAGAAAATGTTGTAGTCTTACAGAAACAGCTCAGCCCTATATGTGTGCGAGTCTGAGAGCTATGGCGCTGCAAAAGACGGTTTGAACTGGAAAAAAAATCACTAATGAGTCTCTTCTTTAGTGAGTCATTGAAGGCTAATG
Source organism: Alligator sinensis (assembly GCF_000455745.1). Classification (NCBI taxonomy): domain Eukaryota; kingdom Metazoa; phylum Chordata; order Crocodylia; family Alligatoridae; genus Alligator; species Alligator sinensis. The sequence goes on along the minus strand of NW_005842272.1, from coordinate 1,496,906 downwards.
GGCAGAAGACTGCAGACAAAGTTGCTAGGAGGATTTTCCATTTGCCCTCAGCGTATAGCAGGTGTGCACAAATATTGCTGCATGGCTGAGAATCTCTCATGCTAGTAGCTTCAAACATACATTACTACATAGGAGCACTGACCTTGTAACACTTCATAGAAATATGCTTGGGGAAATAGGTCAGCAATGTGCCTAGCATTTCTGATCTTTAAGATTCTAAGGGACTTTTCTTACAGGGAAAAGAAAAGAAAGGGAAAGAAATAAGAAGAGCGAAAAGTATATTTGAAATATAAACAATGCAATCCTACAGTCAGAGGTGTAACAGGACAGCTCTGTGCCTTGGGCAACAGTTTGCACAGGGCAGTGGCCAGCTGCCAACATCAGCTATGTTTGTACCCTTTCCTCCCAGCAAAAGCAGTGACTGGGACTTCTGCCCTGGTTGCCGCCTCTCTGTTATGCTACTGCTTACTGTGAGAGCAGTATAGAGTGAAATGAAGAGATAGCCTTCTCAGTCTGTTAGAGACCTGCACATTGTCATATCATGGACCTCCCATGGCTGAATGGGACTGAAACTCCATCCAGCTTTATCATCTCCCAAAAAAACCTAATTAGCAGCTTTTGACCAACAAGAGCCCATCAGGATTGTTGAAAAGCCACCCTAACAAATAAAGAGCAATCTGAACCCCTGCACTGTTTGGCTTTCATAATTATTCACAAGAAGCAAGGATTTCTTAGGGCAATATCTTGTATTGGACTGACTAGGTAGCTGGGATAAAGTTAGGAAATCTTTTGAATGCAAGACCTTCTTCCTTAGGTCTCAAGCTTGTCTAACTTTATCCCATCTATGTAGTTGGCCCAATAAAATAAATCACTCTAAAAAATCCTTGCTTCTCATAATTTCTGAACCATCATGGCTACACCATAACTCTTACAGTACCATACAATTATTTACAGCATGTAGGCTGTTTAGGGATAAGAAAAAAAGGCCTGGATGGCATTAAGAATGGGTGGGAAAAGGGTGACAATAGAGAAAGAAAATTAATCAGGGAAGCAAAGAATCCAGTATGGAAGGCGTCACTAAGGTGCAGGGCCTTCAGAAAGTAGCTAAACTGAAGAAATGTTGAGCATTCCCTGTGTCTTTGTCAACATGACTTATTATTTGTTTTACTGACATACCTAGAAGGCTGACTGTACTAGGTGCTGCACAGACACAGAACAAAAACATGGTCACAGCCCTGAAGAACTTCATCCAATGCAAGAGAACAGATGAATGTAAGCTGGCAGGAGAGCACAAGGAAGCAATGGCAGTCAGCACAACAGGAAGGGAACTCCATGTTCTGCTTAGGGATAAGAATAAACGGAACAAAACAACAGGAAGTGAACTCCATTTCAAACATTGCTATAATGGCTACAAAAAATTTACAAAGGAGAGTTCTAAGAATGATTTAAGGAATCAGCTTTACAGGCAGCCTGGGAGATGGCGCAAAGGATGCTGACATGACACACTAATCAGACATGGGAGCTGACCTCTTGATGCAGAATGCAAGATGGACAATAGGAACAGGGAAAAGGGCTATGGAAGTGAATACAAGTAAAGTGTGTCTATTTGATGTGATGGAGAAAAGACAGCCCACAGAGGTATGTAAAGAGATGGGCAGCACAACATATTCATAGTAACTTGCTCAAAAAATAATGTATGCAGCAGCAAACCAAGTAGACCTGAGTAGGCAAGACTGTATTTGTCAAGCCCGGAGGTAAGGAAGCTGCAGAAATTGAGCTGATGAGAGCTGTGGACCAGAGGAAATGACATATCTTAGTTCTGCAAGACTTAGCAGGCAGTGAGGACCTAGTATAAGGTCAGAGTTAGAGGCCTAAGTGACAGGTAGATGCATGGTGCTGTTCTTAGTGATCTGAAAAATGGTAGCAGAGAACTTGGAAGTGGGGAGGAGAAGGTTTAAGGTTTGATTTTATCTGGATTTACTTTGATCTTGCTGCCTAGATACCCATGAGAAGAAGTCAGAGAGGCAGGCTGAGATATTTGGACAGAGAGAGAAGCAGGTCTAGAACAAAGAAGTAGATCTGGTGAATCCTCCTGCAGGTGGTAGGTGAATTTGCATTTGCTGATTACTTCATCCAGAGATGAAGTAAAGATGAAAAACAGAGAAGGGGAATGATGCCAGACCCCATGGAGCCATCACCGAAAGGCGGAGGGGGAGGCTGAGGAGGCTACTCCATAGGGATATGCTGAAGGAATGACTGAAATGCAAAGAAACAAGATAGTCCTTGATGCCAAAGAAGGTCAAGACATCAACAAGAACTAATTTGTCAGTAAAGTAACATTTTCCACCAAGTAATGTACATCTACATGATATTGCATTATTGAATATTTTTATCTGACATTAAGGTTGGAGGCAGCAGAAGAAATACAGAATGCTTCTAGGTGCTACAAGAAATGTGTTATTCTACCACCTGGTGACTGAATGGACATTGTGATATGAGCATGGCGACAAGGCATGTTGATTCGTGCAGTTGGCTGCTCAACCAGAGCATTTTGCTGTAGGCTTTGCTGCCAGCCTGTATATAATGTGACATGGAAAGAGCATCCAAAAATGGGATACACTTGACACCCTAAAAGAAGCCACACTAAATGAGCTGGAGTGGAGGTGACAGTACTATTGGCTGAGCAATAGTCTCTATTCTATTGGTTTCATATTCATGAAGGTTTGGGGGTTTTTTTAAACATGCCATTCTTTTATTGTACATGCACTAAGACAACACAGGTATATTTTAATAATACAGACATAAAATCATGATAAGCTGGATCAACCCTATTAAACCATTTACTATGTTTCTTGCATTTTGTTCCCCATTCTTCCCTTTTCATTTCAAACTTTAGGTTTTTTCTTCTATAAACTTATTTTCATTGTCTGTTTCCAGGCTGCTGCATTCCTATAGGAATTCTTTTCTGCTTGTAAGCCTGTTCTCTTGGTTATCCCATATTTTCCTATACCCTATCCGGCCCCGCACCCTTGCTTTTAGCACTTTTAACATTGCTTCTTTACCTCTTTAGTTTTCTTCTTCCCTCGGAAGCCA
>NW_005842272.1:1491040-1493803 GCF_000455745.1 Alligator sinensis | reverse complement strand
GAGCTGTCTCTTACATCTGTTTTAACTTAACCCAATTTTAAGAGCCAAGTAAGTATGGGGAGCATCAATGGCTCAGTATAACCTGTATTAAACTCAGTTTAGGAATGAATTCTATTTTATTTTGACATTTACCTTGCCCATCTATAAAAGCAGGGAAAAATCAGGCTTAATTCAAAAACCTCTGAAGTCACTGAAAGACTGATTTTACTGGAGAACCCCAAGGTTCAATTAAGTGAGCGTTGTAGAACATTTCATCTCCTCAGATGCAAAGTACTAGATTTTAAGTACTTGTCTGTCCCTAAGGATGAAGATTCAGAGGCATGAGGCATGCATGCTAAGAGGCATCTTCTTCCTCATATAAGGGTAAAGCTGGTAACTTCATAACCTTACACTTAATTTAGAAACAAATATATCATTGGTTTTCTGGGGAAAAAAACATTTACTGCTGTTCAGCAATTGGCTTGTTAATGTTAGACCAGAGGCTTAGAGAAGCCAACTTGCTTTCATTTAAATGTGTGTTATTCACTGTATAAATTGTTTCAGTCTCTTTTTTCAAGCAGTAGTTAAAAGCAGGATCCTGTAGCACTAGGAGGCTTACTCTGTCCTGACATCTTGTTGATAACAGCTACAGCTAAGCATGGAGTATCACTGAGGCCCTTATATTTCACTAGAAAATAAGATATGGGAAAAAAGAGAGACTCCTAGAAAGGGCCATGCTGAATGGTATATATTTCTGGCTGATAGAGAATTTGATGGCAACAAATCTAGGTCCTTCACATTCTCAGTTAATTCTCTTCCAATGACTAGGAAGTAAGCCAGAAAATACCGATACTTTGTATCTAAGATTTCAGTGAACTACTCAGCTTCAGAGCCCACTTGTAAAAGCAGATAAGAATATGCAGTGTTATATGTTCATTTATGCTAAAAAGTTGGTTTGAAGAACACAGTACTTTTTCAAATTTCAAGCAATAAAATTAAAAAAAACCCCTTCATAAAATGGCCATTCCAACTCCATACAGGATGTTAAAAACTTTCTGTTGTGCCTTTTGCCTACTTTGCGATACACATGAGAGTGGAGACATGTGAACACTGTAGCAGCAGATCTCCCTAAGGTCCCCCCTTGGTCTCCAGCAAATTTGTAGGCACCTGCTAGGGATGAGCCCAGAGCACCTTTGCTTTGGTAATCTTCCAGGTCCGGAGCACATCTACAGACTTGGAAGAGCAATTTTACAATCTTTATACTCTCCTATGCCTGAGGAAGGGCATGTATGCCTGAAAACTTGCAAATAAAGAATTTTTTAGTGCAACTGTCTAGTTGGTCTAATAAAAGATATCACCTCCCCAAGAGATCTGATTACTGGAAATTAAACAGAATATTTCAATTGGAGTCAAAATATTTCACATTGAATCTTAATAAAATATTCCAGTGTCTTTGTTTTGCCAACATCTCCCCCCCCCCATGTTTTGGTTTTGATTTGACCCATACCGATTTCCCCCCCGGAATTTCAGTTCAGTGACTAGAAGAAAAATCAATTATTCATCCAGTTGTATTCGTGACACTAAAAAACCCCCAACAACCCCCCACCCCAAACGGAGACCCCCAAACTCTTAGGGTCTATTTAATAAGGGGCATTCCATATGCACTAAAAACCAGATTAGCATCTAAATTTTCCCCTCCCATCAAATTGAGATGAATATTGGGAAGAATTGAAGCTTTCCTCTCCGTGTGTGTATGTGTTTGTGTGTGTGTGTGTGGGGGGGGGGGAGAGGCATGATATAAAGGGTGTTTTTCCAGAGCATTCAATAAAGGCCAAGTCCTGAGCCTGAATAAATTGGGATAACTCCACTAAGTACAAGCATCTTACATTAGCTAAGAGACTGGCTCTTAAGTGCCAACTGTCAGCACATTACTGCGACAGCAGGGCATGGTGCCCCTCCTCCTTTATGATGTAGTTCACTTCGTCAAGGGCTTGCCAGGCAAAAATTATACCAATTCCAGATAAGTCAATGCCCACTTACGCATCACCTCATATGTTAGATTTCCTTTAATATTCCACCCACAGGGATATCAAATTCCACTTTAACTGTCAGATTCATAGATTTCATAGACATCAGGGCTGGAAGGGACCTCGGAAGATCATCGAGTCCAGCCCCCCGCCCAAAGGGCAGGAAGTCAGCTGGGGTCATAGGATCCCAGCAAGATAAGCATCCAGTTTCATCTTGAAGGTGTTCAATGAAGGCGCTTGAACCACCTCCGGTGGCAGGCTGTTCCAGACCTTGGGGGCTCAGACAGTAAAGAAATTCTTCCTTATGTCCAGCCTGAAACGATCTTGAAGTAGTTTGTGACCATTCGACCTCGTCATCCCTTGGGGCGCTCTGGTGAACAAACGTTCCCCCAGATGCTGGTGGTCACCCCTGATAAACTTGTAGGTGGCCATCAGATCACCCCTGAGCCTGCGCTTTTTCAGGCTAAAGAGCCCCAGGGCTCTCAGCCTGTCATCGTAGGGTCTGCTTCCCTGACCTCTGATCATGCGCGTGGCTCTTCTCTGGACTCTCTCAAGCTTCTCCACATCCTTTTTGAATTGTGGAGCCCAAAACTGGATACAGTACTCCAGCTGCGGCCTCACTAAGGCCGAGTACAGGGGGAGAATGACGTCCCGGGATTTGCTTGAGAAGCATCTCGGGATTTGCTTGAGACGTCCCGGGATTTGCTTGAGATCATCGAGTCTGACCCCCTGCATAGGCAGGGAAGAGTGCTGGGTG
>NW_005842272.1:1456723-1488876 GCF_000455745.1 Alligator sinensis | reverse complement strand
GGTGGAGCAGGTCAGCCAGTCTGGCTGAGAAGAGCCTTCTCCCTAGGGGAGAGAGGTGGAGGCCATCCCTTCCCAGCAGCTCGCTGCCTCTCTCGCCAAAGAGCGGGCTGTGGTCATGAAAGCCAAAGCCTTCCTGACGACACCAGCGCTGCAGTCTTTGGTTGACCAAGGTATTAAGGCATTAAGGCAGATACCTTAATGCAGGGGGTCCAATATTTAAATACATAGCATATTTATTTTATTGCTATGAAATATCCCTTTTCCCCCCTCTTCCCTATGAAAAGTGTGAACAGAAGTAAAAACTGAAATGTCTCAAATGCCTTTCAAATTCTTCAAAGGGAAAGCTCTCAAAATGGACATGTCCTTTGAAACACTCCAAAAATAGCTGAAGCACTCCAAATTGTACCTCTTGAAATGAGGTACTATTTTGAAGCGTTTCATTCTTTGTGTGTGCACAGGGACAGGGGAGCCATAGGTTCTCCAGAATCACATAGTGCCCCATTCCCTCCCTCTGCTGTCCCCCATGGGGGATGGAGGGAGACGGAGGTAGACAGCCCGACTGCCAGGTTGTCCAGCCACTGGGCACTGCTCTTGCCACCACCAGTGCTGGGGTCTCTAGCCTGAATCACCTCTACCTCTGTACTCTGGTAAGATGGGAAGAGGAAAAATTGAGGGGATAAAGTGCTGGAGAGGCTGGCCAAAGGAGGTTGGAGGAGGGAGCAGAGCTGTAGGTCTCTGCAGTTCCCTGTAGTACTCTCTGGCTTCAAAGTCACTGCTGCAAGCATCCATACCAATTTTGCAGTGTTTCAGGTGGGAAGCACCACATAGGCTGCATGCATATCCCATGGCCAAAACTGTTCTTTTTTGAAATATCTTCAAGCCACCTTAAAGGCAAGCATAGAATCAGAGACCTGGATCTCCTGAATCACAGGAGAGTTCTCTAGCAACAGGGCTATTATCCAGTCTAATAGATGGAAATCTCCCTTATTTTCCATGAAAAACTGATGCAAGATGGTAAAATAACTGAACTATTGAAGAATTTCACAGACCAGGAAGACTATTTCTTATCACACTGACCAGGCAGCCAGCTCCTAAGCCCATTGGAAATGCCCCCTCACCCCCGCATGTGCACACGTGTACACACACACACACACACACACACACACACACACACACACACTCTCCATTCTTCTAGGGCAGGCAGAGGGTTTTATAGGCATCTGACCTTGCTGTGCATAAACTTCCAGATATTGGACTGTTTATCTTGAAGCCAACCTTTTTGAGGTCCCCCCAATTAGAATATTCATATGAAAAATAAGCTGAAATTCATTAAAATCCATAAAGAACTCTCTGGTGGCTAGAAATCTGGTGGCCCTATATCTCAGTCAGTGAACTGAATATATATTTTTTGAATGTTGGCAGCTAAAGGTAAGGTCACTGTCACTGGAGCCATCTGTAAAGGGGAAAAATGACAGCTGGCAAGATAGTAACAGAATGAAATGAGCTGGATCCCTGTTTTCTATATCAGAGTTCCTGCTAAATTCTTATTTTTGTGTTGTGCTTTCAGAAGATTTGATTCACTACACCTCTCATACCTATTTTACATTGGTAAAACTCAAGGGAGCGGTGAATCAAGACCCAAATACTTATTAGGGAGCTAAGAAATACCAACTCAGACAAGGCTGCTGTTCTGTTTCTGGAAAGAAGAGGCAGCATCAGTGGAAATTATTTCAACTTGCTTGGAAATGTATTCTGGAATATTTACATCACACTCAGAGGCACAATACTTAGTTTTAACCTCAATTTTGTTGTTCTTGTTTCAGCTGAGCTTAGTGCTAGTGCTGAATGCCATCAAGGCAATATTCGTTTCACTTGAGGACAAGACTTACCTTGATTAGGGATTATATGGAAAGCACCTTTTAAGATTCTCAGGTCTAAGTCAAGCTGCTGAGTATAAATGGTTATTTGGGTAGGACTCACAGGAAACCATGCAAGTGGGTATTGGAAGCTTGGTTCTCCTCCGCTGAAAAGCTGGATTCGGGGTTAACATAACGTAGGAGGGTCTGTCATCAACATAGGTGGGTTTCAGGATTCAGAGCTGTAACTTTTACTCTGAGGCATGAGGTTGTTTAATGCTCTAAACTCAGCACTGATGACAGATTTCACTGCCTTAGCTCCAGGTGGTGGTGACTCACCATTTAAACAAACATGTTTCTCTAGATAACCTGCTGGAGGGGATATAATGCGTGGGTAGTTTCAGTTCAGTTCAACAGAACAGGATCCTGCTGTGTCAGGCCAGTGTACTAGTGCACCATAGTGACAAAGCCATTTCCATTCACTTAGGGACAATTATAAATTAATTCTGTAGCAAAATAAATAGAGAGGATTGCTCAGCTCACTGAACAGCTAGGGATATCAGAGGCCATGCCACCAGGCCATACCATTAGAGCTAAGATTTTCAAAGGGGTGTACAAAAAGTATATGCCTGACTCCTATTGATTTTCAGTGGGACCTAGGGTCCTTACACATTCAGGCCCCGCCATGACAAATCCCTCTTTCTAACAAGTGACCATGCCTCCTAGACCTTCTCCCAAACATTATCCCAGCAATCATAGTGTGTGAATGAGGAGAGGGGGAAAATATATTTTTGCTATATTTAAAAGAAAAACTTCTATGAAGTAAGATCATTAAAATTACAAGGATTCCAATAAAAAGTTTTGTTGCAATTACTCTTTTATGAATTCCCCTGAGAAAGGAAAAAAACTTTTAATTACATTCTAATTACAGCAGCCCTTAAAGTCATTCATCTGTCTAGAGCTGAATAAGCTTTCTAACCTTGAGCAAACACCTGAGCTAATGTAAAATTCACATCTGGACTAAATCTGCTGAGCCAAGTAGTTGACTCAAACTATGTAGGCTGAGCTCCCCTGGCCAGAGCAGCCTTCATATTTCAACCTCTAGTAGATTATGGCCAGTCATCTTCCTCCACATGGCCGGCAACAAATGACCAACTTTAACTTTTTCATAAACCAAAGGCTTCGCATAATCTGCAATGGGCTACTTTATCATATGCTGTTTATTTTAAAAAGCAAAAGAACATGCTATATTTTAAAAATAAGAAGTTATTTAACCCAAGCAAATATTCTGTATAAAGGTCAACTCTAATGAAGGCAGTAGGTTGCAGATTAAATGACGACACGTAAAATTTAAGAAATTAGGAGAGTTAAGATAATGGATAAATTAATTAGCTGAAGGCATAAAACATATCACTGGGAAGTATTTGCTATCAGCAAATCAAGGCCCCTAGGCTCTAAACACGGGTGTGCCCTTGGCACTCCACCATGATTTAAAGCCCCAGGCCCCCCCATCATGGGTTAAGCCTCCAGGCACCCTGCCACAGCCTCCACTCATGCCCCTTTCAGCCACTCCCAAACCATCGGTTGAAACTGTAACCGGCAAGTATGCCTTCCAGCAAATACAACTAAACCCCTTTTGGGTGTAAACATAAAAATTGGTGACTTGGCTGCATCAGCATTCTGTTTGGTTTCCACGAGCCAGCTAACCGAGCTGCTGCCTTCCCCTTGCTCTGGAGCTCTTGCCTCAGCAGCCTCCAGGGCCAGACTGCCCCTCCTGGCTTAGGGCCTATGCTCATATACCTGCCCCCTGCTAGTCACATGCCTCCCTGAGCTGCTGCAGGTGTTTCTTGATTCACCTTGCTGGCTCAGCCTCAGGGGGACTTACTGCTGCTGGACCCTACCTACTGTGCTCCTATGCAAGGCTTTAGTCCATGGTGCTACCTCAACACAGCTAGTTCTGTGGTAAGTGCTTTCATCAGGCAACTCCCCCAGTGCCTTTTTCCTTGGATCCCCTTAATACGCAGCTTTCCCCACTTGAGGCTCTCTCTGTTGCTCCTTCACCCTTAGAAGAAACAGGAGCCCATAGGCGACTGGTGCCACCTTAGTCGGGGGGGGGCACATGTCCCTCCCCCCCAGCGACCAGGGTGGGGGTTCCCCCCATGGCCAATCTCACTGACCAGAGGGGCAGTCCCCCTGCGGCCAATCTCACCGATGGGGGCTGGTCCTACTCCCCTTGCCGCAGCACTCCCACTCCCCAGCCGGTGGTCGCAGGCGGGGCACTGATGCTCCCACCTGCCCCCCTTCCCGTCTCCTAAATGGTGAGCGCGGCCTGTCAGGGATGCACCATCACTCTCAGGGACCCCCTATGAGTTGCCACTGCAGGAGCCTTCAGCTCTCTGTTACAAGGATACATCATTCAAGGCATTTCCAGCACAGATAAGGAAGTATTATTGCTACCACCATACAAGGTACTGATGAGCCTTTGTCTGGAATAGTGCATAAAGTTTTTGTATGTTCAAGAAAGAGAACAGGTGCAGACAAAGAATTCTAGCATGATCAGGGGAATGGTGAGACTATCATAAAGGAGGAAGTTAGAAGGGCTTCATTTGCTTAGTCTAGCAAAAGGAAGGGGATAGGATTACTCTCCTTAAGTACATCAGGGAGGTAAACGCCAGGAAGGGATAGGAGCTCCTGAAGCTGAAAGGTAATGTTGGCATATATATCAATGGACAGACTGGCCACATATGTATTTAAGCTGGGAATTAGAAGGATTCTAATAGAGGTATAACTGGCTAGTATTATTCCCTGCACCTTCCCTGATCTAGTTCCAGTTTTGACAATGGGGAAGGCAGAGAAGCAGCATCAGCGCTTGGTAGAGAAGAGGTTGGAATTTCATTGCTGTAAAGGTAGAGGAGGGTGGGGAGGATGTCACTCCTTTTTTTTGGCCACCAGCATGTGTTAGGTGGCCAAAAAAAACATTGGTTTTCATAAGCAAAAACAAGGAGGTGACATCTACCCCCTGAAGCAGCAAACCTCCATCTGCTCCTCCACCACACGCTGCTGCTATGCGTCTCTGCTGGAGCCAGACCAGAAAAAGTGCAGGGAATGAGGCGGTGAGGTGCCCTGAGGCTTGCCCCGCTCACCCAGCCATCATTACATTACAGGTTTCTAACCAACAGAGCAGCAAGCATCTGGAACAGCTTTCCAGTAGCACAGAAGGTTATTGGAACTCCCTCAATTTATCAAATTCCATTGTATAGTTATGAAAAGGATCATGCAAGGATGTAATGCCTGAGAAAGAAGGAGGCTGGACTGTCACCTAGGAGCTCCCCCAGGCAGGCAGTCATATAAATCACTGGTTTTCTCTCCTGAGGACTGCACCTATAGTCATTATTAGCAGTCCCTCAGTTGGAGATGATCCCTACCAGGGCCGTCCCTAGGGGAAGGGGGCAAATCATGGCAACCACACCAGGCCCCACACTTTGTGGGGCCCTGCAGAGCCTGGCGGAGCAGCCGTGGCCCCTCCTGCAAGGCCCACCAAGTGCTGGTGACTCCGTGCCACCATTGGCTTCACATCTGGCCACTCACCGTTGCCACCGCCTTCTTCGAGTCTGGGCCCTGCATAAGCTGATTTGCCCTGAGCCGCACAGCCTGCTAGGGTGGTCTCTGATCCCTACCATTAATGGGTCTTAATAGTCCAATCCTCGAGCCACAGATCCATCCACAAAAGTTGCCAGTCTTTCTGCATGGGAGAGTAGGCTCTAGGCTGGGATTCCTCTCCTTTTCCTTCCTATGATCAGCACCTTTGGGAAGATTTAAAAGAGCCATTGGCCTGGGGAGAGCTGTGTGACTATGCAGGGTGGAGAAAAGGAAAATTTTTGGGCTAGGGACAGATATTCAAAAAGCTGGAGCCTGAATTGATTTAACCTTTGCAGGTTAGTCTAACTTACCTAGGCTGAACCAGTTTGTAACAGGACAGACATTCTCTCTGGACTGAAGCAATACAGGCACATGCCTACAGTTGTTCAGGCCAGGAGCCAAGGGGCACTAGAGCAGGCCCTGGGCTGCAGGAAAGCTGTGCTGGGGTGGCGTGGCCAGTCCTGGCTGAAGTGGCCAGAGGGGTTTCATAGAATCATAGAAGTAGGGTCGGAAGGGACCTTGTAGATCTTCAAGTCCAACCCCCTGCCTGGGCAGGAGGAAAACTGGGCTCAAATGACCCCAGACAGGTAGGCATCAAAGGCCCCCAGGGTAGGAGCCAGCACCACTTCCCTTGGAAGTTGGTTCCAGATCCTAGCCGCCCTAACTGTGAAGTAGTTCTTATGGATGTCTAATCTAAACCTACTCTCCAACAACTTGTGGCCGTTATTCCTTGTTATCCCAGGGGATGCTAGGGGAAAAAAGGTCTCCCCCAAACCCTTCTGGTCCCCCTAGTGAGTTTATAGACGGTCACAAGGTCTGAAGACTTGCTCTTTGTTATCTCACTCACCCCAGCTGGGACTTGAACTCAGATCTCCCACATGGTGGCCAAAAACACTGCCACACAGCCACCAGTGCTGGTTTAATTTCCCCCATTGCTGCTGCAGCAGTGGGGCACCATGGCCCTTGAAGCAGAGGGGGGCAGGGAGGAGAGTTAGCTTCCCCTCTACTCCCACTGGCAACCAGGTCTGCCCACTGGTGCTGCTGCACTTCCTGCCCCAGAATAGGCCCCCTGCTGTCCCTTCAGCCCAACAATGGAGGGAGGAGGAATAACTCCTGTCTCTGCCCACCCCACCCCAAGGGGCCCTGCTGGTTGGCGTCTGGCTGTATCGACACCCTGCTCCCGCAGTGGAAGGAGGCAGGGCCCTTGTTGGGTGCAGCAGCCCTTGTCATAATGTGGGGGAGCACAAGTCCCTTCCTGGCAGGGGTGCTTCACTGCAGGGCCAGCAGAGCTGTGGCAGGCTGTGCACAACAGCACTGGGGTCCAAAGTGGGCCAGAGCCCTTCAAGCCCCCCGTAGCCACTGCTGCACTCTGCAGCAGCCCTGCTGGCCCCGCAGAGTAGCCCTCTCCAGAAAAGGGGCTCATGCTCCTGGAAGCTGTGATAGGCTGGTCGTGGTCACTCACTGCACACCACTCCAGCTGCTGGGCAGGGGCAGAGCCCGGCCCCTGCTGCTCAGTCTGTCCTGGGGGCAAGCCCCCTCCCGGCAAGATGGGACTTATTCAGCCACTGGCCCTGAGCACTGGCTGAGTGGTGGCTGTGGCTGGTCTGGGCAGACCCTGCTGCAGTACCTGAATAAGCCTCCTCCAGCAGCGAGGGCGGAGTGCCCGGAAGACCCAGCTCAGGTCCCTGTCAGTGGGATAGAGATGGGGGAATAAAACCTCTCCCTGGCCAGACCCCCGCCCCTTCCTGACCCTGCTCTAGCTGAGGAGCAAAGGGGCGGAGCCAGCCTGACTGGGCTGGAGCAGAGAACCCAGCCCAGAGAGCATGCCGGGATGCTGGGGGAGGGGGTCTCTGTTTTAACGTAAACCAGCAAGGGTTCTGGGGCAGACTATGCATAAACTGGTTTGAGCCAAATCAGTTAAGTCTGATACTACATTCAACCAAGTTCATCTCAAACCGGTTTTAGCCATTTCCAAACTGGTTTATGTGCACTGAACAGCTGTTCTGTTACAGGTTTAAACCAGTTTATGATCACTTAAACTGGTTTATGTGCAATATCTGTACCTAGCCCTTATGCCTAAGCTTGGACACACACATTTGCAAGCAGTTTTATTTCTAGAAGCTAACCTCACCTCCACTAAAAGCGGACTCTTTTACAGATATGGAGTACTTTTATCCTGATAAAAGAATGGCTTAGTCTGGCAGTGATCATACAGCTAAATCTAACAAAAGACAGGAGAAAAATGTTGCAAGCAAGATGTTGGAAACAAAACAACATGGGGTTATATAAAGAATAAATTACCACCTAATTGCATTTGGAGACAAAATTATAAAGAAATATCCCAGTCCTGCTACTGACTGACTCCTGATTCAGGAAAAGCTCTTGAACATAAAAGCTCTGTCCCAGGGGGATGCAGGCAGGGGGACCAAGGACCCCTCCCATGGCAGGACCCTGGGCAGGGCCAGCCTCTCTCAAAAAGAAAGAGAAAAGCCCTGAAGACCAGGCAAGCTCACCTTTCTCAGGAAAAAGGGAGCCAGATGAACCAAGCTGGGACGGATCGCCCGTATGGTTCATCTTCTGCTGTTATTGCTGACTGGGAGTGACGTGGATGATATCATCAAAAAATGCCACCCAGCTGATATAAAAGCTGACAGTGAGGAAACGGTTGGGGGAGCACTGCTGGAGACAGGCAGTAGGACTGGCTCCCTGAGCCACACACAGGCTGCACCAGCAGCCAAGAGAGAGCTTGAGCAAGGACCCATCAGAGGGGTCCAGAACCGGTTAAAGGAGCCACCATGCCAGCCCAGCAGGATAGCCAGATCAGGGAGGACATTGTTGAGGGACACAGGAGCCACAGACGCCGGAACTGTGAGTGGGACAAGCTAAGGTCCCGTTCCCCATTCTTTTCTTTTTGCATTTAATTTGTTCTGTTATCTCAGGGCCCTAAAACAGAGCGAGAGACCACGAGTGACTTCCATGGACCAGGAGGAACTGGGACACCGCAGCAGACAGCAGCGTAGTGGGGAAGACCCAGCTTATTGTAAGGGATGACCTAACATCCCATAATCATCCCGTGTAAGAAAAGACTGGCAGGAGACGAGCAGATGGAGAAGACAGGCAACGACATTGGAGGGTGAACCAGTGATCCATCATCTTGATATCCTAAAGGCTGGTCCATGGCTGGGGCGTAGGGGAGGTGGAGCCCCAAGAGCACCCACTAGGGATAGCACCCAACCCGAAAGGAGCTACAAGAAGGAGCCCCACCACTAAAGGGAAAGATCAGGTTGTGGCAGGCAAGTATCAGGGTCTCCCTTGGGGTGAACATGACCTACTGTTGAGGCCACAGGAACATACCCCATGCCCAACACCAGGTGCACACTCCAAAGAGGCAAGGGAGTGCCTACATGAAGCCAGGTGGGTGCAAGCTCTTAAACACTGTTTGCAGATATAAGAGATTGGACCCAGTTGGCCAGAAGGTCCCTTCCAGTTCTTTGTTCCTATGCCCTTTATACATATGCTTTATTCCCAGGTTGTATTTAGTTCTCGTTTGCTTCAGTGGAACTGCAAAGCTTAGGGTGAAGTTACATATTACACTCAGACCATGTTAAGAAAACTTAAAATGTGAGTGGCTGCACATTAAAGCTTGTTAACTTGTGTTAAGTGCCCTCTGAGCATCTCAAAGTTATCCCACTTCAGACAAGGGTTAACTCTGCTACCTGGCTTGTGTTAGGGTAACTGCAATCTGCTCCATGGAGATAAAATGAGCGATTTGCAGTTTGCCACTATTCCAGGATGCACTGCTCACAGCCCGCACCAAAAGCAGAGACAGAGCCCAGGTGTCCTGGCTCCTAGCCATGCCCACTAGCCAACCTTCTAGTGGCAAGTCAGAGCTGTGCAGGCAACACAGAGTATTAACCCCGAGCATGCAGCTGCTCACAGCATGTTTTAACTTCAACACCACTTAACATTTCACAGACTTAGTATGGTCTAACTATATGTGTAACTTCACCCTTTAGTGTTCCCTTGAATGGGAGTGTGTTCCTGAAATTAAGCCTTATTGCTGAGTCCCATTAATCTCTCTAGAATTGAAGGACTTCCCAAGCACCTGGACCATGAAAAATAATATGAAGGATTAAAGCTTACATATTTTGAAGGGATGTGGATGATGTAAATCCTATTTTGGTAAAAAATGTTAAAGCAAAACTTATGGCAAAAGACATTCACTTTTGATTCAGGAAATGCAATCTCCTACCTGCAGTGGCTCAGGCCAGAAGTTGGGCGATGCTACAGTACATAGCCAGCCGGGCTTTGTGTTTGCTTCCTCTTGTAGTCCGTAATCACAACAGCAGGACTCTGCAGGGTTGCTCATTATTTCCTCCTCCTGCTTCCAGGTACCTCTGGGATTTGTAGTCCACAGTTGCAGCCAGCAGTAAATTTTTAGCAAGGCAGGGCACCTTTGTACTCAAGAAAGGGAACTTTAACCCCCCTCCCTGGCCCCAGAACCCAGCCGGGGTTTGCCTGGGGGGGTGGGGGGAGGCAGTCCCTGCCTCCTGACCCTCCTCCCTTCCCCCCCCAACCCTTCTCTGCTGGAGCAGACAGCACCACTCAGCCCATAACTGGAAAGCATTCTGGGATGTTGGGGGACTGTGATTTAACTTGAACCAGGAAGGGGTCTGTGACAGAAGTTTCATAAACCGGTTTGACCCAAATCAGTTAAGTCTGATACTACATTCAACTAGGTTTATCTTAAACCAGTTTCAGCCATTTTGAAACGGGTTTATGAGCACTGAACTTCTGTTCTATTTCAGGTTTAAACCAGTTTCTGATCACTTAAACCGGTTTATGTATAATTTCTGTCCCTAGCTCTGGAGAAAAAATGACTGATACCTTGGGTCTTGTGTTTGCAGTCTATCAGGTGGACAGCGATGTTAAAGGGAGGACCACTGGGACCAGGTTTAGATGCAGACTTGTTTAACATATTTACAAATGACTTGGAAAATGTGGTTTACATGTTCATGAAATCTGCAGATGATAAAGTAGGGAAACACTAATGACGCAGAGAAATAGTAAGGAAAAACAACAAGTTATGAAAGAACCTAGTCAGTCATGCTGTTAAATATGTACATCTGTATGCACGTGCGTGTGCACGCACACACGCACAGCACTGTGTATATCCTTAAAAAACAAAGAGCAAAACAATTCACCGATTGTTTGTTGGTTGTTTGTTGATTTGACTCTGTTTCCTTCAAAAGGGAAATATTTTATGCCATTAAATGTAAATATTTCATGTTTCACTAATACATTAATCATAAAAACAAGACTTTTTAAATAAATACATGTTAGTATTGTTAAGTTACCATTTCAGAGCAGATCTTCATTTAACTTGTTCCCTTTATCCTGTTTTGTACTTTTGAATTTTTGTGAATGTGAACAGGATAGCAACAAATTAAAACTGAAAAAAAAAATATATAAGTTATCGAAATCAAGTTCATTTAGGGAAAACATGAACAAATAATAGTGAGGAAAAATAATCTGAAACACAAACCTTTACATTAAACTGAGCTATATGTCTGGGGAACAGTTATCCTTTAAGAGAACAGAGATTGGCAGTGGACAGTCATTATATTTGAGCAATACTAGCAGAAAGGGTCTAGAACTGAGGTTCTCATTCTTTTCCATATCAGTACCTCCCAGAAACATTCACCTCAACTCCCTACTTTCTCTCCAGGTCTTTGTGCACCATTTTCTGTTTAGTAATTTAGGAACGGCAGGATGGCTGGAATCTCTTCACATACCAGGTTGCGAACACGCAATCCAAATCTATGTTATTTCTCATCAAATTATTTTGTGAACTGTAAATATAGAGCCTTGATCTTTCATTTGCTGCAAATTTAAAGCTACTGCTTCACATCACTCCATTTCAGTTGCATGAGGCTACTTAATTTTAATCTGAAAAACAATCTGTTTCTTTACATACACAATTTTAAACATCGCTGCACCATCTGTACACCTAAAACAGATGGAGCAGCCTGAAGACTTAGCCTTTGATGCTTATTTAACTGGAAGTTTAATCCTAGCCCTCATACAGCCTCTGAATTCTTAGAAATTCCCTTTAGTACTTGATAGACATCTATCAGATATGCTTCAGCACACTCACAAGGATAATACAGTAGTTGCAAGGATCACTTGCACAGCTGGGAGAATTACAATTACCAATCCATGCTATGCATACATCCAGGCCCCAAATATTACACTCAGCTTCACCAGGACAATTCCACTGAGAACAATGATCTGTTCTGGTATCATCTGGGACAGATGATGCCTTCTAAAATATAAACTTGCATCAGATTACTTAATTTGATATTACACTTTTTAATAGGTTGATCTACACGCAAGCAGCGTCTTCATGGAAACTGGAGTTTTGCATATACAGAGAGATTTTGCTTCATTTAAACAAGCATTTTCAATTGTTTTATTACTTAAAAACAATTCATTCCAAACCTACCCAGGCATTCTTGACTTCAGCAACTCCATGTGAGGAGCCATCACCCATTTTTTTTAAGTGTGAGTGTACCCTATGGGAACACACCAGAGCCACATAGCCAAAGCCTCCCAATAACAAGATATTTTTTTCTTTTCTACCATCTCACTGTTTCTCTTGCCATTTCTCCTAAATCAGCAGCTCAGTTGATCTCCTAGCTGCTCAGCATCACTTGTATAATCTGAAATGCAGCAGGACACAGCAGCTCAGCAATTAGCAGGTTGTAGAGCTGGCTTGCATCGTATAGGGAAGAACAGATGAGATTTTGCTATGTCTGGGTGCATTTTACATGTAAACCACATCTATAATGCACTGGATGGCTCAAGGTACATCCTTTCCCTTCATTCTAACTTTAGAGTGTTATAATTAAGGAGGAAAAAACTCCCCCTAATTTCCCTGGGTCATTGCTGTGACACTGTCTGGTCCTAATCAAGTCCATTCAAACTTTTCATAGGCAATCATACAACTCAACAGGAATAGCTGTCAGACTGATTATGGGAAACAAGATTAGTGTGACCTAGTAGAGTTTATTTTCCAAGTACCACAACTCAAGGGAATGCAGAGACAATCCAGCATAGCATACTTGCCTAGATCATTAAGTAACAAATAACTTTGGGTCCCATTCAGTGGAAAAAATATGCCAGCTTTCTATTAGCAAGGAAGCTTGTGGCAATATCTTTCTTTCCCTTGTGCAGGCTAGACATTATAGAAAACACAAGTCCAAAATTGTTCCTGCCAAAAGTAATACCAGGCAAACACTTTGATGTCTTTGCATTTACACATATTTGAATCTTCTCCTCCAGCTGCTACTGAGAGAATGGGAAGACTGACAGAGAATCAAAACATTGTGGGAGATACAAATAGCTGAACAGTTGATGAGAAAATGACATTTCTTTAATTCTGTTGCCATGGAAGATTTTACATGGAATATTTTACATGTAGTTGTTAGAGGGGGCCAGAAACTGGACATTTTTTTTCCCATATTGAAAATATTGATGTTTTAGTGAAAAATAGTGTTGGCCCAAACCCTAAAGATTTAGCTTCCAGTGTATTGCCACGCTGTTTCATTGGAGTTGTTGCTTGTTCCTTTTCTCTCCACAGACAAAGCCACCTGGTTGGACTACAGTTTCTGTCATGCACCATGGGCCCTTCTTCTGGTAAAGTATGGCAGCTCATTATGGGATTAAAATCAATACAGTGCATCACAGGAAGTAAGGGTCTTAACTTGGTATTGGTACGTAAGTAGAAGAAGAACACTGTGCCAGCAATCTGTTCTATTAGCAGCAGCTCCTGGCTTCACCACAAAAATTAAATTAGCGTTCCCAGTTCATAACCTGAACCTGCAAAAGGGAAGATGTCATAGGTCAGAATTAGAAGCGTGTGTGTCAAAAGCAGCCTCCATTATGTAAGCATAATAGAAAATGCTCTTGACTACTGTCCAGGTATTCTCCCATGAGATCCACTGGGCAGATCTGATATACAATAAAGAGCCAGTGTATCTTTTCTGCAATTTTGATGGATACAACATCCTTCCTCTGATAGGGATATCAACACTATTTATACAACCTTCAATAGATATGCATAATAGCATGGATCTGGCCCCAAGTCTTGCAGTATTGCCTAATGGGGACCAGTAGAGTTCAAGTGACACTGTCATTTTTTTTTTATTATAAGCAAAATAAAAGAATTAAAACTAGCCTCATTTATACTACTCAGTAAGCCTCAATTGACCTCTGATCACATCTCTGAACTACATTTGCATTTAAAGTACCATTTGTAGTCTAGATTGGATAACCTACTAGACAATGCTTAATAGAAAAGAGTTATGATTGATGTAAGGTTTTAATTGGCTGATGCCAGTGCTCAAAATCCAAACGCTCTGAATTCTGAATGCATCACTTGGTTGTTTGGCTGGAGACTGAATGCAAGCATACTCTCTAACAAGTGAGCCAGTAAACAAAAACATACATCTTGTTAAGTAGAAAAGATACTAGACAACAGGTTACCCTATGCATGTTTCCCACCGTCAATTACAATGGTCTTACTTCTTGAGCAAGACAAGCTGCATATATTGGGGGCTTGCCTCAGCTGTGCAGAACAGGACCTGGGAGTCAGGATTTCTGGGTTCTGCCTCCAAGCTTTGCCAGTGGTTGGCTCTGTAATCTTGTGCAAATTGATGAACTTCTGTGTGTCTCACTTTTCTCCTCTACAAAATGAAGCTGATACTGCTAAGACAACTATGGATACTGCCAGGCCAATTTAGGATCATACTAAGGGTTTCATAAATATTTGGGTTTGGGGGGTTTTTTTGTTGGGTTTTTTTTTTTTAACAAAATCTATCAATAGAGATTTAGTTTCTTGGAGGAAGAAAAACAATAACAACAATGATTAAGGAGCAACATTCCTCTGTGGTGCTTGCAACACAAGTGTTGGAGCAACCTGCCAATGGCAGAGAACTAACAACTGAAGCTTGTTAATCATGTTTAGTTTTGCATTTCATGCATCGTTTTTGTAAGCTAGCTGGGATCAGTGGGTTGTTTAGTTTTAGTTTTTGTAATTTATGGCAGATGCATGTAATGACTTGGACATGCACACTTTTATTTATTAATTTGCAAATCTAAATAAATTATAAAACAAAAAACAAAATTTGCTAGCTTGCATTTTGCTATGTTTTGCTGCCAGAAGCAAAGAAAAGCTTTGTTATTTGACAGTATGCAAACTTTGATCTGCCAGCTATTGTTTGAAAAGCACTTTGATAGCCTTGAGTGAAATGCAGTCTATGGAAGAACAAATCATTTTTACATTACTCCACTGCAAAGTACAATCAAGATAAATATTCCAGGAATTTCACTTTCATTCAATTCATGTTGCATGAACACAGGTTGAATGTGATGTGCGCATTTCCCCAGATAATTCCTCAGATAATTGAAGACTAAATTAGTCTATGAAACAAATGTATTCATCCCCACATTTTCCGGATTAATATAAGTGTTCTTAAATGGGTTGCCTAGGTAAAATGGTCATCATATTTGAATACTCTGTGTGCAGGGAAAGAAAGACTGAAGGTATACTGAACTAATTTAGAACGCAGGGAATTATACTATTGCTTTGATTAAGCACAGTAGCTAGATTTTTAATATATCATATACACTCTGAAGGCTAGACGGCAGGAAACTGCCTCTGTAATCTCCCTATTTTGGAGAAAGGAAAAGCTGTATTTATAGCATGGGTTTGAGCTGCATACAAACAGCATCAAGATGTGGCCCAGTGAATTCATTTGCCCTCATGCACCTGAGCTTGCATGTGAACTACCATGTCTGATGCTGGGTACTCCCCTTGCAAGAGTCAGTGGGAAACTAGAGAGGAAAGGGCAGCATAAATGGTGAGGTGTCTAGAGGACAATACATGTGCTGAGACAGCTGCTTATCCCACCCACAGTCACCCTTTCATTCCTAGCTCATTGTTCCCTACTTGTTTTCTTCACCTGCTGTCTCTCATCTCATGCAACCACATCACAGTATTGTAATCTCTTTGGGAGAGGGCTGTTTCTTTTAACCCATATATGTACAACACCTAGCATGAAGGGGCCTTGACCCCTGCCTGCAGCTTGCTGGTGCTATGACTTGATAGATGGTATTAATAATATATAGCGCACCTGACACTCACTTCTCACTGCTGTGCTTCCCATTCAAGACAGCAGCACAAGCGTGGATTCAGGGATGGGGGCGGGGGTGGCAGTGCATTTGCACCCCGCTCCCCACTCCTGTCCTTGGCTGTGCTACACATTGTCACAACCCAAAGGGTGTGATTTTTGTTTTTGTGTGCTTCGGCACTGCTAAATTGTTCCCGCTAAATTATAGCTTCCTTGCACGGTGGAGTTTTCTGCTGCAAAAGAGAACCCCGGTGCAAGGGAGAATTTCCCGCCAATTTGAAGCTTTCTTTGCAGGGTGTATTTCTTTGTTGCAGCACAGAAGTGCTCGTTGCAAAGAGTTCCCGCCATTTGTATGCTAATTTGAGTCCCATTATTGGCCAGTTCTAAATTATTCACACGTGGCGGCTAGTGATTGGCTTGCTAGCCGTATAAAAGGCTTGAGTGGTTTCCGCCCAAGTTGGAGGACTCCACGAACAAGGGAGGAGGAGACTTCACGCTGTGTGAAGATCTCTAAGTGCTGTGGATCCTTATGGACCCAGTGCATTTAAAGCAGGTAACAGAGGTCTGATCAACCTCTAGCCTCTCCCCGTCGCCGAGGGCAGTCCAGACGTATCCCTTCCCGCGCGCAAGAGAACCGGACCGACGGAGCCTAGCAAACTTCGTGTGGATGAGTGAACAGGAGGACCCACGGAGCCTAGCAAACTTCGTGTGAATCCTTGACCGATCTCAGAGCTCTTCTACCCGGGTTCGAGTCCTGCAGGTTTATTTTTCCCGTCGCCGAAACCCTTTGCGACGTACCCTCGTATTTTGCATCTTCCCGTCGCCGGAACCCTTTGCGACGTACCCTCGTGCCCTGCAGGTTCGAGTTTTGTTTTCTTTCCTGTCTGTAACCACAACTTAAGCAAGTTTTCAGCCTGCACCACTGCCATCTCGGTGTAAGTAAACAATCTTTTAAACTACCGATACGCGCCTGTGCCTAATTCCAGCTCGACGGCCCTCCCTCTCCGACCCGGCGTGCCCGGGCTGCTGGCCACAGCCTGCGTGCAGCGCGGAAAAGGGCTCGGGTTGCTCCCGGCCCGCACACACATAAGCAGTGAGCTCAGAGCTCAGTGCCTGAGTAGTGCAGGCCCCTGCTGATCAGCATGAGCTCTATCCAGGGCCACCGCTTTTGTGTGGCTCCAGAAAGCAGGGGGTGAGTACCATGCTGTTTGCTTTTGGCACTGGATTTATGACCCAGATATCTTGTTCTGGGTAGATGCAAACCCTCAGAGTGACCACAACCTTTCAATAATAGGCAAATTATATTGATACACAATGATAGCAAATAAGAATAATGCAAACAATTCTATATCTACCAGTCCCAGGGTTCACAGAGTCAAGGTATGTCTTGGCCAGTACCCAAGCTTCACTCTTGAGGTTCTCTCTTGAATGTCAGCCTCCCCCCTGCCCATCCCCTCCATCAATGGGGTGGGTGAGATGGGTTGGTATTATGCCCTCTATGTGGGCCTCGGGTTCCCCTCTCGGGGACCCTTTGCTGCTCTGAAATTCCTCTTTTGTATTCCTTTTTCCTTCTGATGACCCTTCATCTCTGGCCATTGCTCATTGGTCTCTCTGTGGTTGTCATACTCTCCACATTCTGTCCTATTAGCATATTTCTTTGTTTCACAAACCCATTATGTGCACACATCCTAATTTGGGCTTTCCTGGTCTTCTCCTAATTTGGTCTGTTCCCCAAAACCAGAAATCCCAAGGGCTCTGCAGCTAGGCACTGTGACCTGGTGCCATCTTATCTCATGTTATGGAATACTGTGGAACATGTCTTCAGTTTCCCAGCCCACGTGTCTGTTTGCTGCTTGCCTCTCAGACACAGTGGACCTTGAGGAAACTTTTAGAAAAAGGTTTTTATAAAGCAATTAGCTCTTGCCATTGCCCTAGATCATTGTTTTAATGCATATCTACTTTACCTACAAGCTAATTCCCAAAAGCAAACCTCTAAATACCATTTTCTAGCCATCATTTGTGACCCACTTCCCTCTGCTGAATTCAGAAGCAGTTGAAAAAAGAGGATCCGCAGTGGCAGAGCTTACCCCATGGGCTCTGGAGCCATGCAAAAGTGGTGGCTCCAGCCACAGCTCATGCTGATCAGCTTGTGAGCCTCACTGCACATGCACAGCACAGCAAAATGGGGATGTGGCCCAAATCTTGGAACTTCTCCTGTCTCAGGAAGAGGGTTTTACGAATTGCTGTATATGTGTGTGTGGCTGCTTTCTATACCTCTGAGGGACAGACAAAGACAAGATAGGCTGCTTACCTATATGCTGTTCTTTGAATTACAGCAGCCTAAACACATATTCTTCACATCAGCTAAGCTTCCTGGCCAATCCTATGCACAAAACCTACAGAAGGGCAAAGTTTAAAGGCTCCACACCACTTCTTGCCCATTAACACAATCAAGTTGCCCATCGTTTTCCCCTTACAATATTTCCCATAGAATGAGTAAAGATTCTTACCTAGAAGAGGTAGTTCATGGAAGGGGAAACACAATATTTAAATAGACAGCTTCTTGCTTAAGTTGTATATGAAAAGGCAGAAGCCGTCAACAGATGCACTCAATTTCTGAGCACAGATGCAAGTTATCTTGAGACTCCCATCTGCATCCTCAGGCATGAATGCCATTGCACTTACTGTTTTATGAGGCACAGTTGGCTGTAGTGAAATCACCAAGAGAAAAAAAGGTCCCTTGTTTCAGTTTAGCTCAATGCCAACATTTTTTATATAAAATGTGTAACCCCGAACATGCTAATTGTGTCAGCTCTTAAAGGTACAGAGAAATAGAGCAGCAGAGAGCCACAACAGAAACATGCAAATGAGTTTGGTAACAAAAAAGTTCAGAACAGTGGATTGGACACTGACTTTCACCAGGGTTATGGCATGGAGGGAGCTTTGTGGTGAAGATACAAGTATGGGACTTAAGCAAGCTGAATTTAGTTACTGACTGCCACAGGCTCCCTTGGTGACCCTAAGCAATTCCTGCAGTCTCTGTGCCTCACATTTCCCCCTCATTATAATGACAATTATCTATTTAAGACTATTAGCTGGTTGGATGAGGGACTGACTCTCAATACATATTCATTTGGCACTGAGCACAAGGGAGGCCTGATTTCAATTGAAGCCATCAGTCACTATTGAAATATACATTATCATAATCAAGATACAATTCTTCTGCCAAATGTTTTCTCTGAGTGGACATGGCTAGTATTTAAACAGCTGGGATTTAGGAAGTATTCCAGTCATATTGCTATAGCTGGAAACACTTGTTACACACAAGCTTTTTCTTAGGGAGTGAGCTCATATTTAATCTTTGAAAAAATATTAGGATGCTTTTCTTATACATGACTTTGGGAGGCTGGGGAGGGAGGGAGAGAAAAGCTGAGGCAGGGTTTGATTTTAGGTTTATTTTCTGTATTTGGAAACAACTTCTGAGAGATGGGAGTTGGCTGAGAAGTCCACACTGGTGTGTGCTCTGAGACTGCTGAAAGAATTGCCTAGCATACCATTTGGAGACCTGCATTCCAAAACTTGTTCCTTTGTAAATAAAATAAGTCACATCAGGAATATATCAGACTCCAACATCACTGATGTATCCTCAGCTGGAAAACTGTCCAGCAAGACCTATGGATTCTGTCACTGCCAGCACGCCAAAACCGGTGATGATGCCAGTGATGCAGGTTGTCAGGGGAGCCATACAAGCCACACAGCAGGATGGAATTGCTTTTCAGACACAGACTTTGGAACTGCTCTGCCTTGTTCTCAGTGACCAACCTGCATCTGTGGGAGAAGCATAAGGCCCTTCCTTCTCTCGGTCACTTCTCAATATTGCCAAAGGCATGACCTGGGCATTGTGGGGGAGGTGGGGGATGTCAGGATTCAGGGCATGAACTGGGAAGTCTAAGAGCCAGAGGGGTTGCAAGCCAAATAGGAGTCCAGAAACTAGGTCTAGGGGTTGGTGCAAACAGAAACTAAGTAGAGCACAGGCTCAGGCGGGAGCTAGGAAGAGGGTCCAAGGCAGAAGTTGGGCAATGGTGTAGGATCAGGCAGGAAGAGGGGCACCAGAAATCAAACCAAGGAACAGGGAACCAGACTAAGATCAGGAGCCAGGGATCAGGAATTAAGAACCAGGACGAAGATCAAGGAGTCAAGACTAGGAATCAAGAACCACAGCTAGGAGCCAAACAAGAACACTGGCACTGGACAGGAGGGGAACCTACATTGTTGAAAGCTCACAGAGCACTGCAATAGCTACTGCTTATATATGAAGCAGCCACATCCAAGTACTGTAACTGGGGCCAGCTGGCGACACTCAGGCAGCTGGCAGCCCATCATACGCAGACCACCGGAGCCAGCTGGAGGCTTGTGTGCCTGCTTGCTGCCCTGACCCCAACAGGACCTTACCACTATCATTAAAGCACATTCATTGGGTTTTTTTATAATGAATCAGCTCAAAAAAAATCTTGCATGCTAATACAAGGGAAATGCATAGCAATTATGAGCATTGAAGGGTGAAGGTGTCTCAGTCAGACTGGGGAGACAAGAGCAATTTCATTCAATTGCAAACATTTGAACAAGATGAGTAGCAAGTAGTTCCAACATATTTTTTGACCCTCATCTTACTCTTTGCTGAAAGTTGAAGCCCGTACTGCATGTACACTTCCTCCCAACTGTACCAAGAGCAAGACTCTCTATACAATCAGCATTCTACATGCGACTGCTTGAATATTCAATATCATAAATTTACAGCAGAGCAGGGAGCAGCTGTGCTCTATATGCTTAACTGCTTTCAGGTCGGCTGGAGGAACAAGGAGGGAGAAAAGAACACACAGGAAGAAAAGAACATGGCTTAGGAGGGAGAGATAGGTTGAAACAGCTGAGTACTATTCAGAAGGATGTGAGAAACGATAGAAGGAGACTGGGACAAGAACATGGAACTGACTGTCAATGTTCAACTCTCTTGCTGACTAGTGTTGCATACTTAGGAAACCTGAGGGCTGCTTGACCTCTCTGACTAACATACAGAATATAAATAATAACTGCTTTGCAACAGTTGCTAATTGGTAATTGCAAGAACTCCAGAACTCTAAGCATCATTAATATGAGCCACATCTACACCCACCTACCCCTACCTTAAGAAGAACAAGTCATATTCCCCAGCAAAACCTTAAATAAAAAAAAAATACAGATGTTAGTACAGGTGAGACAACACTTTCACATTGACAAATGAAGGCTCAAGGGCCCATGACGTGACAATGTAGAGTGACGCACACATAATTCGGTGAAGAATGTGTATGAAATGGCAATCATTCTGCTACCCATTTTACATGAGAGGAACAGCAGGGAACTGAGTGAGGAGTGGGTTTTATTTGTTGAGTGATATCACAGTGCACACAGGAAACATCTGATGGGAGGGAATCAATCACAGAATTGCAACAAAATGTTAAGATTACCCTTTATACAGAAGCATAACTGCTAAATGCACTAAGGCATTTAGCAGTTATGAGAGACAACCCTCAAATCTTTTCACGGGGTAAAAGAGAGACAACCCCATGGGGTAAAAGAGAGACAACCCTCAAATCTTTTCATGGGGTAGCTAGGCCAGGATGTACAGACTGAAGTTAACAAAGATGAAAAATTGTCAACCCAGCCTCACAATGAGCAATTCTACTATTTTAAGACATGAAACTCATGTCATCAGTACCTCCAAAATGCTAGTAATACTCTGAGTACATTTGAGGTGAACCAAAAGTGAGTGCTCAATATAATATTACAACCCAGACTGCTTAATAAATAGACCTTGGTCTAGATGGTGGAAGAGCACTTGGCCATGTTTCTGAGGTAAGTGTACCAGATCTGCAAACAAGAAAACCAAAGGCTTCTTGGTGAGTATATACATATCAAAACACCAGTAGAAATGAACCCATGCAAAGCAACAAAAATGGTTCAGGGATGGGGCACATGACTTATGAGGAGAGACTGAGGAAACCAGGCTTATTTAGTCTAGAGAAGAGGAGACAGAGGGGATTTAATAGCGGCCTTCAACTACCCGATGGGGGATTTGAAGAGGATGGAGCTGGCCTGTTCTCAGTGGTGGCAGATGACAGAACAAGGAGCAATGATCTCAAGTTGCAGCAAGGGAAGTTTACATTAGATATTAGGAAGAATTTTCTCATTAGGAGGGAAGTAAAACACTGGAGCAGGTTGCCTAGAGAGGTGGTGGAAGCTCCATCCTCAGAGGTTTTCAGAACACAGCTTGACAAAGCCTTGGCTGGCATGATCTAGTTGGGGCTGGTCCTGCTTTGAGCAGGGGGTTGGACTAGATGACCTCCTGAAGTCCCTTCCAACCCTCATTTTCTATGATTCAAAGTCCTGAAAACTAGCTCTGTTGCTGTGGTTTGGTTCCAGTGGTGACTTAAGCAAGAATCAAAAACATAAGCCTCTACCTTAGCTTTCTCCTTCACCTTGGCTTTTCCTAGTCAGGGGTAGGTAACACTCAGCACAGGTGCCATACTGTGGCATGCAAAGGCATTTTGCTGGGCACATGCACCTCAGGATGGATGGCAAGGAAATGGCCGGGGCTGTGCTGCCACAAGAAGGATCAACCCCCTTGCAGCTTCCCCACCATCTGCCCCTGGCACACCAACATCTTACACATCAAGGTTTCAGGTGTTTTTGGCACTCTGCCCAAAAGCATTCTCTATCCTTATGCTGAGGGGAAACCAGCACGGGTTTGTAGCAGGCAGATTGTGCCTGACTAATCTAGTCTCTTTTTATGACCAGGTTACAAAACGCCTGGACACAGGAGTAGGGGTGGATGTCGTATACTTAGACTTCAGGAAGGCCTTAGATACGGTATCCCACACCATACTGGTAAACAAGTTAAGAGGCTGTGACTTGGATGACTACACAGTCCGGTGGGTGGCGAATTGGCTAGAGGGTCATACCCAGAGAGTCATAGTGGATGGGTCGGTTTCGACCTGGAAGGGTGTGGGCAGTGGGGTCCCACAGGGCTCGGTCCTTGGACCAATACTTTTTAATGTCTTCATCAGCAACTTGGACGAGGGAGTGAAATGTACTCTGTCCAAGTTTGTGGATGACACAAAACTGTGGGGAGAAGTGGACACGCCGGAGGGCAGGGAACAGCTGCAAGCAGACCTGGACAGGTTGGACAAGTGGGCAGAAAACAACAGAATGCAGTTCAACAAGGAGAAATGCAAAGTGCTGCACCTAGGGAGGAAAAATGTCCAGCACACCTACAGCCTAGGAAATGATGTGCTGGGTGGCACGGAAATGGAAAGGGATCTGGGAGTCCTAGTGGACTCCAAGATGAACATGAGTCGGCAGTGTGACGAAGCCATCAAAAAAGCCAATGGCACTTTATCGTGCATCAGCAGATGCATGACGAATAGGTCCAAGGAGGTGATACTTCCCCTCTATCGGGCGCTGGTCAGACCGCAGTTGGAGTACTGCGTGCAATTCTGGGCGCCGCAATTCAAGAGGGATGCGGATAACCTGGAGAGGGTCCAGAGAAGGGCCACTCATATGGTTAAGGGCCTACAGACCAAGCCTTACGAGGAGAGACTAGAGAAACTGGATATATTCAGCCTCCGCAAGAGAAGGTTGAGAGGCGACCTTGTGGCTGCCTATAAGTTCATCACGGGGGCACAGAAGGGAACTGGTGAGTATTTATTCACCAAGGCGCCCCCAGGGGTTAAAAGAAATAATGGCCACAAGCTAGCAGAGAGCAGATTTAGATTGGACATTAGGAAGAACTTCTTCACAGTTCGAGTGGCCAAGGTCTGGAACGGGCTCCCAAAGTAGGTGGTGCTCTCCCCTACCCTGGGGGTCTTCAAGAGGAGGTTAGATAAGCATCTAGCTGGGGTCATCTAGACCCAGCACTCTTTCCTGCCTATGCAGGGGGTCGGACTCGATGATCTATTGAGGTCCCTTCCGACCCTAACATCTATGAATCTATGAATCCTAGGGTATTCCCAGAGACTGCAGTTTCCAGTGGTGAAAGAGCCATGTGCACCTGCTCATATCCAAGACAGACTTGGCAAGACGTGCCTGTCAGTTAGTCAGGAGGAGGCAGGGCTCCAATGCATATTATCAGGATGGAACACCTGGAAAAATCTTGCCTTGCTAAGTAGATGTTACCCTCATTTACCACTTTGTGGTCTCTCAGTTTTAAACTGCAGTGAATGAAAAGCTGAGTGTCACCCAGCAGTTAACAGTTCTGACTGCTGTGCAGGGTTGAGTCAAACTCTCTCTCCTGTAGCTGCATTGCTTCTGCAACACTAGAAGTGGAAACTCATTTGAGTCAGCCAGGTCAGAGGATACATGTAGGCAGCAGATCTGTTTTAGTATGGAGATGTCATGCTTCCATCGTCTATTTCTAGAGCAAAGCCAATTTTGTGCATCGAGCTGATAATACATACCACTTTGAGAGTTGCTGTCGAAATAGCTAAGCCAGGGATTCTCAATCAGGTTGCTGCAGCACCCCAGGACACTTCAAGACCCTTTCCAGGGTGCTGCAGGATGCTACACAGCGTTAGCACTAGTAGGTGTGCACATGATTCACAAGATAAACCCAGAGATTTCAAATAGGAATCTACAGTGGTAAAAACAGCCTGACCTGTCATGGTCTTTCTGAGTTCTTCGCAACAGAATCCCTCTACAAGGTGTGACCCCTTGAAGCTAATGAGGGGTGTCTTGAGTCTAAAATGGTTGAGAACCACTAGGCTAATTCTTAGATGTAAATGACTGCTTACTCCAAAGAACCCCCTTATCAATGTCATTTTAGTTTCTCTCCCTGTACCCCCATACCCAGTAACATGGGCAGATCCGGTGGCACTGTCCCCAGCCGACCCATGGAAGGAGGGGGCAGGAGAGGCACTGTGGTCCTACTCTTAGTTTCATAGATGTTAGGGGCTGGAAGGGACCTCACAGATCATCAGGTCCAGCCCCGCTGCACTAGAACAAGGAAGATCAGGTGACCCCAGCAAGGTAGGCGTCAAGACGCTTTTTGAAGATCACCAGGGTGGGTACCTGTATCACTTCTGTGGGGAGCCTTTTCCAAACCCTCGGCACTCAACTTGTAAAGAAGTTTTCCTTATGTCTAACTTGAAGCGATATTCAATCAGTTTATGCCCATTATACCTTGTCCTCCCCTGATGATAGATGCTCCCCCAGGCCCTGATATCTTTTATATTAGATCAACTGTGTAGCTGGAAAAAAGTTCTTTGCAAGGTCTAATAAAAGGTATCACATTTACAATAAAAGGTATCACATCTACTGTCTCTGTCTGAGGGCTGTGGGGATTGGGGTGCCAGGTTCCATCAGGAACAGTGACAGCAACAGTGACACGCAGTTTTTTCCTTCTAGCCTCTGCTGCCTACCTCCCCTTCCTCCCCAACAGGCACTGGAAAGAGGGACCTGCATGCTGCAGCCGCTGTCCTGAGTGAGCCAGGTCTCCTCAACAGCTGCTTCTTGCACCATGGGGCAGAAGCAGGTCAGAATTGGCTCTAGGGCTCCCTCTGTGCCTCCATCCACTGGGAACAGCAGCTACAAGTTCTTCCTTCCAGTAGCTGCTCCTAGCCAGCAGGGAGATACCTGTGGGGGGTGGGAAGGGAAGGGAGCAGACACTGGAAAGAGGAACCTGTGCGGTGCTGCCGCTGTCCGCTGCCAAGCCTGGAGCTCTACACAGCCACAGCCCATGGCTGGAGCAGGGCAACAGTGACTCTGAGACTCTCCTTGCACCCAGGTTAAGCAGTAGTACTAGTGGAATGAGGGTGCAACTGCACCCCTTTGATCCGCCCATCCGGCAATAGTACTGCCACCCTAGGAATAATGTATATCATTTGCTTTGAAGTGAATTCAGAACTTCTTGGATTTCTCCAAGCTGTCTGCTCCTAGTAAAATGGTCATTTCCAATTATAGCCAGCTTAGATCTGTCTTTTCTTTGCTTGCACTCCTTGCCTTGAAAAACTGATTTGGATTCTTTCTTATTCATTTCCCCAACTTGCCTACCTTCTTTTTTCTGTGAAAAATAGGGTTTAAAAAATAATGGCAAGATACTGTCAAGTATATGCCTCTCAGATACAATATTCAAATCTTATAGTGAATAATGGATGGAAATGTAAAACATTTAGTTGGCTTCATCCAAATCTCCAGCTTTTCATCTCATGCCTCTGTAACCGCTCAGACAGCAAAGCATCCCAGCAAGTGAATTTTGACAAAGATTTTTGCATTTCGTTGAGAACTAATCGTACTCTCTTTTACCAACACAGAACATCACAGAGGGAGATACAACAAAAAAACACACTTTTGAACATGAGAAGGGGTGGAAGCAAGTGTTGTAGATATATTTCACAATGCTTTTTCAAGAAAGCCCCAGTTGGATAGCAAACCATTCAGCATTGTTGATCACCATATTTCCAGGTAGTTATTTCTGAAATAATTATATGGCTTTACCTTGTGACCATGTTTTCATTTACATTTTCCATGTTTCATCCTCCAGTACTCCTCTTTCCCCCCTCTTGTTGGTGGCCATAGCAACACTACTGATACTATATAAAAGTACAGGCTCTTCCTTTCTCTCAGGCAGAATCCACTCTGGGAAACAATTTTCCTGAGTAACAAACTGAGTGCTTCACCCTCGCTTGTTGCCATTTTAATCTCCTACCACTTAAACAGAGTTCAAAATGTCTGAGCCATCCTCAGTACAATCAGTCCCAAATGTGACACCCCTTCCCCCTTCCAATAACACAGGGGATGACAGCACTTAATAGAAGGTCACCTATCACAAGGCTCTAACAGAAGGCAACCTTTAATAGAAGGTAACCTTTGATAGATGGTTTAATAAAATAGCAATGCTGAGGCAAACTAGCATCCTCTTGTATGTAATTAATTCTGCTGACAGTATTTCTTTTCCCGCTTTCACTACTCTTCAGATTATATTCACTGCTTTCGTATCTTCATAAACATAGCCTTCTGTAGGTTATATATACTTGAGGATGCTACTGGCTTCTTATTCTTGTCTCTCTGCCCTTTCTCTTGTTTTCATATAGGAAATCAATATTCATTGAGATGCAATCCAGGCATACCACTCTGTAGCTGCTAGAGTTAAGAGGTCCAATTCTCATTGAAATTGGGAACTGGACATCCAAGTTGCCAGGCACAGGTGGACATGCCAGCCTAACTGTACAGGGTAACATGGATTTTGGAGCTTCGATTCGTATAAAAACCAATTTGTCAATGTGAGCATTTTTATATTTCTGACCTGACAATTTTGGAAACAATTAATTCAGGATCTCTCCAATTTAAGGCATGCACAAACTACACAGAGATTAGGGGAAAAGCCCTTATACAAGACCACTGAACTCCCTCCCCTCTCTGCCGAAATCTACAAACTGCTTTGACCGGAATATTTATACACATTTATAAAACCATTCCTCAGTAAGCATTGTTGAGAGCCTGCAAGAACGCATCTTAATACGGAGATGGAAAAGTAAATTGCTTCTGTTTTGCTGCAGAAAATCTTTTTCCCTCATGCGTTCTCCTACAAGGTAGAGTTCTTGTAAATAAGTAATAAAATCAATTATACAGAGAAGAAAACCCACAATAACCCACACAGACTGTTATCAAGTTGATTATTCAGACAACACCACAGTCAGGCTGAGGTTGGAACTTCAGATTAGCCACTTTCATCCCATTTCTTTCTGCAAATTTCAGTTTGCTAAAATATTCTAGTGGGCTTTCATATTTATTTCCATTTCTGTTTTGGTTTTTTAAATCTTTACTGACAGGTTGTGAAAGCATGGGTCCTGGCTGGAGGAAAAATATGTTTGTTTGTAAATTCTTCAGCTCTCTTAGATCTGATCCACTTACGTAGAGAAAGAAATATTACTTATAGTACAACAGCACATTAGAAGACAAAACTGATCATCACAAGCCTTTTCTAGCACCTAACAAACAACTCGTTTATATATTGATCATAAATCCATGGTTTTGCTGTGATTTATTGACCATTAGTGCACCAGCTGCTATCAACTACAACAACTTCTCTTACTGTCAATTGTAAGCATATTTGTGCATCCACGCGAGTGCGGTTGTGCATTATGTGGCGTTACAAACACATTTGCAGCCCCATATACCGTGCAGTCCAGAGTTCTCCACGCTACAAGGGCACACTGCTCGAGCATGTACTGCTCCTTTTTTTTTCCCGTGGTTTTTTTTGACCCCTGGATATCCAGGGGTCAAAAAAAACCTCGGATAAAAAACCTGAAGCAGCGCACATTCAGGCAGCATGTGCTCCTAAAAAGCAGAGCCAGGCCACTTGGAGCTGCACTGCGGCTGCAGGCCAGGCTCTACCTGGTAGGATCATCACTGCTGCAGCTCCGAGAGACCTCCAGGGCCCCAGGTAAGGCTGCTGGGGCCAGTACAGTGCTGGCCCCAGCCTCCCCTATGCCACCTGGGGCAACTCACCGCATGCCAAAGTGCACATGGCATAGGTGTTCCCCAGGGACAAGAAGCAGCGGCGCAAAGTGTGCCACTGCTACTTGTCTCCAGGGAACCAAATGTCCACGCATGTCTGGATGTGCCCAGTGGTGACGCATAGGGGGTGCATGGGGATGCATGTGCACCCCCTGAGAGTGCTGGTGCACACTCTGTCAGGCCACGCTCCCTGTTTAGGCGATGGGCAGGGGAGCAGGTGGGAGCGCCAGTGCCCCCCCTGCGAGCACCAGCCGGGGAGCAAGGCCTCCAGGAAAAGCGGCTGCGCCGGTTCCAGAAGTGACCGTGGGACCTCTGGAAGTGGTGCAGCCACTTTTTGGTGAGACCAGCCACGGGGGACCTCTCTCGCAGTCAGTGCAGTCACCTGCTGGGGACTCCCCAGTCCTGACTGGTGCCCCCCTGACTCACGAGGCACCAGTTGCCCATGGATGTGCCCATTATGCTCTTACAAACTCATTGTCTACATTATTTAAATATTACATTCTTTCTTGGAGCTACTACATACAAATAACAATAATTAGACCAGGTTAAAAGATACATTCCTGTAGAAGAAATAGCTTGTTGGTAATTTCAGGGATTTGGGGAGTTTTGGGGGAGTTTTTTGAACTTTCAGTGAAAACAATTAGAGTAGCACTTTTACCGAAAATTAAAAGAATTGGATTTGGAAGTGCCACTGCAGTGCCTGAGGAGAGTTGTAGATTGGTATTTCCTTTAGATTGGTACATTCTTGGCTCCCTGATCAAACTGTCTGATGTATCAAAGATTGCCCTGTGGGTTACCTGCTGTGGTACACTGTGGGAAATGTAGGAAGACTGTAGAGCCCGACCCATGGAGAAGGATTTGGGGCGTGAAGCACCACATTCATGCTCTAATTCTCATCAGGTATTGAAGTGCCATATAAATATTTTTGGCTTGACTTGGTTGCTCTCTGTCAAAGAAAGCCAACATTTTTTGGTGCAAAACCCACACTTTTCATAAAAAATTCAAATGAATCAAATATCCAGTTTCTACTGAAATTTGTTTCACTGGCAACTTTTTAGACCAGCCCTAACAAAAATACTCTTCACTGGGGAAGTTAAACTTCTTTATAAAAGATAGAAAAGAGCCTTACTGACTTACAGATGGAGAAGCCAAAGCACATAGGGACAATGTAATTTGCCCAGGGTCAAATGATATGTCTCTGATACCCACTACCCCACACTGCCTCCATGATTATAAAGAGAAAATGCTTAAAGACCCAATGAATAAGGAGTTAATTTATCAATTTAGCTCCTCTTTGTTGCTTACCTCCATAAGAGAGAGCAAAGCCCCACAGTTATGCTTTCAGGATTCTCAGCAGGTACCACTTTGCTATCATGCACAAAAGTGGTCTTTTGTTCTAATTCTGGAAGGACATGGATTTTGGGGTATTTTAAAGAGTGAATCTCATGATTACTTGTGATTTTGCCATTCAATGACACAAGAAAAAACAAGGAGGTGGAAAATAGCCCATGAAATCCTGACATAACTTTTTAGAGGCTTTCCAGTTGCTCTGCTTAGATGCAGCAAAATGAAGTGGTTACATGATTAAAAGCCACGGTAGCACTTTTTTCTCATATCTGCTGAATGGCCTTAAGAACTCATATTATGACAAGCAAAATATTGCATTGTATTGTAGAATGAAACCAAAGTGCTTTGTGTGTCTCTACTAACTACCAAGTATGGCAGTATTGTCTGTGTCAACACATGTCTTTGGACTTCTGAGGGGTTAGCAGCAAACAATGCTTGGATTCCTTGGGCGCGTCCACACATGCAGGCACGTGCATTTGCTGCAGCTCAAATAGAAGCAGTGCAAATTTGAGCCGGAGCTTTTTGCCTCAGCACACGTGTCTGGACATGCACTTTGGTGTGGGGCAAATTGTGCCACTTGGGGTAAAGGAACTGCCTGTCTCCTCCCAGATCTGCAGCCAGGGGGAGCTAGAGCCTGAGACCAGCACCTGTGCTGGCCCCAGTAGTATAAAAAGCTGCCCTGGCAAGCAACTCAGGGCTACTTACTCTCATGAGCTTCTGCGGCCCAGCCACTTGGGATCTGGGGAAACTACCCATTGTGGCAGCTGGACTGCTAAAGCGGCATCCCAAATTCACTCTTTGAAATACCCCAAAAATCCATGTCCTTCCAAAATTAGAACAAAAGACCACTATATACGTAGAGAGAGAGAGAGAGAGATCAGTTGGGCCATGTTTTACTGCTATATTTACAATGTTAAAGCAACTTGGAAGCCTATAAGTGTCACTATAATCATAATAAAATAAATTCTAAATATCCATGTTTTGATGTTTGTTTTTGGTTTTCTTACCACATGATGGGTGTGTGATGGGGATGTAGGTTTGAAGGAGGGGGGTGGGAAGGGGTGGGTGTGGAGGGATGTGGGTCAGTATGTGGGGATTGTGGGGGGGCCTGTGTGGGGGGGCTGTTTAGGAGTGGGGCCCCTGCCCCCCACAGGGCACAGCCCCCCAACACAGCACATAGCCTGCCCCACCTTGCAAGGCTCAGAGCCCCCCTGCAGGGTCCCAGCCCCCTCCCCCTGCAGAAGCTACTGCCCCTCCACAGGGCCCAGAGCCCCCCTGAAGGGGCAACAGGCCTGCACCCCTCCACATGGCTGCAGCTTACCGGCAGCAGCAGTGGTGACTGGGGCATTCGGAGCCTTGTGGCAGAGCCCCCCAGCGTGAGGCTTGGGCCTGGCCACCTGGTACCTGTGCTACCACGTGGCATGGGTGCAGCCTGGCTTGGCAGGGCGCTGCACACTATCTGGCAACTCGGTGTGCTCTGGCTATCACCCGGGGCCAGTACCACTCAGCCCAGGGGCCCCGAGCTGGCTGCACCTGTGTGATGCAGCAGCAGCAGCACGGGTACCAGGCAGCAGGGGCCAAGCAGGGGGCAGGTCTGGACAGGGGAGAGAGCGGGGAGCTGGGAAAACCAGTGGGGACTGGGGGAATGCACAGGGAGCTCAGGGAGCAAGTGGGGTGGCTGGTGCTGGGCAGTACCCACCTATGGTCCCCTCCCCCAGCCCCCACAACCCCCTACTTACTGGGCACGAAGCCAGGTCCCTGCAGCCTGCACCGCTGCTTGCCCTGCATGGGCAGGCAGCGTGCTTCAGCACCAAGGCAAGGGCCAGCTATAAAGACACTCTGGCTGGCTCCCAGAGCAGCTCTGTGAAGGACCCAAGCCTCTGGTTGTGTCAGGCCATGGTCTGGGACCATGCTTGGCCCCACTTTTTTCCCCTGGGGTATCTTTTGTTGTCTGGATCTACAGGTAGCAAATTTTGCCCCCACACTGAAATTATGCGGGGAACATTTTTCTGTTCCCACACCTGTGACTTGCAGCATTTCAAAGGCGTTTGAGATGCTGCAAGAGGCATGTACACGCTCATGTGGATAGGGCAGATGCCCCTTCAGGAGACATTTTTTGAATCACAGTTGCATATCCATAAAATTGAACCTCAGGAATCAGGAGACTTGGAAGTGCACTGAGAAGTTCATCTAAAGCTGGCTGCTCTGCTTTTGTTCAAAGAGGTGGAGGCAAGTCACACAGACCACATGGCTATGGCTAGAACCCTGATGGTCAGATAATCCCTGCTTCTTCCTAGTACCATGGCAGAATTGCCAGTACTTGTGACATGATCACTAGTCTCGTAATATTCAGCTAGGGGCAGGGGTTGTTTATTTAAAAAACAAAAACTAAAAACCAAGTCCCAGATGCAAAAATCCCAGGATTACATGAGAAGCTCAGCTTTTACTTAAATACAGAGGTCAAGTTTCTAGCCAGCACTATTGCAAAAAGAGCTTGAAAACATTGACAGCAGCTCTCAGGGATGGCATGCCAACATGACGTGCCTCGGAACTTGTAGGAGTGCTGACTGAA
>NW_005842272.1:1376948-1456692 GCF_000455745.1 Alligator sinensis | reverse complement strand
TCCTGCTGCATGACCAGGTCTACTTGGCACTTCCACATCCTCTCCAGCAAACCAGAAGGATACAGAAAGCAAAATACAGATCCTAAATATTTATATTTAACCATTAGTCATGAGGACATCCGTATGTATGCCGCATATAAAAAACACTCACCTCCCCTTAACAACAGACTGCAACAGGACTAATGCCAACAACCCTCTTGTACCATCCAACCAACCTCAACTTGCTGCTGATCCTTTAGACCAAGAGGTGACTAGAGTCATGCCTTGTTCTGGGATTCTGCAGCTCAGCAGACTTCACTCCAAAGGACAACTGCAGATAATGAGCTCTATAGGTAGGTATCTTCACCAAGAGTGTTCTGCCACCATCCTTCAATTGTACAGAGATAGAGAGAGAGGAGGAAAACTTCAGTGATTAAACTGTTATTCTGGGGTTTGAAAGACCTGCATTCAGTTCCCTGCCCTGTCACAGATTCCAGATGCGACTGTGACAAGTCCCTTTGTCTGTCTGTTTCTCTGCCTTACTATCTGTGAAATGGGTATCTTAGATAGCAGTTAGGTCCCAAACCATATTATAGAAAGAAGAACACCTTAGTCAGTCCCCTGGAGTGCATATTCCTAACTATACATTCACTATGACTTTTTTCAACAAGGTGGCTTTAATATGCATTTCTGATTTATTTAAGAATTATTACACAGCAATGAAGAGAAAAAGAAGGAACAAAAGGCATTTTTAATAGCACTATCAAGTCATTCTTGATAGTCTACTGCTGAGATGAAAGGGGATAGAGTAAGTGAAAAGTCTGGCAGTTGACTTATTGAAAAACTGGTCTGGTGACCATCCATGGGAAGTGCTAATGCAAATACAAATAGATACATATATATTTCCAAAGAGAATTTGCCTTTTCATCCAAAAACACAAAACTGAAAATTTTTAGCTAAGAAAAAATCCCCATTTATTTTCTCATTAAAAAAATCTGCTAAAAGCACATTCTGTAAAAATGTTAGTGTAAACTCAGTCCAGGGAAGAGCAGCTTTGATGGAATTTCTTTAAGCAGCTTCAAAATAAAGAGCACAGGTAGAGAAGGGTATCCTTTAGGGAAATTTCAACAAGCAAGAGGCTTAGAAAAAAAATGGGAGAGAGGATAAGATCTTAAATGATTAATCTTTCCACTTAGTTGTTTTTCAATACTATTTAGTCATAGTTTTGCCAGGCGCATACTCTGAGCTCTTGCTTTTTCCACATGAAGTTTTCTTTATAGCCAAGGTCATAATCTGTGTCCCCCCTCCCCCCCCCACACCTTTTTTTGTTGTTGTTGTTCTATGATCTCCTTTGGTTTGTTAATATTTTCAGATTATGAGGTGCACCATGGGCCAAAAGCCAGCCAATTTCATGTAAAACCCTTATCATTGTTCACCATCTCTAGATTTACTAAAATGCTACCTATGAAATTTATAGCTATTGAGGCACTGACTTAGTCTGGCCCTTTGATTTTGTCCCAATGGTCTAAAAGGGGGAATGGACAGTCTGGGCAGCCTCCAGTCCTCTAAACTCCTGCCTAAGCATATGCATCAAAGGTCCTGGTGACCTCATACATGCAACATGATCCAGATTAATTGAGAGTTGCCTACTACTACCTAAGGAATTCATAAGATGCATGCTAATCATAACGTGTTTGCTACTTCCCAACTGGAGCCCTTTTGTCTATAGGATGTGTGAATTAAAGCTTTTGAGGAAGGAACAGCATTTGCTACATTTTTATATATGAGAAAGACTGACTTAGTGAGTGACTGAGTGAACATATATACTCATGTACATATATTAGCAATAACCCGATAACTCCATCAGGTCTCCTCAGCCTTTTCATGCAGTCTATCAGACTTGATTTTAATTCAAGCATATGGGACTTCAGGACAAAGTTGTTTAAAAACTTTTTTATGAAAATCAAATGAAATACAGCTACCATTGTCCATTCATTGACTTATTTCGTACATCTATCAAAGTTAAAATAAAAGAATCAAACTTGTTTGGCAAGAACTATTTTTATTAGGTTGGGAGGATTCTTGCTGTTTGTTCCGTTCTTCTCTAAATATTGAGTGATTTTTCCCTTCCACCTGATATTTGTTACATTATCTGGCTAGAGCTAGAGGTTGGGCCAAGAGGAACAGTGCCTGCCTGCCTCACTCTTCATTTCATGGAGCAGACCCACCAATATACATTTATTTTGTGATTTATATAACATTTCTGTAACATTTTACCAGTAGGTTTCCTAACTAGCCCCTGTTGCCTTATGCCATTCACTTCTAGACTCCCAAAACAAGGCATCAGGAAAGATACTGCTCAGAGAACCTAGATGGCCATTAATAGTGACAACTGAATAGTAAAATATAAGGGAACAATGGAATTCATTAATTTATTTATATATTGTGCACACTGAAAAGACACTGACCTGGATGATCTAGAGGGCTTTGCACAAGTTAAAAAGACATCCTAAATAATAATCTGCATGCAACAAGCAAGTCTGACATAACCCACTACCAACCCAGACAGCTTGAGAGATCCATTCCCCTCATCTTCTTCTATAGATCATATTTACAAAATCCCCATCTTTCCTTCTTCTCTTTGTGCACACCATCAAATGCTGAGGTAAAAAGGATAAGCCCTGCAGACTGCCCTAATACCCACCATATTTTGGTGGTTTTGGACCAAGAGAAGAGAATGAATTCCAAAGCCACATGATCTGCCCAGAGAACACCAAAAAGGCACAGGACCTGTTCAGTGGCTCCTTCTCACGTATGTCAATTTAGGTTCAACGTGAACATTTCTCCTGGTTTCAGCTGCAGAGACAGATTCTCTTTCCAGTAGGTACATCCCAAATCATTTACAGATTTAGACAACAAAACCAACACTACAGCATCACACAGTAATACTGCTTTATAGAGCATGTATTCACTGTATGCAGAGTATGATGTACCCTTACCCAAGTGAGCTATCACACCATATTCACTTCCATTTCCTGGCATTGTTAAGGGATAGAATATGTTGCAGCAGTCTACTCCTGAGGTGGTAAAGGCAATCAAGTTCTGAATATGAAAGACACAGTGACCACTGTCCTGGTCATATGCAACTGAGAGAAGACCAGCTTGGTAACTCAGACATGAGAGGCATCCCCCCCACCCCATGGAGCAAATAGTTTAATAAAGTAATACAGAGCTGCCCAACTTCTAAGGGGCTAAGGATCAAAGTTGGGGGGGGGGGGGCGTGGGGCATGGGCCCAGGATCTGCATGCTCCATCATCCCACTGCATGGAGCACCCAGGTACCTCCCCTGCCTCTCTCTGTCTCTCTCCAGTGCTGCTCCCCATGTTCATTCTCCCTTCCCCTGCTGTGCCTGTGTGCCTTGATCACCCTTAAGTCCCTGGCTGTGAGCTACCCTGCTGCACTGCCAGGCTCCAGGCTCCTCCTGCAGCACAGGCTGTGCTGCATTGCTCTGCCCCACCTCTTAGGCAGGGAAGAGGCAGGAATTAGAAGCCAGGACAGGGAGCCTGGAACCCCCGGCTGTTACTGCAGCAGCTGGTGCAATGGGGAGAAAAGCGGCCAAGCAGGAGCTGGGGGGGGCTGCACTTTAACCCCTCGGGGGCTGCAATTTAATCTCTTGGCAGCTGCATGCAGCGCATGGGCCACTAGTTGGACAGCCCTGAAGTAATACATACAGTATGATGGATTATTTGAATGCTTGGTTCGTGTCTTGAGAGACAGAGCCTCTGTGCTTGTTTACTTTAAGTTAATTTACTAAAAAATAGAACATATAACCAGGGAGGTATCCAGTAGGAGTAGAGGTGAGCGGGAGGGATGGGAAACAATAAAGTAGTACAGAAGCAGGAAAGCAGAGGGAAAAAGGATAATGAAAAGTGGCAAGGGTTTGGCAGGGAAGGAGAGATGGGTGAGAGAAATCCTGAGAATGGTTGGCAAGGCGTGTGGTAAGCTAGGAGAGAAAGGCTGGCAGCAGAGGGAATGTGGTAGCTTGGGTGAGGAGGGAGGCAATAAGAGCAACCCGATGATAAGAAGAGTGCAAAAAATAAAATAAAAAATGAACTGGTGTCTTGAGGATCTCCTAGGATGTGCTTTAGTTAGGAAAGGAGAAGCAAAGCTTGGAAGAAGTTTCCAGGAGTACTGGGGGAAGGCAACTGGAGGTCAGTGAGGGAAAAGCTGTGAACTCAGAGCTGAAAGAGTGGGGCACCGGGTCTCTATGCCCAAGAGAGAAAAAAAGCAGCCCCTCCCTCATTTTCGTGGGCCAGAATAGTCACACAGAGGAAGGACAAGTTGTGTAACGAGTCTGGAAATCATAATCAGGCAAAAGAGCCATGAAATTGTTCTTTTTTAAAAATCTCATGATTTGGAAGGTGCCCTCATGGGACAACCCTGTAACCCCTCCGAATTCATGACAGTCATTGTGACAGGGCTGACAGTGCCTGAACTGAGGGACAATCTAGCCTAAGGGCCAAGGTCTTGGAAGGTTAGGAGCCTTCTCTCAAGTCCACGTGGTGGGCTCTATACTACAAGGGGAATGCACAGGCCCTCAATGCCTCCCCATGTTCAAGAGAGGAAGAAGGGCATTGCCGGCACTAGCCTTGTTTCAGATGTTTTGCTCAACCGCAACACACCTGGCTTGAGCAAATGGTATGAGCACTTCTTGCTTCTGTAAGCTCTGATTTACCGCATAGGCTTTTATTTCAGACACTGGCTGTGGCAGTGTTGAGCATTATTCAGCTGGATTTCCGAAGGAGAACAAACCCTTCACTGAGCAAAATAGGCTGACCTCAAGGGTCTTGCAGAATACAGTTGTTGTTTGATAATGTGCCATGAAATTAGATCCCTTTAATGTTCACTGTTTGTTTGTTTATTTTAAAGCTGGCTGTTTCATACCTCTGATTATCCTGACTGGGCAGGCAGGTTCCCTGCTGATGCACTAGCCATACAAAGCATCTGTACCATGACATTGTAGGAATAAGATTTATATGGTGCCTTGGGGTTCACAAGTGCTGGATGAATGTAAATACCCATTTCGGTTCGCATATAAAAATGTACTGCAGTGCCACAGAGAGTTGTTTTAAAAATAATTATCCGCATTAGTCACAGAGTTGAGTAAGGAAATCTTTTATAAGGCAAAGCTGTCAGCCTTAATACATATGCAGCAGAGCGTGGGGTGGTGCAGTCAGAGATCCAATCTATTAAACCAGTTTGATAAATACTTTATATCATTCACCAGGAAAAAAATTAAGCATGGAACTATGAAACATAAGTGAATTCTCTCCTGATTTCATAAGACAGGAACTTACTGTACAGTATTATGGGGTGTGGGTAGCAATGCCACTGTATGAGAGGACATCCGGTGACAGCAGGACCAAGTCTGTTG
Organism: Alligator sinensis; assembly: GCF_000455745.1. Classification (NCBI taxonomy): domain Eukaryota; kingdom Metazoa; phylum Chordata; order Crocodylia; family Alligatoridae; genus Alligator; species Alligator sinensis. The sequence goes on along the minus strand of NW_005842272.1, from coordinate 1,451,279 downwards.
CACTGTTTAATCATAGAATTTTCTCTATGCTTCTAGTGCCCCAAGTCTTCAAGGATGTTTGCACTTTTAATGCATGGTTTTAAGTACAATCTTTGCTAGTTGGTACGTAAGATATTATAAAATTCCCCACTTCCTGTTCTTTCACCACATATATTTTGAGTTTCTTTGGTTAAACACACCACCGCCACTGCATACATAAGCTTGCCAAGAAAGGACCTCTGCTATTCTCTGTATTTTATGACTAAAGAAAAAGGGGTTGGCTGTAGGAAAGCTACATCTAAACAAACCTCTCTCCCTCTGCCTGCTCCAAAATCCAACATGAAACCATCAGGACTCTGAATAGAGCTATTAAAACAATGCTAAAGAATTACTAAGCCATGTATGAAATTGCAGAGTTGAAGCTGAGGGAGCTGGACCGATTTGTGGGAAGAAGCAAACTGTCTCACACTACGCATCTGGGATGAAGATGTACAAATTGGGGTTGTGAGTAGACTGGAAGACCAGCAGACTGCATATAATCTGTATTACAAGAGGGATGAGAAGATAGTGGTTTGAGAGGATCAGGCCCTAAAGATGGCTCTCTTGCAACATGAAAGGCATTAGTTTTCTTTTTTGAGACGTAAATTTCTTACCTAGTTTATATCTTAGCTTTTACTAAGTATTTAGGTCCACTGACAAGACTGTTTTCTTATACATCATCTCTTTTCTTTTTAAATAACTCTAGTTTTATAAAGCATTTAGTGGTTGAATAGTATTGCCACCTCGTTCCATCTGTGAGAAGATCAACTAGGCATCTGTACAGAGATGGTTTTCTGAGAGAAAGAATTCTGAAACCAAAGTGTCCCATGCTCTTCTCAGACTCAAGGACATGACAGAAAGTGCTTATTGTATGGGAGAGGTACTACACTAGACAGGAAGTGTCTAGTCTAGTACCTCTAGACTAAATCACCAACTAGACAGGAAGTGGAGATGAATCTATTGGCAACCAGCTTGCCAACATGCTCAGTAATAAAGGGCCATTATTCACTGTAATCTCACTGAATTTCACCAAGATTGGCTATTGGAACTACTTTGATTTGTTGAACCCCTGACAGAAGTTAAAGTAAAAGCACAATGGGATCTACCCATCTATCCAACAGCCGTGCTTCCTGCCATGCCACATGTGCATGGAAGGAGGTGTGATTGGGGGGTCCTGGATTGAATCCCATTCCGTCAAACTGTTATATGATCTGGGGCTCCACCTACACAGGCAAGTAGTAAGCTTGGCTCCCAACCAGGGGAGTGCACCATGCTCCCCTGTCTCCCTGCTCTTTTTGTTCCATTCCAGTTTCAGTTCCTTCCAATTTTCCCCTTTTTCCTACCTCCATGCCGACTCTCACATCTACCCCCAAGCTCCCTGTAATTCTGCCGATCCTCTCATCTTACTGCTCCCCACAAGAGGCCCAGTCCTCAACATGTGCCTGATCCCCACCATGGCCCTCTCATGCCATCACCATATTCAGCTTGCATAAATTTCTCTACAGAAAAAAACTTTACAACATACCAATTTCATACACCAACTTCATATTTGATGAAACGGAAGGAACCAATCAACCCTCAAATATTATCAATATCTTCATGCACACACTTTCCCAAACTGAAAAATCTGTCTTCTCTAAAAGCCTTAATTTCTATCCAGAAAAATACCTGAATAAGATACTACAATGCGGAGAACTAGAAGAATTTTTCCAGCGCCTCCTTCTGAAGGAATATTTCCACAACCAAAAAGAATCCACTTTCAACATAACTTCATCCAGTGACAACATCAATGAAAAGATTAATGCCAAAAAAATCCAAGCAAACATCAGACTGGACACCTTACACTGGACAAAATTCAAACCTCAAATCGCTGTATCAACTGCTTCAGAGAAAGAATGAACAATGAAATAATCAACAAACACCACTATAACAACCTCTCCCTCAAAGAGAAAGGCCACAGAATCCAACCACCAAGTAATAATGAAACCAGCAGATAAAGGAGGAGCTATAGTTATCCTTAACCATGAAGACTACATAAAAGAAGCCAAAGACAACTCTGACACCACCTAGTATGAAAAACTAGAGCAAGATCCAACTTCCCTTTTCACCTCAGAACCACCATCACATCATTTCCATCTGAACTACAAGAAAAACTTAAGACCCTGATCCCTCCACTACCCAATCCAGGGACATTTTATGTGCTCCCTAAAATCCACAAAGGAACCCAGGCAGACCTATAATTTCCAACCATGAAAGCCTAACTGAGGAAATATCAGGCTTCATCGAATCCATCCTAAAACCTCTTGTCACCAAAAGACCGAGTTTTAATCAAGACACAACAGACTTTCTGTGAAAACTTAAAAACACTTCCCAGCAATACCCTCCTAGCCCCCATGGATATCACCAACTTATATACCAACATCCCACACTGGGATGGCATCCAAGCCGGCTTCACATATCTACAAGAGCAAGATTACAATTCAGAGTACAAACCTCAAGATATTACTGAACTTATATACTTCATCCTCACACACAACAAACCAACACTTCCTCGAGACTGTGGGCACAGCTATGGGCACCAAAATGGCCCTGAAATATGCCAAGCTTCGTAGAGACCACCTGGAAGATGAATTCTCAAGAACTGCAACTTCAAACCCAGCCTATACCTAAGGTATATACATGACATCTTCGTCATTTGGACCAAAAACCTGCAGTCTCCGATTGATTTCCATCACAAATTCAACAATCATCACCCCTCCATTAGATTATCCCTTGAGCCAGCACCAGCATTTCCTTTTTAGACACCATGATCAACATCCAGAATGGTAAAATATAAACCACCATATACAAGAAACCCACAGAGCAGCATACATATCTACGTAGAACCAGCAATCACCCTAAACATACCAAAAAGCTGTAATATACAGCCAGACATACAGATAGATTACACTCTTGAAAGAGCCAGCTGGATACCATGCAAAGAATTGCTGCAGTACAAAAAGAAAATCCCCATGAAACGCACACCATTAGTTATGACATACCATCCTTCCCTGGAACCAGAAGACGACCCATTTCTTAAAGAGATCTTTCCAGAACCACCCATCCTAGCCTTTAAACAAACGCTCACTAACTTCATCATCAGAAGAAAACTTCCTATGGCCCAAAGCACACCGAATGGATCTAGACCATGCCAGAACAAGGAATGTAAAACCTGCCAACATATCTCCACCACTCCCACAATAGCCTCATCCCACAACAGAACCATCACCATTCTTGGATCTTATATCTGCACCTGCAGAAATGTAATATTCAAATGCCCTGATGGAAAATATGTGGGAGAAACCAAACAAAAAATGCATACCAGAATGAACACTCACTGAAAATCCATCAACGACAAAAATATCCAATTACCTTGGGGTGCACATTTCTAACAAGACAATCACTCCCTCTCCAGTCTCTCAGTTCTAATCCTCAAAGAGAATTTTACAAAACACCTATTGTAGACGAGCCTACAAACTTCACTTCATAAACCTACTGGATATAAAAAGTCATGGACTAAATATAGACATTGGATTTATGACACATTATGACCTGCCTGCCATCTCATAACCTCAGGTAACATGACTGCAACTGACCACTTACATTCCTTCACACATTTCCATCCTCCCCTCCCTCCCATCTCTATTTATTTCCAAACTTCCACTCGTATTTTCATAGACTTTCATGTTGTAAATTAGCTTCTTTTCTACCTCGGATAACACAACAGAGTCTCCCTATGTCTGAGAAAGGGTGTTTGTGCCTGAAAGCTTGCAAAGAACATTTTTTTCCCCAACTATTTAGTTGGTCTAATAAAAGATATCACATCTACCTAAAGAACCTTGCCTGCCTTTGAAGGACTAAGAGCTGAGTTTGGTAGGGGAGAAAGGTAGGGCCCCTCTATATTTTCAAGTAGAGGCATGATAGGATCTGATGCATGATCCATGCATACCATTGCACCTATTGCTACACCACAGGTGCATGGCAAGAAGCATGACTGTGGATCTAGCATTAGCTCCTATCACACTTTAATCGCTGGTACAGCGGGAGCCCAGGATCACCATCCTGAAAAAGCTCTTGCAGCTTGGGTCCCACAGCTGACAGGACTCATAGCTGTGGCAGTGCCCCATGGCTTCCAGGTCTGAATCTCACAGTCACGAAACTCTCAGTCTCAGTAGCCAGGAGGCACTGCTGAGACAGAGTCTGCAGCTGTGGGAGTCACAACCCCTGGTGTACATGGAGCACTCCTGTGGCTGGGAGCCCAGTCAATTGATGGGCCTCCCAGCCACGAAGGCAGATCCTACTACATGTGCAAATTAAAGCTGGATGGCAACCAGGTCTAACTTTATAGCTCATTGGACTTTTTAATAGCGTGATAGGTACTTTGTACATGTAACTGGTCTCAGGAAATTGCACCATTAACCAGTTAATTGCACAATACCTGTAATGTGTAGAGGGGGGTCATAGAGGCCAGTGACTGAGTGCTAGGAAAGTGGAGCTGGAAGATGTGCTGGTTGTGGGCTGCAGGAGGAAGGCAACACAGGCTGTGCAGCAGGGGTCCACAAGGAATGTGCACTTTAGGGAAATGGAAGTCAGGACTTCTGTGTGTAGGAAAAGGGACTATATACAGTTATGCAAGTTATTTGCCTGAAGAGCTGCCAGCTGCAATAAGATGTTTGTGAAATTTGTTAAAAGCCAGGTGCATTTTCATGAACTGTCCACTAAGACAATAAAAATATCAGAGAAGTCCTAGTTAAGTCCTTTCCCACTCCTCCCACCTTCAAGGCATCAATCGTACTCTTCCCACACTGCTTTATCTACCAACTACAAGTCAAGCCCTCTCCTCCTTTCATCCCTCAACAGAATAAATATTAACTCTGCCCACAGACATGAACTATTGGAAAAACACAGGAGACATTTCCTCACTGTATTGACAAGGCTAAATACCAACATTTGGAGCACTACAAATTATTTTTTACTTAAAAACATAAAAGTTCCCCTCCCTTTTTACCAATCACCTGACAAAACACAACGTGATCACCTGCTGAAAATCTGTATCACGACTCACTCTGCTTCAGCAACTCAACTTTCCAGATGGTTGGAGAACATCTACTTCTCAGCATACAGTTTGGTCCAAATTAAATACCACATGCTATGTGTGGAAATGGAAGGAAGGGCATGAGTGCTTAGAGTACCGCCTGTGAGTGAAGTAACATGGAAGGGGCAAAATCAACTTCAGAAAAAGGCAGGAATAGGAGAGGGTTTAAGGATTTCTTCATCTTTTCTTGTTGGTAGAATATTGGGTTTAAAAGAGCATAAATGAAGTAGGAGGCAGGTTCCAAGCCAACGTATTAGCACAGAAACATGTTATTTTTCTTTTCTCTCAAGGGCATATTAGCATGGCCTTTTGTTCTGTCTTGGCTTTCCTGTTGCTTTTTCTGTTTGCCTCTTGGTCCCCGATGAACACACAAGTCCCACCAAACATCCAGCCTTCCATTTGCATTCACACCCCTCAGGCCACATGATTATACTCCCAACTCCAGCCTTACTGGTGTATGATTTAGGCAGTAACTTTTAGCCTTCATTAAGCAAAGGAGCAGTGAAGTGCTCCCTTACTTAACCTGAATGAAAAGTGGGGCTTTCACACCTGCCAAATTCTATGAACTTTGTTGCAGACCTCGGATAAAACAGACTTCAGGGAGCTACCCAGTGTCCAGAAAGCAGTATTTTTGACTGACTGGATAGCTTAGCCAAAATTCTAATATATAGAAAAACAAGATACAAATGTACAGCACTGTTGGACTTTGTGCAATCATCTGGCACAGTACTGCCCAATCTGCCAACCCCACAGGCTGGATGCGTGGGACAGGGTTGATCTGTGGGCTGGATCCAAGGTCCCTGGATCCAGACATGTGCTGACCTGACCCTGCGTGCCTAGATCCCGCTGTGTGCTTGAACAATCTGGTGTACAGGACCACAATCTGACCAACAGGGGTCCCCATGGACTGGAAAATTAGGAAGCAGGGGAGTGGCAATTAATGTGAGCATGGGCTCCCATGCCGCTGAATCTCCAAACCCCTAAGGAGTCCATGGGGTCAAATGACATGGCTCCGTGGACTGGATCTGGCCCATGGGTTGAGAGTAGAGCAACCCTGATCTGGCAGATTGGGTGCTTGGACTATTTTGTCTCTGATTAAGCTAAACTGAAAACTCACTGAAAGAGGGTTTGCATTTTATGGCTATTTGTACAGCATCAAGCACACCGATTATAAAAAAAATGATAAACTATAAAATAACTGGCTTGATTAAAGAAAACCATGAATGATGCATCAGTCAGCATGTTTAAATATATGCTAAACACATTTGGTGCTGCATCAAAAGATATTTCATTTTCTTTATGATATCCAATTTAACTACCTACAATGCAAGGGACTTCAGAGAACTGATTGGCATCAGAGAAGCCCCGCATTTAGATAACCTTCGTATATTGATAAAAAATTTAAATTATGTTTACACAGATGCCAATGAAGCAAATGATTTCACAGTATTAACTGAACAAGCAAATCTGTGTATATATTGCAGGAATCTATATATATCTCATGTATATGAATAATAAAAACAAATTATACGTGGGATTGTTTAACACCACTGTTTTCTTTTATATCGTTAAGATTATAAACAGCCAAAAAAGGCCTGCCATTTAAATTCTCCATATTGTCAACTCTTCTTTCATTTTAGATTTCTTTTTTATTATTTTTTTTTACCTAAGATGTCAAACTGGATTTACACTTCTTGTATGTTATTTAGAAGATTCTTTTCTTCCTTATTTTGTTGAATATATGACATCTAGAAGGCAAGCAATCTAGGCACGTTCTCACTTGATCCCTTTAGGAATTCTTCCCTAACAGGACGGAAGTTGATAAAGAAAAAGGACAGATAATTTGCATGCATTCATTGGCTGAAAGAATGAACAGTTCTGAGATGAAATTATTTTAATGTATTCCTTGTGAAATTATAAGACTGTGCTCCAAATGGTTTGAAAAGTACCTATATTTTTACCTGAATGTGTATGTTTTAAGTCAGGGTCCATTAACCTTGGGGATATAAACAAAGAACAATTTAATTAGATACTAATATTGAATTAAATTCACTTAGGTTATCCACAATTTTATTTTTGAGCCAACAGAGAAAAATCTATTGATTCAAAGTTGTTAAGTAGCATGATATCAGAAAAAATATACAGCAAATGCTTCTTCCTTTTAATCCTTCAGCAGAATAAATTAAAGTGTGGTTTCAAAGCATGACACAAGATCCAAAGTCTCTTAGTTCTACTACTTCAAAATCTTCAGGAAGTGTTGTTTTTCTATTTCGTATGAAACCACTGCAGTTCAGAGAGATGGATACTTCCATGTCATGTTTTGACTGAACTATAATATTACTCTGGAACTACAAACGAACATCACATTTATCCTGAGATAAACCATTTTATTCTGGGACAAAATGCAGTCATTTGGAGGTTGATGTCCATTGTGCTGGGATAAATCCTAAAAAGGTTCATGGGATAAGAAGTACTAATAGGTTACCCCATGATATCACAAAGTGCATGTGAGAGGTTGCATCATTGACTCTATGGCAGAAAAGCAGCAGTGCAATCAGCCATTTATTAAACCCTGATTAGAAGGTGATGCATTAGGGCTGTGCAAAGCTTCAGTCGCTGATTCGATTTGAAGGAGATTTGGCCCAATTCGGTGGCCGAATCTCTGAATCTGAATTGAATCAGGAGACTCATTAACCTATCCGAATTGAATAGGAAGCCTCAGAGATTTGGAGACTTTCGACGATTCAGCCATAGACACAGCTTTATATGTTTTTTCTACATATCTCAAGGTACTAGTGCGGCTTATGAATGCTGAGATGGTGGGGCAGACAGAGCATCCCACGAGAGTGCTGGGGGGGGATCCCCTGTGTACGCGGCAGCAGACCCAGAAGTGGACCAGAAGTACTTCTGGTCCACTTCTGGGTCCACTGCTGGCCAAGCGCAGGGGGACCCCACCCCCACACACTCCTGTGGGACGCTCCATCTGCCCCATCATCTCAGCATTCACAAGCCACACCTGGTACCTCGAGACATGTAGAAAAAACATAAAGCTGTGTCTATGGCTGAACTGCTGATTCTCCGAATCAGAACTGAATCTTCAGATTTGGATTTGGCCAAATCGAATTGGGACAGTGATCCAAATCAGCAAATCGAATCCCTGTCCCCTGAATTGGGCCAAATCCGAATCAAATACTGCCCACTTTGCACACCCTTAAAGCGTGTACATGTCAATTCCAGGATACTTCTGTTCCAGGACAGCCACAGGCACAACTTGTGCAGGGACAAACAAAACGTTTGTTCCTAACCAAAATGTTTAGTGCCACCAAAAAATTACTGTAAAAGAAATTAGCATTATGGGCCAGGACATACCACTGAAGAACAGGCTGAGCTGACTCATTCCAAAATGGGCTCAGGGAGTCCTTTTGCATGACGTAGGATTCCTGGCCTTGCTTCTTCCCTACCTGAGTCTGCAAAGATCTTAAAGCAGGAAGAAGTTTCTTCCATCACTGCATTGTTTGCATTAGGTCTAGGCACCATGTGGACCTATAACTGTTTAATTCAGCACATTGGATTCATCTACCCTCCAATTACCCTCAGCTAAAAATTCTATCCATTTCTCAGAGTATTTTATGCCTTCAGAAACAGCCACACTTCTGCAGCAAGTTTGCTTACGGGATGTGAAACAGCTGTTTATAGACAGGATATGCTTGTGGTTGGGAGAAAAAAAAAATCCTGTTCTTGGATGTCTCGTTTGACAATGTGCGACTTATTTAGGCAGAAAAGGTACAATCTGTGGGCAAACATGGTGCCAAATTTGTGTCTAATGATACTGTGAAGAGGGAAAGCAAAGACTTTATATATGCCATATTTCCTAATTGACACTGATGCATCACATACAGTGCATCATTAGGGAATCTTGCTGAAGGAGGGACACTGGCAGTCATCAAGGATAAGAATCAAATCTTACACCTTTGTTCAAGGAGGAATATGGCAAAAAGACACAAGGATGGTGGTGGCTACTGTGTGTTAGGTATAAAATAGAAATAATGAAGTCTTTTTGCAAAGGCAAGAGGGCATGCTGCATATTCCAAGCAGAGAACATACAATAATTCCAAAAGGATGTGGAGAAGCTTGAGAGAGTCCAGAGAAGAGCCACGCACATGATCAGAGGTCAGGGAAGCAGACCCTACGATGACAGGCTGAGAGCCCTGGGGCTCTTTAGCCTGAAAAAGCGCAGGCTCAGGGGTGATCTGATGGCCACCTACAAGTTTATCAGGGGTGACCACCAGCATCTGGGGGAACGTTTGTTCACCAGAGCGCCCCAAGGGATGACGAGGTCGAATGGTCACAAACTACTTCAAGATCGTTTCAGGCTGGACATAAGGAAGAACTTCTTTACTGTCCGAGCCCCCAAGGTCTAGAACAGCCTGCCACCGGAGGTGGTTCAAGCGCCTTCATTGAACACCTTCAAGATGAAACTGGATGCTTATCTTGCTGGGATCCTATGACCCCAGCTGACTTCCTGCCCGTTGGGCGGGGGGCTGGACTCGATGATCTTCCGAGGTCCCTTCCAGCCCTGATGTCTATGAAATCTATGAAATCTATGAAATTTTATAGCAGTTTCTCAAAAACTGGAAACATGAGAGAGAAGGTAAATAACTGATAATGATAGCTCTATGGATGGCAACTTGCTGTATACCGTCAGTCAACCATCCACAACCTTGATATTACAAGCAGTACCCTCCATGAAATAAAAAAAAAAGACGTATTACAAATATTATATGGATTTCATAGTTATATACATAACGAAACCTTGTACCACCTATAGACATGCAGCATGCCTGCTCTGATGCACTGTAATTACAGCATGTCAGAGCAGATTCAGTTAATAGAGTCTACTGGAGTGTACTAATTAGTGAGCTCCAGCAGCCTCAGCATCTCGTGTATTCAGCATCTCTACATGTCAAAATGGTGGCAGGGATGCTTTAACTAAAGCGCCCCCACTGCCGTTTTGAAGTGTGTGATGCTGAATACACGAGACACTAGGCACTTTAATTGTAGCGGCTCTCAAGAGCCACTGATTAAAGTGTCTCCCGCATCCCCATTCCTCAGAGAATGTGTAAAGACATGCATTACTACTGTCTGAGATTTCCATACATAACAGATTGCTCTGGTTTTAAGTCAACAAGTAGGTGCAGGTTTTTGGAACCTGTCTTTGAAACAGCAGAAATAGAAGTCTCTCCAATAATATAAGCATGGTCTCCCAAGACACAGTACTTTGGTTTACAGATGAACCCTTCAGGGATCTTCAGAAAAATACTGTTGTGGTGCTTGCTAGTACATACATTAACGCCATTACCTTGGATCAGACTAGTCACCAAATAGGAAGCACTCCACTTAGTGTCTCCAGGATCAGGACCTTCAGCCAATACCTGCACATAATGTATATGCACCCATTGCTGGGGGCAACAGGAAATTAATCATTATTAATCAGCACAGAATTGTATACAAGTTTAGGGAAGCAGTGAAAAACGAAAAATTCCCCAATTAAATTTCCTGTGGAAACTTTAGAATGGGTTGTGAAGATCAAAGCTGGAATTTCTCCAGCATAACCTAAGTTTTTGGCCATTTATGGTTTCATTTTGATACCATTTGAAATGCAGGTCACGCTGCAAAACAGCATCCCTTAGCTAGGGTGACCATATATCCCAGATTAGCTGGGACAGTCCCAAATTTTGGAGGCTGGTCCTGGCCAGCCAGAGCAAATTAAAATGAGCGTCTCAGGCATGGGGCACAGAGGTGGAGTAGGGTACAGAAGCAGAATGGCAGGAGCTGTAACGCAGTGGAGTAGGGTACAGAAGCAGAATGGCAGGGGCTGTAACAAAGAAAGACCTAGTAACACTAATTGTTACTTCACAGGTGATTATTAACACGTGAAATAAGGAACACTGGGTCATTAACAGGCTATTGACTCCCTGCAGCAGAGGAGGATTGGGGGGAGGGAGCAGGCAGGCACTGCCCTGCATTTGATGTTGCCCCATTTAGTTACTCTACCCATAGCCCAATCCTGGAGCACTACTGATGCTGAGGGAATATCACCTACCTTATCCACAGCTTACTGCCTCCTATAGCAACCCACATTTTTTCCTAGAAGTCCACCATCCAAAAACTGACCTCAGCTTGATCCCGCTGTACATATCTGATCTGCTAGTGAATGGTGGTACAGCTCCACACCAAACATAGCACTTGATTCAAACCTGAAATAATCCCTTCAATTCTGGATCAGGCAAGCAGAGGAATCTCTTTCTCCCCTCCCCAATTAAATTCTTCCCACTACTTTCTTTAGCAGTGTAAGGCTCCAAAACGTGTTGGCACACATTCTTTCCTTACTTAAACTTTAAACTATTAAATTTTAAAATTTTGATTTAAATTACTTGATTGATATGGTTTACTATATGCCAGTATTGCATGCGACTAGCCTCAAAGTATATGACAAAGGATTTAGCTACATTATATTTGAACTGACCAAAACCAGAATTTATTGGGCTTCTAAACTCAATTTAATTCTCAATCATGAAAAATAGGGATGGAAGCAACCTTGAGATATCATTTAGTCCACCACCATAGCTCAAGGCAGGATAAAGCACTGATATTTTCTGTGAAACTGAGCATACCGAAATGTTTACTTTTGCATTATTATAAAGTGTATTAAGTGAAATTAAGATATTTCCATAATCACCCTTGAACACTTTAATGAAATCAATATATATCACAAACATTTTGAATTTGTCAAAACAGAATTTTATGATGGAAAACTGCTACACTGGAAATTTTCTGAATATGCTGTACTTTATAGTTATACTATAGTCATTTCCCCTCAATAACTTGCAATAGGAGAGCTGGTTTAAAAGTTTTGTAAGTAGTAAAACACCACACATGTATTGGTGTAATGGACGTGTAACGTATGATAAAAAGTAATGAACTTAAAGACATAATATAATGAAGCAAAATAATCCCTTTTTATAAACTACTTTGAACTTGAGATATTACCATGAATTTTAGGTTTAACTTTTTGAATGATTTCAGAAGCTCTCACTATATTTATTAAAATTTACTTCTGTTACAAAAGATATGCACGAGTCTCTTAAAAAATACTGGCTTTGTATATGGAGAGTACCAACTTCGTAAGTCTGTATACTAATACATGCATTCTGGCAGCAGTGGTGTGCAATTTTCATAAAGCCTCAGAGGGAAATGATCAATAAGCAAGTTTTCACAGCAGTCTTACTGATTCTTCTCTTGAATAAAATGACTATAAAAAGACATATATTACCAAAAATGTTTTATTTCACCCGTAGCCATTAACCAAGAACATAAATGGTGACCATAATAATCTCTGTTCAAACAGGTCCAATAACCCAAGAAATATATACTGAAAACAATAACCAAAGTTTTATTCCTATAAAAATAAAAAAGAAAAATGATACACTCATTTCGGGAAGAAAGTACGTCTACATTTTTAACAATAAATTAAACTTTGAAATATTAACATCAATTTACATTTTAATGATTTAAAAGATAAGCACTGTTAAGGATATAAAATTATCTCCTTCCGTCTCCCCTCCAGACACATCAACTCATATTACTTTTATGCATTGGCAGCTAAGATCTCAGTAGAAGAAACAACTGGCACAGAAACAATTGTTAACAAAAATACCTAGAATCATTAAACATCTAGTATTTTACGTGTTTTGTCTACATTTCAGAGAAAAATTCTACCTAAACAGATATAAAAATATAAATTTAGCCAGTGAAAGTCAAACTTTGGCAGTTACTTGCCAAGCTTTCTGATTTCCCCAAGTTTTACATATTTTATTCCAGTAATGTTGACAGCATGGGACATATATCTATTGAAATAAAGGCTAGGTTTTAATAATACATCATTTATCCTTATGAACATATGCTACATTTTAAAGCTTTGGTAAGACTGCCCCTCTACTTTTCTTGCATCTCTCTATCAATGCTACATGGAAATAGAAACATAAATAAATTATGGTTGATACTTACTGTACAGAAAACTAGAATACACGATTCAGCATTTATTTATTTTAAGAAACCTAGATTTGAAAATTATTTACAGTTGAGAGCAAATACAAACTCCCATCCTAATCTTCCTTATATCTTCCTCAATTTCTATTACAAATTAGGAAACAATTCTAACAATACAGTATCAATGAAATACGTTAAAGGGCACTGCTTAAAAAAAAAAGTCAATTGAAACAATGACAGTATATCACTTATTTAACACAAGCTAGTTTTATGAGAGCTAACACTTAGCTGGATTGAGTTTTTCCCCTGACTAGGATTTAAAATGCATCTACGTTGAAGTCATTGCTGTGACTGCAACTTGTGCAATTGAACCCAAATTAGCTTTAATCTAGCCACCTTGGGTTTCAGTAGTATTGCTGCAGATTGAAACACCTACAAAAGAAGCTGAGTCAATTGACTGAGACCCTAACAGTCAATTGAGTTCCACAGCTGTAAACAGACTTGCTTTTGTTCTGGGAGCAATTCTTTTATCCTGGGATCCTACAGACATACAAGTCCACTGTCCCACTTTAAGTCCTTCTGAAGTATGTGGGATAAAATGTGCTAACATTTTTTGTCAAGACATGGCTGTGTGCGTGTAAGGTTACTGTAGGTTATTCCTAGGATGAGTTGGCTAGGCTGTGTGCTCTTGGTGGCCACTGTTGTGTACTAGCAGAAGAGCAGTAATGCGCTTGGAAGGGTAATGCATAAATGGCTGTGCCACTTCTGTTTTGATCTGGGTCAAACCCCAGGACAGTCAGACTCATGTCAAACGAGACATCTATTTACAGCTAGTACTATCAGTGCAGCATTGCTAACAGTAAACAAGTCAGCTACAGTGTCTACACAAAAGTGGCAACAGCAGTGATTGTAGTATAGGTAATCTCTTTCTCGGTTTTCTTCCTTGGGTAGAAAAAACAAATTCTCCATGTCAAATTTAAAAATTATGTGCAAAGGACTTTTAATTAATAACGTTTTATTCCACCTGAAGACTTGATATATATATAGCTATCTAGATCTAAATCTATATACATAGATAGATAGATCTAGATAAATAGATATATCTCTATAGATATATAGAGATATATCTATATCTCTCTATATATTTTACAGATTCTTGTATCTTAAAGAGTTGAGTATTTTGCACAACCTTGTTCCAAAAGATTCAGCTAGATGGCCTCTATCTACCTAGGAATCACTCCTCAATTCTCCATGTTTTGGACATAATGCTTGCCATTTCATAACTTTATTAGCTCCCCTCCAAACCTCTTTTTGAGAGAAACAAGCTTCAGAACTTTATTTTTTAAAATTACCATGCAGCAAAGGGCACAAGTCCAATTTGTTATCTTCTTTCTAGGTCAATTTCAACTGAAACGGATTTTTTTTGCTAACTATGCAGATTGCTTTCCCTTCCTCCTCACTGAAACAATGCCTGTAAGAACACTGTATAGGTGACGGACAAAAGAGAAGAAATTTGTATTGTATTTTTTCTTTCTTTATCATGTGTAATTAATATTTTTTCCCTTTTTTATATTAGCCATCCAGGTCTCATCTGCTCTAGAAAAATTAACTTGCCTGCTTTTAAAATGTTTTACTCGTCATTGTTCATATGATGAACAACAGCAGAACTAAAACAATCCTGGGGGGTATCTTAAGCATAAACTGTCTTAAGTACAATCTCATCTGGCAATATTTAGATAGGGTATGATGAAAATAGTGTTTAGAACACTGATAACAGCTGTGAACTTGTCTGTATCAGGATTACCAATGTTGCTAACATCAGTGAAAGTGATGGACTTTAGCAACAATGGGAAACTTGGAAATTTCTGTAGTGTGGACTGGACTAAAAACTGAAGCAATACGTATGAGGTTCATTTTTTCCACCTCCCAGGCCACCTGAGATACAACGTAATTGATATTTCTCTGGGCGCTTACTTAGTGGAAGAATTAGTATATATTAAATATTATATACAGTGCTAGCAGCCACCATAATCTGGTACTGAATTCCCACATTCCCTGTCTTAATATTTATTTAAGGAAATTTTACTCAGGTAAAGCTTTGTGTTGTCTTAGGTGCTGTGCACTGTTTAAATAGGAGTGCAGATAAAAATGTTGAGTATTTGGAAAGGACGAAGGAAAAGTATAAGTACTTGTCCTGCATTTCATGAACTGGGAAAAATTAGAGAAAACTTAAGTGCATCAATCTACACAACCAGTTGAAGAGATGTTTATTGAAAAAAACCCATATTTCTAAAACTGGGTAAGTTCCACTGATTATAAATACTGCTCCTTGTAAAACTACTGTTGTGTATGCAACTGGAAAATGAAATATGGTAAAGAACACTGAATCCAAACATATACATTTAATTGCTATACTTAATCTGCTATTGTTAGAACAGACAAGCATCTGAGATGGTTTAACACTGTCTGTCAGTGTCAGGTCTATAGATGGAAGAGAATACATTTAATTAAAAACTAGGGCTATGCGAAGCTTCAGTCCCCGATTTGATTCTACGGAGATTTAGCCTGATTCAGTGGCCGGATCTCTGAATCCGAACTGAATTGAATCAGAGGACCCTTTAATTTCTCTGAATTGAATTGGAACCCTCTGAACTGATTTGGAGACATTCAGCAAATTGGACATAGACACAGCTTTAAATGTTTTTTCTACATACCTCTAGGTACCAGGAGGCTCATGAATGCTGCGATGCTGGGGTGCATGGAGCGTCCCACAGGAGTGCGGAGGGCTCCCCAACACACTTGGCAGGAGACTCAGAAATGAACCAGAAGCACTTTTGGTTCACTTTTGGGTCTGCCAGAAAGCACGCTGTGGGGTGCCCTGCCGCAGCCCCCCAGCTCAATGACTGGTGCCTCCTGGGTTGGGGGGGGAGCACCCGGGGTCCCCCCCATGACTGATCACCGAGTCACCCCCCACCCTGCCGCATACTCCCCAGCAGACCCAGAAGCGGATCAGAAATACTTCTGGTCTACTTCTCTGTTCACCACCAAGCATATATTGGGGGGGGGACGACGACACCCTCCGTGCTCCTGTGGGACACTTCATCTACCCCAGCATCACAGTGTTCACGAGCTGCGCCCTGCACCTCAAGGTATGTAGAAAAAACATTTAAAGCTGTGTCTTATGGCCGAATCACTGATTCTCTAAATCAGTATCAAATCTTCAGATTTGGCCGAATCAAACCAGGGACAGTGGTCCAAATAAACAAATTGAATCATTATCCCTGATTTGGGCCGAATTTGAATCGAATAGGACCCATCTCATGCACCCCTAATTAAAACATTATTTAAAAATGATTTAATCATTTACTTGGCTTTCAATTCCCTTTGAATATAAATGTTGCGTCAGAACTTTAGATTCTGCATGGTTTCAATATACACAAGCTTTTAAACAATTGGAATAATTGCAGGGTTAACAATGGAAATAAGCATTTCCTAATGCACATTCTTTCTGCAAAGGCTTTATGTAATGAGCAAAATAAATTACCTCTAAGTGCTTTCTTAAAGGACATTTTAAAACAAAGTCAATGTCAAGTCTAAAGAGAAGTATAGTACTGTTTAAATTAGGTAATTTTAAAGCTGATCAACTGTGAACGATTGTTATGCATTATTGACATATTTTATGCATTATTACATTTTTTTTTCATTTTGGCACATAAGGATACCACCCACAAGTGTGAGTTAGTAGGGTATAAAAGTAGGAATAAAACAGATGCAAAATTCATTAGCATTTCAGAGGTACTGTTCTTTCAAAAAGTGTTTATCAGCTATTACATAGTGAGCAAGACATCAGATGTAAAGAAAACCACGTTGCTGAATAATTAGGAACATTTTAGACATGCATAATTTAAGGCAAAATCAAGGGCTATGGAGGGATATTTAAGCGTGGTATGATTACTGTCTGACCAAGTAGAATAAAAAAAGTATCCAGTCTAAATCACATTGGGGGGGGGGGTATTTTACCTGGATTTAGACTGAGGATACATTAGGGGCAAAAGTGGGTTTATGGCATCTTATTTATGTTCAACATATGGTAAGACCAGCTCCTTCTCCCACAGCTATCAAATACCAAATTTTGGCTTCTGTGGTACTCTCTTGTCAATTTTCTAGACACACTTCTAACAGGCTTTTTGGCTTTCTTGCATAGCATATATAAAGCTATTTTGTTAAAATACATTTTACTCAATTCAAAAGAGTAAATATTAAGTACTTTTTCCAGTGGGGAAGAATACATAAGGCCAATTTTTGCAAGCTATGAATTTTGAGTGCTATTTTACTAATAGACTACTTTAAAAAAAATGAGGTTAACATTTTTGTTATGTTGTATAGAGAACCATGATTTCACAGCACCTTCCTTTTTTTAGTACCCTACTTATTTTAGAGGTTTCATAGTTTCATAGTAGCTAGGGTCAGGAGGGAACTGAACAGATCATCTAGCCTGACCCCCTGCCACAGGCAGGAATGAATGCTGGGTTCACAAGACCCCAGACAGGTGATCGTCCAACCTCCTCTTGAATTTGCCAAAGGTAAGGGCGAGGACCACCTCTCTGGGAAGTTGGTTCCAGATTTTGGCCACCCTGTAAAAGGTGGCAACTGTAAAATATTGCCTTCTGATCTTCAACCTAAACCTATTCTCCATCAGCTTATGACCATTGTTCCTCGTCACCCCAGGTGGTGCTGGGGAGAAAAGAGCTCTGCCTATTTGCTGTTGATCCCCCCTGATGAGCTTGTAGGCAGCCACCAGGTCGCCCCTCAGCCTCCTCTTGCTGAGGCTGAACAGGTTCAGGTTCTTCAGTCTCTCCTCGTAGGGCCTGTCCTGCTGCCCTCTCACCAAGCAGCAGGTTAAGTGATTAATTCCTACTCATAAGTAAGTACTCAAGTACTCACAAGTACCCAGTTTTCATTTACAGTTCACATGAGTGACCAAAAGACTGGAGTTGAGAGGACCACTCTACCTTCTACCCTTTGGTCACAAAATTAAATTCAGAGGTTTATCCTCCACTGCAAATCCATCACATGGAGAAAGATGACAAAAACTTACCTAAATCCAAGAAGACCCTGAATTTAGGATGACCGCCCCCCCATTAACTAAATTCTATATGTGGACAATTTATGTTTGTTATAATTTTCCATGTTTTGAATCTAATTAATGGAGAATCATCTTAAATTCATCACCAGCACTACTGCAGGTGGAGGGACAGGTGATAAGTGGGGTAGTAATGGGGTAGGTGGGGGGGGGACATGTATCTGAGGAGGCAGTATTGGAGCAGGGGTGGAGGGAGCAATGGGGGACAGGCAGTGTGAGGTTGGTAAGCAGGTAGGCACCTTGCCTCCTGCTGCTGGTCCCCTCTCTCCCTCAAACTTACCTCCTCCTTGTGCTTCCCCCCCCACAGCCATGGGTCCCTGCTCCCCTGCCCCAAAGCCTTTACCCCTACCTGCCCCCCCTGCCACTTACCTTTGCTCCATGCCAGGAGTCCCTACCCCTGTTGCAGCCTGGGGCACAGAGCACAGGCCCATAGCAGAAGCACAGAACCTGTACCATGGCTACAGGGCTGGATGGGGACTGTGTTCCATGCTCCAGTGGGGACAGTGCCTGCCAGTGCTGGAGCAAAAGTATGGGGGAGGGGAGTGGGAATGGGGGAGGAAGGGTGGAGGGGGCCTGAGGCTGTGGAGAAGGAGTGGCAGGGGGTGCAGAGGCAGGAGGGGGCAGGCAGTAGCACTGCATCTCCAGCCCTGACCCAGGGTTGGGGCCAGAGCTGGAGCTACAACAGCTATCTGCCCTCCATTGCCTCATACAGGACATCAGGGGCTCTGATCAGGCATGCCTGGCTTGGCCAAGCTCCTGAGTCATTACACCTGCCCCCAATACCTGGCTAATGCCCCCAGTTCTCTGCAATTGGATTGGCAGCTGAAAGCACCACTGATGCCTTATAACCATATCTGAAGTCTCAGGCCGCTGACATGCCTTCATACAGCCTCAGTCTATTCTGGCAAGCCTTGTGTTTGCTGCTGTCTGGTTCTCCTAGCTCCTGACTTGGCTTTGGCTTTCCTTGGCCCTCCCCTGAACCTTGGTTCTGGTGCTATCTCTGATTTCTCTGAAACCATGACTCAGCTTGGCTTCCTTGACTCTAACCTCAGATCTTCCTTGGAACTTGGCACCAGGTCTCGAACTCCTGGCTCCCGACCTCACCTTACAGTTCATACTACATCACTCAGATTTCACCTCCTGGCTCCCTTGGAACTTGGTCCCACACTCTCCGCTCTGCCAATGCAGACCCTGATCTGATGCTCTGATCTATGCGTCCCTGCCTTGCTGACCCCCAAGTTACTCCTAGTGGCCTACCGCAGGCCCAGCTGCATACATCCCAGCCAAACCCTCACACTCAATACCAAGATGAGGGGCTTTTCCCCCTTCATGTTAAATAGGGGAAAAAACCTCTTTCTGAACACAAGTAGTACAGTACTTCATTCTCCAGTGAAGATCTGCCTAGGTCAGTTAGAGTACTCATGCAAAACACAGGAAAACTGAAATAGAATTAGATGACTTATTGGTTTCTAACCCAATATGTGCTCTTTGATTTTTTTTTTTTAAAGCATGAATTATAAAAACTCAATTTAGGGATTTCTGAAGTTAATGCTACTTCAGCAATACTTTAGGTATTGCTATTTCAGATTTGCATATGTAAAGTTGTTCAGAGTCCAAGTGTTAATTTGCAGATGTGCAAGACAGAAGCCTTTTATTCTCTCTAGATTTACTAACAAAAAAAAAAGAACTATATACGTCAAAATCTGATGACAGTCTTAAATGCATATGCTATTGTGCCAGATAAAGTTGTGCAGTACAGCTGGAGAATATTGGAACTATGTCCTGAAGAAACTTATTGCATTTTGGTAAGTATTATACATTCAATGCAGAGAGAGAGGTATGAGTACTGAAAGAAATATATCAATGGTCTAAAACACAAATAGGTTATAAAATAATGAAATACTTAATAGAATTAAATGCATGTCACAAGCCAGGGGGAGGTGGGGAGAGGAGGGAGCCTAAATACACTCCTTTTGCTGTCTTGCACTCATTTCTCTTTCTGATTTCTTGTTATACTATCAATTACCAGTAACAGAATAACCTGCTCTTTTCATAGCCCGGGATAGGCAGATGTGGACGAGTATACTTCTAAAGTGCTGAGTCGATGCAAAGAAAAACAGAATAATAATAATGACAATAATATAAGTCTCCTGGCAGTGAGCCAAGTGGAAGACAAGGTTCCTTTGCTACTACCTACAGTTGTTATATTTCCAGTGTGGCAGCACTAACCTTTTTTCCAAATATCTAAAAATTCTGTAATATAAATATGTACATATATAGGAATTTGCCTGTATATTTTTCAACACACTTTATACAAGGTACAAGCAAGAATAAGCAGCTCCATTTTACATTGGAGTGACTGAGGTATAAAGAGGTTAGGTGATTTAAAATGAGATAAAGTCAGAATAGGACTTAGAACCAGTATCTTAACTTCCAGCCCATGCCCAAACCACTGAGTGAAACCACTTCTCACTTGCTGACCAACCCACATCACCAAAACTGACGGATTACCTCATTTGTTCTAAAACAGCATTAGTTTCTTAACTGAGTATTACCCAAAATAGGTTACCCACCTCCATCTCTGACTAGTAACATAGGTTGCTTGCAGACATTAACAAAAGAAACAGACAAATGCTGCTTTACTTTAAACTTGGCATGCTCCTGCACTGAGCCCAGAGCATGCCCAGAAGAGGCAGTGTGTCAGTTGGACCCAGCTCGCCCAAAGTCTGTATACATCAGGCGCTTTAGTGGGGGGTTTTTTTGGCACTTTTATCTAACAGGTGATTGAATCAGCTTTATATAAAAGCACCAAAAAGCCCTGCTGAAGTGCCCAATCTATGCACATGCTGCAGAGCCCAGTCAAAGTAGTATGCTTCTTCCAATAAGGTGCATTTTTTTTGTTTGCTTTTTAATGTCTGCAAGCAACCATAATCTCCAAGAAAGAGCTGAACCACAGAACAGAGTAGTCAGTGATTTAATAGGTACTACATGAACTTTAAACTATCTTCTGAAAAAAAACCCTGTTGGTCATAAGATGCTGCAGAGTATTCAAGCATAGCAAGCACAATAAAATAATTAAACATTAGATAAAAATTGTAGTGTCTATAATACAAATTATAGTTCTAAAATATAAATGAGTATTTATGTGCATATATATATCTATATCTATCTATCTCTTAGGAGAAAATAAGATAACTCTCTTTTTGTACACATATAAACATCTGAGTAATATGCTCATGTATAGATTTTTAGACAACTTCCTTATTTAGAACTAAGTTTTAAATAACAGTATTCTATACAATCTCATAGAATATTTTATCTAAAATTAAAACAGTATTTATATAGAAATAAACAGAATTATCTAGGACAATCCAAAAGAGCATACTGAATAAATTAACATCACAAAATTGTGGTTATATTGATCTGAAAGTTCAATTCTCTCCCGCTTTGAAATGAAAGCAAGACCATTGTACCTTAGTATGGATTATTTACCAGTGCACAAATTCATTCTTTCTTTACATAGGAATCTTCACGTGAAGTTGGTTGCATTTATTGAAAGGCAAGAGACATTAAAGATCAGCACTGCTCACACTACACAAAGCTGCGCTGCACTGGATTGGAATAAGATTTCTGTTGAATTAAGTCAATATTGTATAGCTGTCCAAATCCTAGTTACTTTTGTGCCTTCATAAAATTTACACCTTGAATTAGCAGCAATATATTGAATAGGTTCAGTAGTATATTTTCTCCAGTACTGGATTAGACTTTTTGCATATGGAATAAGCTAAAGGGTCTAGCAGTCATGTGCAATACTAGCCCATGCCTGAAACTGAAAACTAAAAAGATACAGAGAAACAAAGATTATAGAGGTTCAGACCTCTAAATATAAGCTTACATTTACAATGTTTAAATAGGAGAAACAGAATATAGCAAAACAAAGTATAAACTGGGATTACTGAAGAGAGAAGGGAGCAAAGGAGTGCAATAGACAGGAGCATAGGAAATAGATTGCTGCTCAGAGGTTAAACAATTGGAAAACCTGGTCATAGGCCAATGCATTTTATACTCTCACCAAAATAAATGAGTTAGTGTGTCATTTATGCTACATATGACTTGCTGAAAGTGTATTAGTATAGGTGGCAGGTTATAACTTGCTACCAGGTTTATGGGAGTTTGTTCTTTAATTTCTCCAGTAATTCAATACTGAATACTAATTTCTCCAGTAATTCAATACTGATTTCTCCAGTAATTCAATTCAATTACTGGCCAGCTATTGGTATTCTGTTTGTGTAGAATGTTTGAGACATCTTTATAAAATAAACAACATGACCAATACTACCTTGCCTATGATTATTTTGGGACCAACCTCTTTAAAGGTGTTGAGTCCTCAGCTCCTAGCAGAGGTGAAGAGACTCTCTACTTCATTAGTTGGGCCATTTTGTAATGCTACTACTGGTTTTCCTCTTGTATTTTAGAACAGGCAACATCAGAACCACAGTAATTTCTAGAGAAAAAAGTTGTTTTAAGGCAGCAAGATAAGATACGTGCTAAGGTTTCCACAATTATTTGTTTTCAGTGTGCATGTATATAATGCATATTACATACAATTGCTCTCATATACATATCTACATGTTTCCTACATACTGTACATGATTCAGCATTCTTCTACAGAAATTTAAAGTGCCAGAGTTCAAATATGCTCATTTGTCTTCCCATGGGCTTGTGATAACATTTCTACTTGCTTATGGAAATGAGCTGATTGCTTTCCAAAAACTGGAAGCGTCTTAGAAAGAAGAAATTCAATTTTTCACTGTTGTACTAACTGGAATCCAGTGGTCGAACTAATCCTTCTTTGTAAACACGAAGAATGGCTTCACACACAAATTTGTATTGACTCTGTATAATGAAAAAAAAGTAAGCAAAAATATTAAAAATCATTCACAGTTAAACTACTGCTTATGATCACTGGTCATATGATAGTACTTAACACCATTACATAGTAGGGTTGGAGTGCTATTGTATCCATCACGGTCCATTAAATATGTAAAAACAAGGTTTTTTGGTGGTATCTTACTGGATCAACTGCATAGTTGGGGAAGACGTTAGACAAACAGCAAGTTGATCTCCATTGATCAAAGAACACCAAGCACTACACAACTCTGCCTTAAGAATATGTAAAATCTGGTAATATATTTTCACTTCAGCCACAATCAGCCCTCCCCACAACAAAACCATCAGAATCCATTGATCCTACATACATCTATCACAGAATGTGATATACCTCATCCAATCAGAAAGCCCTCTCAGAAACAATATGGGTGAAACCATATAATCACTATGAGCCCAAATGAATAATCACAAAAAAGATAAAGGATAACTGAGGGAGAACACTTTCCATAAAACAGTATGACCTCACAGTCCTTATACTCAAGGGAAAAAAAAAACACTATAAAACACCTTCCCAAGTTGGGTTTGGGAACATAAATTCGTAACTTTGCTAGATGTTAAACAGTACAACAAAGAATATGATTTCATGACTTATTGTGCACTAGCTGGTGTCTCTTCTAATCTCTCAGTGTTCAACAGATAATAGGTAATAATTAGCTCATCTATTCAACTACACTTCTCCAGGTTTGAAGTTATTTCTGAACATTACTCTGCTCCTAGTTTACAGCCCTCCTCTAAACCCTTAAGGCCTTGTTACACCATATGCCGTAAACCAAACAACCAAACAGTAGCCAGCTTACTGTTGCTCAGCTTAGTGAAGCAGTTATACCTCAAGACAAAAATGATCTCTGACTATCCTTCAGCTGTGACTTGCCACCAGAGGGTTGGTGAGCAGGGTCAGGACTCAGAGCTGGGGACAGGACCAGTTCACTGCTACCACTGGGCAAAGTCAACATTGTAGCCCTGGAGCTCGCTTGCTCTGCTTGGGCCCAGCAGTCTGGGAACATGCCTGGGGGGTTAGGTACAGGGACAGGACCTCCCCGCTCCACCAAGCCTGGGAGGTGGCTGTGAGTGGTGCAGCCTCCATGCCTGCTCTGTGCAGCCCCAGCTTAGATGGGAAGTGCTGATCCCTGTGCCACATGCCTGGAGCTCCCCAGCTGCTAAAGGGCGGGTGGAGGGAGGAGGGGGTGTTGGGTTTCAGGTGCCTGCCAACTGTGGCTGCTGCTGGGCAAGCCAGGTTGGGGAGCCAGCAGCTGGGCCCTGCAGAGCCCAGTGGAGCACAGGGTCAGAGGGAACTGGGCTCAGGCTGCCACATTGCAGCCGCCAAGCTCTGCCTTGCTCCAGCTGCCCAGCCCCACTGGGGTGTGTCCAGGTCCTGGGTGAGGGAACATGCTAAAGTGGAATGCAGAGTTGGGCACAGGTTTAACCATGGGTCAGCAGGAGGGGTGAGCACCAGCCTGCATCTTCCCCCCGCCCTGCAGCTACCATGGCCACAAACTGGCCTGGGCATTCGGAGCAGTGAGCCAGTCCTGGAGGCACCATGGCCACACCAGGGCTGTGGCACTGACTGCCCCGTGGGAACAGGAGGTAGGGCTGTGCAAAGCTTCGGTTGCCGATTTGATTTGGAGGAGATTTGGCAGCCAAATCTCCAAATCTGAATCGAATTGGGAGACCAATAAAAAGGTCTGTATTGATTTGAAGCCTCCGAATAGATCTGGAAAAGATTTGGGCCGTCTCTGTGGAGGAGGGGGGAAGGGACCATGGGAGGACCCCTACCAGGCCCCAGCCCCTGCCTGCTCCCCCAACCCCTGAGTGACTCCTGTCCACTCTCCCAGCCGTGTCACTGGCTGCAGGCTTTTTTTTTTTAAAAGAGCCAGGATGCTGGGGCTGGGCAGGGCAGCTATTGACGGGGCTGGGAGAGCAGGTAGGGTGTGGGGGCTCATGGCAGAGCCCCCCATGCAGTGCCAGGCAGTGGGGGGAAGTGGGGATTGCCCCCCACACCTGACAGAAGCCAGTGAGTGCAGGACTTCTCCCCCCCCCCCCAAGTGCTGGGATACTGGGGCCAGGAAGGGCAGCCAGTGACGGGGCTGGGAGAGCAAGCAGGGGATGGGGCCTGTTTGATTTGGAGATTTGGCAGTGGCCAAATCTCGGAATCAGATTCAGCTGAATTGATTTGCGACAGTGATCTGGATCACCAAATCGAATCACTGCCCCTCGAATCGGCCCAATCTGAATCTGAAGCAAAAACTAGCCACTTCACACAGACCTAAGAGCAGGCCAGAGGCACTGTGCCTGGCCCTGCTGCACCTCAGCATTCCCGCCCCGACTCAGGAGACGTCACTGCATCTTGGGATGCTGGAGGATTGCAATTTGGGCAGAACAGCTTTGGAGAGTGGGCACACTTTAATGGAACAGGAGCAAAATTAGGCAGACTAGAGCTAATACTGCCCTGGAGTGGCATAAATTTAAGCTGAACAATGAGTGCTTTAAGCCACTTAAAAAGTGTTAACATGCATCCTATCCAGAACTCCAGAAGGCATCTAAAATTACTGTGCAACAGGGCCCTTAAATGTTTGTTTTCTTTTGCACATGGAGTTAACGTAAGTCACTGTTTTAGTTGGTATTTGGCACTTCTTTTCCAGACCCCAAGAAAGCTACTCTGGTCCCAAAAGCTTGCCCAGCATTTCTCCTATCTATACAGTTAAATCAGTAAAAGCTATCACTAAAAAAGAAACCTTGCTTATTTAATAATATGACACCAGCATGTCAGCTACTACCTTCTCCTTTTTCAGTGTAACATTATTAAGCAGGAAAAAAAAGATACAAAAAGGAAGGGAGAGATGAAAATACCATGGCCCCATTTAGTCCCCAGCTGGTACTGTTCACTGTAAAATTCTCACCCCAGATGCAAACATGAGGTCCCAAACCACTGGAATGGGTGACATACAAACATTCATCTGTAAGGACCATAGAGACTTATGCAGCTCTTATTTTCTTTTCCCAAGTACTTATTTCAATGGCAAGTAATTTATTCAGATTATTTATATATTTTATCTAGTACATTTTGTACTGATGTTAATCAATCACATAACAAGTGGCAGTTGTATCCATCTCTTCAACATGCATTACTTGAGGCTTAAAAACATACAAGCTACATTAAGAGAAATGCATCAAACCTTACCTTAATTTGCAAATTGAATATTTATATACAGTAGAACAGAACAAATAGAATACATTTTGTGTCTCCTGATTAAACCTTTAAGGGTTGTATGCTCTGGACTCTGCCAACATTGCTATCCAAGTTGAAGTAGCCTTATCCAACATCTGTAGTTAGAAAAGTACAACACATCTTTTTCCGGACACTCGGAATGTTTCCAGGTCACATTCTTTACAAATGACATTTACAGTGTCTTTTCAAAAGGGGCAGTGAAGAGTTAGAGACCATTTCAAGAAACATGTCTATTTTTCATTATTTTGCTAGTAAACAGAGATTAATTAAGAACAAATTTCCATTTCTATTTGAACTAGGAATTCATGTCTGATTTTTGACAATATGATGGATGCATGATTGAAAACCATGCATCTTTATGTAAAAAAAACAAACCCCAAAACAAACAAACAAACAAACAAACCGAAGTAAAAAAGTCTACCTGAGCCTGCAAGCCCATTGGACTAGTATGGTTAACACAAACCAGTTTCTATAGCCAATGGCATACAATGGAGTGGTATGTCGATCATCACATCTGGCTAAGTTGGCTCCCCCAGTTCAAATGACCAGGTGCTCATTTTCAGCTAGGTCAACTGGAATTGGTATTTGGTGACAGTGCAGAACAGGCTTTAACTTCACACCTCCAGAGGAGTTGGGAGACACCCTAAACTGCTTTGGCACATAAAATCTTGAAAAAGTGAATTTAAAATAGAAAATAAATCAACAGAACTTTATAGCAGCACTAGGGAGATCAAGAGACATATATCTGCTTTTTCAGAATGGACTTCAAGTGGCTTAAATTATTTGGGCCCACAGCACACACAGGAAATTTTGCAGAGCTGTTGCGGGCCCAGTCAGTACCTCCTTGCAGCCACTGTACAACAGGTCACCAAAACTCCCTATGTGGGATGAGGCTATAGGCAAGCAGGGAACTGGCATGAGCGGGAGGCATTTTCAACAGGGGCAGCTTAACTGGGGCCCCTGCTACCACCAGCACCGCCTCTGGGCTGCCTGTGTACCCCAAGGAGGGGCTGGAGCTGCTGCCTGGCTTTGGCAGTGGCAGCCAAGCAGAAGCTGCTGCTGGGCACCAGGAAAAAAGCAGGAACTGGTGGTGGGTATAGTTGCCTCCTCCTCTATACGGCTGACTCCCTTTAAGCTGTGGCTACAGCCACTGCTACCACCAGTGCTGCTTCTGGGGCCCTGTGCCTGGTGAAGAACTGCAGGGCAGCACTGGTGTGGGCCCTGGCAGTGGCAAGGTGGAGGTGACTGTGCCCACCACCAGTTTCTGCTTTTTTCCTGGCACCCAGCAACAGCTTATGACTGGCCCTGGGCTGCTCTGGCCCTGGCCCACCCTGGCCTCAATGAGTGGTGACAGCAGTTGGGCAGAAGCTGCTGCTGGGCACCAGGAAAAAGTAGGACCTGGCAGCAAGTTTGGCCATCTCCCCTTTGCTGCTGCCAAGGCCCTTCTCATGGTGATTGCCTAGAGCCAGTTCTGGGGCTGCCCTGTGGCTCCTCCCCATAGGGCAGCCCCAGAGTGAGCTCCAGACAGCTGTAATGAGAAGGGCCCACCACCAGGTACTAGTTTTTCCCATTGCCCAGCAGCAACTTCTGCCCAGCTGCTGCCACCATTCATTGTGGCCGGGGCAAGCAAGTCCACATTGGGAGCTGCAGGGAACCCGAACCCTTCATGTGGGGTGGGCCTGCGCCTGGGCTGGGGTTGTACACTCAGCCTGGACCTTGGGACCTGCCCACACAGTTCCCAGATGGCTTCCATAGGGCTGGAGGTGGTGGCAGCAGTCAGAGGGAACTGCAGCTGCTGGGAAATGGAGTCCGGCCAATCGAGCCACCCCACCCCACTGTGAACCTGGAGGTGGCAGGACATATACCATAGGCCAGATGGTGCATGGGCCAGGCAGAACTGAGGGACCTGCTGCGGGCCGGACAAAATCCCCCTGCAGGCCTTATTTGCCTAGCCCTGTTCTGTTCTTCAAGTTCTGGTCTCTCTTCAGTGAAACCATTCCAAAGTTAACTTTTTATAAATCTTGACATAACAATTGCTTTCAAATGTACCATTAGTATTTTTTCCTCAGAATACCATTTTCTTCTTTTTTCATTACTGTGCAACCTGAAGTTTTGATAAGGCTGACCGTTTCTGCAGGGATTAGAGAGTAGGCTACAACTAAAGGAACTAAAGGAAATCCCTTGTTCCTTCACTCAGCTAAATTTATCATGTTTAAAACAGTTAGTGATCCTACTTATTAAAACTATCCTTTAAAATTTTGAAATAATCATTACAAAATCATATAAAAAATTACTTCTTTCTGCATATTTTCTCCTTGTTTCCTAGACAAGTCCACTGCTGCCAAGCTGCCATTCTCTTTTGTCTTTAAAGAAATTTCACTGCCACTAGTAACCTCTTTCCTAGTCTGAATACTAAGGCTCTGGCTACCCAGGCTGAAAAACTCTCAAAAACTTTTTTTTGCTTCTAATCTTTTCTACCCTGTGCTTTTTTCATCTCACAATTGATGTTCTCTCCATTCACCCAACCAATCTGGTAATTATATCCTTGATCAAATTATTTCTGACTTCTATTCAGAAGTTTTGCTCTTACAGCTGGTCAGGAATTTTCCATTGACATGATTTTCAGATGGAAAATGCAGTTTCCTCAAATTGTAGGAAAAATTAAATTTGGTGGGTACTTCTCAAATTTCTTCCAGGAAAAATGGAAACAGAACATTCCATTTTAGGTTGGTTAAACTTGAATCAGATTTCAGGATTGTTTAACTAAATGAAAATATTCTGTGTCAAGTCAGTTCAATATGGAACTGCTTTTCCTATTATGGTGCCTCGCCTTATAATCTGACTAGGGAGTTGAGCCCAACTGAGCCTAGTTCTTAAGGGAGAACACTACATGCTATAATTTCCAGGATGCAATCCAGTTTCCCTCTGACTGAGCTGGGAAGTGCATTATCAGTTACAAAGCTGCAGGTGGCACTATGGAAAAGGTAATCTACTTAGAGAGACTGGCCCTTAAGGAGAAGCGAGGATAGTAGGAAGCCTCAGTTACAACATCCATGAGGCAATGTGCCACCATAAGGAAGTGCCATTTAATGAAATGAAGTAAAAGTTTTTGGTAAAGTCAACAAGCCAAAATGAAACAAAGTGAAAAAAATATAATTAACACGCAATTTAATTCAATTAAGTCCCAATGCCCCAGGTTGAAAATGCTGACATGAATATGTTGAATTATTACTTTCATATTTCAATTTGCAAAAATGCTGAACTTCGTAACTGAAGCTGAAATTGATTGGAGACCTGGCCTGAACAAGTAAGAACAGAAAAATGTTAAGTACTCTGAACCCCATAGCCCTACTTGACTAAGGGGTTGCAACACACATGAGTGGGGTTATGAGACCCATGGAAAATCAATTATGGCACTGGGGTTCACATGATAAGTAGGTTCATCCACACAAAATGATTAGGAACTGTTGCCCTATATGTCTCAAGTTGGACCCTATAAATTAGAGGTTACTACATTTTGGCATTCATTGCTCTGTGAGTTACGGATACCACCATCACCTAATTTTAAGAAGTACTTAGAAAATAAATCATTAGTGAAGAACTCTGATAAGCTCCATGGAACTGCTTGAAAGAAAATTAATAGGTTTGCATTCAGAGCTGGGCTTGGCTGGCATGCAGCAAATAAGGCCTTGGGACATGCATTAAAGGATAAAAGGAGGATAAAAAGGATAAAGGTGGATAAAAAAGGGACTATGCGCTATGATTCAGGGCCCCAGTGGGGGAAAGAGAGGTATGTGGTCTTTTAATTAAAGACTTTATTCTTATACCCATGTACAAAAGGGCATGGAGAAACATAATCCAGCATTTCCTAATTTAGGGTGATTAAATCTCCAACCCTAACATTCTTTTAACATAGTTTTTGGATACAGTTATATGCAAGGCTGGTATGACCATTATGATTAACATTTCCCAACACCTCTCACTAATAAGACTCCATTTTCAGTTGCTTACAACTTTGCCAACTTTTGATAACTTGGAATTAAACATTACAATGTAAAATGTTCACCAAATTTAACAAATGTCAGCCATAATGTCAGAGTTATTTCCTTAGAGACATGTTAGAGAAAAACACACTTTTGAATACTAAATTCTCCTGATATTTTCTTTAGAAAGCTTTAGTGCTGCCATGCTTTGGAACAGGTGTTGGATAGTCTCTGTGTCACAGAAATTCGTTTTGCTGTCCTTAAAAAAAATTTGCCCAAATTTGGCCAACCTGTAAATCTCTGAGAACTAAGGGTTCACCCATACTCAGTAGACACTTACAAGACCTTTGCAGCTAAAAGATGATGACCGCAAGTTGAGTGAATGTGCTTGAACCTCTCTCATCAGTTGGACGGGGGCTGGGGCAATGTGGGTACCAAGACACCCAGAAATTGCAAGTTCAAGCCCATAGTAAAAGCACTCATGGTAGGTCAGACTACAACTGATCTGCAAATTCTGCTAAATACCTTGTCACAAGGACATAGAAAAGGAAAAGGGAACACCTGTATGCAGCAGGATGGTGTATAGCCTCCACCCCAACAGAGGCGCTCTGCCTATGCCATCTACTGACAGCTCTTAGTACAAACTGGGCTAGAGCATACCATATCTGCATAGGGTGATTGAAGTAGGTTTATCTCAAGGGAACTCCAAACCAGGGAAGAAACAAACAGTGATATTGTGTTTTCAGTGGTTCCTGCTGGCTGGTGCTTGAAGAAGAAACCATCTGGTTCAAAGGCAGAAGGGACATAATTGAGGTCAAGCACTTTATGGGTGAAGGTAAGTGATTGAGACAAGGACCTAAGACTGAAGCTACTTGGAGGGGAGTGAGAAGAGACAGAACTGGCTGGCCAAAGGGATTAGGCTGAGGGAATTCAGGAGTGGAATTGAGGGGAAACAAATAACCAGGGATGAGAACTGATGTGAAGCTAGGATAAGAGAGTGGAAGACTGGGAGACACTACTGTACTGGGAATTGACAATGTGAGCAGTGGGGGAAGTGGTAGATGAACTGGACTCCTGGGTATGAGATACAGGAAAAAAAAACAGACAAATGAACAGGGAGTGGGGAAGAACTGGGAGTGATTGGGCAAGATAGGTTGCAAGTAAGGAGCCTAGGAGTTGAAGTGGGGAGAAATTTGGAATGGCTACACAAAGAGCAATGTGACTAGGGGCGTGTGTAGACAAAATGGGGGCCCTAAATTGAAGCGGCGGGTTTTTAAAAACACCGATTCAATTTAGGGCCAAGTAAACCTCTGTGTTGTGCACGCACCTGTGCACTTACCTGCTTCTCTGGTGGCAGGGAGGGGAGGGCAAGCTGCCGGATGCGTCCTTGGGTTGCAGCTTGCCTGGTGCTTCCCTCCATGGCAATGGCACCCCGCCCCCCCTGGCAGCACCTGCCCGCTTGGGTGGTCCCACGGGCACTGCAGCTGCGAAGGGAAGCACCAGGCCCCTCGCAGCCCAGGGACCGAACACCCAGATCTAAGTTGGAATATCATCCAGGAAGTCGAAAGTAAGCCCCGCACTTAGAGCAGTCTCTCCATTTCTTTAGTCTCTGCCTGCCTTCCCAGGCTGCTGCCAGGCTGTCTGCACGGGCTTCCTGCAGAGCCCATGAGCTGCACAGAGCCCAGTGCTTCACTCTGCCGCTGTAGGGTAGCAAACAACCTCCTCAGAGAAGTTTTCGTTTGCTGTGCCCCAAGTCATTTAAGGCACGTTATACTGCCGAATTTGCTACAGCAGCTGGAATTACTGCGCAGTACACCGCTCACATGTGGAAACACCAGCACCAACACCATTAAAGTGGTGCAAAAGCATTTAACCTGCTTTAAAGTGTTGTGCACACATGCCCGTCATTTCATCTACACATGGCCTAGGAGTCTGGAGAAGGGAAATTAGAATTTAGTGGGAAAGGAGACTGTATCAGAAACCTGATGATTGGAAATTGGACTGGTAAGAAAATGAGAATGGGACTGGGATGAAGAACAAGTGGTGGGTGGAGAGTCTGGACTAGTGATGCAGTAGAAGTCCATTAGTGTGTATTTCTCTGAGTTCATTCTTCTATCTGTCAGTATCTGTGAAAATCACTGACAAAGCATCCCGTTCTCTACTTACATTGCTATCACAGACTCTAGCATTCTAGATGCTAGCTGATGGTAATGATGCCACATTATGAAATTTGCTTTTACAATTTGCTTTATAAAAACTCCAAGGAAATCCAATATAAAAAGAAAATATATTCATAGATTATTCAGATTGCAAAGTCAAATATTTCAAAAGTAGAAAATGGCAGCATTCATGAAGCTTGTACAAACTTAAGCTGACCCTCTTGTATATAGGCATTAACATGACATCTTCATTTGCAATACCACATACAATTTTTTTCACACAGGGGCTTTACCTCACGCAATGGAGGATATTTTATTTATGAGCAGCTAATCAAGATTTTGTTTTCTTCATGTTCAGTTTGGCCATATACCTTCTTTATTGTAGAATATTCAAATCCTACTCAGAAAATGGAATTTATTTCTTCATGGGCTTTTCTGTAGCATTCATCACTACAGGCCTACTACTCATGAATAATAATGAATTTCTTTTCACAACCCTCCTGTGGGATGAGAAGAGACTGTCATCTCCAATTTACAAGTGGGAACTGAGGCACAGACAGTTGAAGGTCAAAAGCATCCTAATTTTACATACCCAATTTGAAATACCTAGGACATCATTTTTCAGACAATTTATAGGCACTATAATTATTTTTTTTTTACTATATTTAACATTTTGAACTTTTTATGTTCAAAGCACACCTTCTGAATTCAAGCTGATGTTTGGCACCTCTGCAAATAAGGATTACAAGTTGGGTATACAGCAAAGGAGGGATCACAAATCAGTGATCACCTTTAAAAAGTTTGGTTTAAGGTCACATTTGCACAGCATCCTATAGAAAGTCTGTGGCATGAGCAAGAAGAGTCTAATTGCAAATAACTTAACCCAGAAGCCACTCTCTCTCTTCCTGCAGTCCTCTCCCTCATTCACTGCATAGCTTCAAACTTCAGCAAAAATAGAAACAAAGATCCTCCAAACAACATGTACCCTCACTTTACAACCCTGATTCATCCCCAGAGCAGGTCCATACTGTGCTTGCTAAATGAGACAGGGATCCTGTGGGGAAAAATGTTATTTGACCATGTAACTAAAAAAGAAAAAAAAAGAAGAACATATTACATTTTCACAGGCAGCCTTAATTTCTGGCATTTCCTCACTTCTGAGTGCCTGACTTTACACCTCTAATAATATTTTTTTAATATAGTCCTTTTTGTGCATGTAACAGAATGAGTCCGGTGAATCGCACTGCCTGCTCTTAAGTTCATTTACTTGTTAAAAACTAGAGTCTTGCTCCTTCCCTAATTACCTCCTCCTTCCTCTGGCTCAGATGTGAACTGTGAAGCATTTTCTATGATGTTTTTTTCCCCAAGAGCTAAAGTGCCATGTTTGCCAATTTCACCCTGTTTTCTCCAGTTTGGTCCAAGACACTTAGGCTTGGTGTCTTTGATGTCATTCTAATATTCATTACCAACATACTTAATCTAATGGTCCCCATCCTTCACCTAATATACATTTATATTTTCAAAGCCAAATCTCTCTGGACTGGCTCTATCTTAAATAATCTCTGCTGCTAACTCACTCAGTTTTTTCAGCCTTGACTCGGCATTTGATTCTTGCCCCTCAACATTAGACCTGTGACAGTCATTGTTTTCTTAGAATTTGAGCTCTCTCATTTGAAAGCCAATTCCCCCCTTCAGCCCCACAAATACAGCCACTCCCTTCCAATCAGTCTATAATTTTTTTCTTTTGTCTTTGGATTATGAGAGGCTCTGTCATGCTCTTTAGGAAGGGTGAAATCTAATTTCAGAACAAACTATTTTTTTTTATTTTAAATTGTTGTGAACAGTATCTTTCATTAAAAAGACAGTCAATTCTGAATCAGTTCAATCTGATCCACTATTTGTGAGCCTTTAAAGGCAATGCAGGAAATTAAAGACTTTCAGAAGCAAAATACATAATTCACGAAAAGCCCTATTCTGTCAGCTTAATTAAGTTTATCATAGAATGCAATATAAAAATCATTAAAGAACATTAAAAAAGCAGTTGTGTGTGAAGAACCAGTACTCCTCTATATTGAAAATTGGACATATAGCATGCATGATGAAATGAAGAGTCTCTCCTTCACTTACTGATGTTTGCACCATCATAGCTCGCTGATCTCGCATTTTTCTTACAATATCCAGTGGATAAACAGGTTGGTTTCTTTCAATTAAACACAGGGCTGTTTCCATAGTGACCAACACACCAGTGCGACCTATTCCAGCACTGCAAATGTAACAGGAAAAGAACACAGAAAATCAGATATTTGCAATGAACCAGAATCACATTACAGGTATAAACTGCAAGGCTTTAAAGTACCCTTAAGAAGTAAAAGAAACACTTTTTAAAAAGATAAGTTACACATCATGTATTTTAGAAGAATTACAAAGAAAATAATCTCCGATTAGTACAAGTAAATTCTTAAAAACAAACAAACAAACAAACAAACAAAGCAGTTTAAATAATGTTTTTCAAAATTTTAACTGTGGGGAAATATGACCCATATTGGTGCTGCAGACTTGAATGAAAAGTTAAAATAAGAATAATCTGTTTTTGAGGGGTACTGGAATAGCAGAAACAAAGTAGAAGTTAATATCAGTTCTGATGTAATATCACTATTATACAGCTATAAACTGGAGAATAAATTATTTACTACTTTCTACATCATGTTTTTGAGACAGCCACACACCCTCTGGGTGCAGGCTTGGAAGGGACAGTGATAGAAGAGGGGGAAGAGGTCTCTCTTGGGGATGAGGCAAGGGAGTGGGAATGGAAAGAGATTTCTTATATCTGGATGTAAATCATAATTGGGAAGCATGTTTGGGTTTGGACATACAGTTTGCTTTCATGGGTGTTAAGCAGGTAAGGTGAGGGGAGAGGTGGAATTTTCAAGTTTTGGGGGTTGTTTTGGGAGTCTATTTTACTTTCCTATATGTGGGTTCTCTGTCTATTACTGTAAGCCACCAAGTCTTTTGGATAGCGTGGGATATACATGTAAATCTAAATCATCATCTGATGGTCAAACAATTGTTCAATTTCAACAGTAGGCTTTAGTTATGTAGGAGACAAGGGGAATGAAAAGGAGCCCATCCTTTACATACCAGTTTTTGTCTCCACTGATAAACAGTAACTTATTTTTTTTTATAGTCTTACAATTTCACCATCATTCAAAGAATCTGCTGCAATAAAAATGCATTGAGAAACATCTTTCTACAAGAGAACTGGAATTCAGATCCTGTAGGGCAGCATTCAGTGCAACAAAATTTTAAATGAGTACCTGCAGTGAACAAGGACTGGCTCGTTTTTTACTCTTTTTGGCCTCATACAGTTCACAAACTCCAAGAAGTCCGTGGAGTCATCAGGAACACCGTGATCAGGCCAAGCAACGTACTGGAGATGGGTAACTATGTGTTCTTGCTCTGTCTGAAATAAAAGAATAGTGTCATCACACTATTTAATTAGAAAATTCTGTGTTAAGGTCCCTTTAATGAAACTGATTAGCTTGTATTGCGACAAACCTACCTAGGTTGATTTTACACACACATTATACAGATTATGAAAAAAACTACAGGATTTTCCAACCAATTTGTTTTTTCGTATTTAAAAAAATACAAGTTTATAGAGAAACTACATGAGGCAACAGCATGTAATTCCTAGTTTTATATTTCATGAAAAGATGGTACCTGCAGTGGAACAGCCTCCATCATCAATAACACACTGAAATGTTCATAGAGAAGTAGGGCTAGAAGGGACCTCCATATGTCATCTTATCATTATGCAACCAATGGAAAAGTATGCCCACAACAAACAAACAAACAAACAAACAAACAAACAAACAAACAAACATCAATCCTCAGTCCCTGGACACTCATAGGTCTTCACTAACAGCACTGACTGAATACAACCTTTCTTTCTTACTGTGCTGTAATCTCACTAAATCCCATTAGACAGTATAGTTGCAGACCAGTTCTAAATCTGTCTTTACCCTTCATCCTCATCTGTCTCACACACTTATGAAAAGGTAGAAACGTTAAACAATATATACATTTACAGATTTAGACAAAGCTTACAAATTAGTATTTGCTAACTTAAATTCTTAGCTGAGTTAAAGTTTTACACAACATGTAGATATTTCACAGAAAATTGTGAAATAATGATATTTATACTGCCAAAGAAAGCACTTTATTCAGTAGGGGTGTGCAATGTGGGCTGTATTTGATTCGGTCCAATTTGAGGGAAAAGGATTTGATTTGTTGATTTGGATCAATGTCCCAATTTGATTTGGCCGAATCCGAAGATTCAATTCTGATTTGGAGAATCAGCGATTCAGCCATAGACACAGTTTTAAATGTTTTTTCTATGTACGGTGCCCCCCCAGGCTTGGGAGGCACCAGTCATCGAGCTGGGGGGCAGCGGGGGAAGGGGATCCCCCGTGCACCCCACAGCAGATGCGGAAGTGGACCGGAAGTGCTTCTGGTCCACTTCTGGGTCTGCCGCGGAATGCACTGGGGACCTCCCCCCGCCGTGCTCCCATGGGACGCTCCATCCAAAATCTCAGCGTTCATGAGCTGCCTAGTACCTTGAGGTATGTAGAAAAAACATTTAAAGCTGTG
The DNA here is from genome assembly GCF_000455745.1 of Alligator sinensis. Classification (NCBI taxonomy): domain Eukaryota; kingdom Metazoa; phylum Chordata; order Crocodylia; family Alligatoridae; genus Alligator; species Alligator sinensis. The sequence goes on along the minus strand of NW_005842272.1, from coordinate 1,413,967 downwards.
TCTATGTCCAAATCATCAACTCTTTCCAAATCAATTTGGAGGGTTCCAATTCCATTTGCAGAGATTAAAGGGTCTCTTGATTTGATTCAGATTCAGAGATTCGGCTTCTGAATCTCCACCAAATCCAATCAGCGACCAAAGCTTCGCACAGCCCTATTATTCAGCATGATGAAAGTGTAATTAGTTTTGCGATTCTATTGTATGAAGAGCATTTTTTCATTTAACTGCATCACATCTCAGAACCTTCCATTGCTTTACATGCTATTGATTCTCATAACACAAGAGCAACTCCTCAAACACATTTAAATGGGTTTTAGTTACGTGGCGCTGCTGTGCCAACAGAGAGTGCCTTCACTCCTGCACCCTGCCCGACAGGGCCTCGTAAATGTGGACATTCAAGCACCTGCTCCGTGCTAACTGCCTCTGCACATCAGCTCGGTCTCAGAGCACCACAAAGTTGCGCACCTCCTCTCAGATCCAGATGGGGGCCCTGGCAGTTGGTATGGGTATGTGCAGATGGGTGGGGCTGGGGCTCAACATAGTGGAGGATGACAATATGGTCATCCCGTTCTGCCTCTCTGGGCCTTTGTGCAGCTGTCCCTGCATGGTCAGCCCTGGATGGTTGCCACAAGTGCCCAAGCCAAGGGCATGGTCAGGGACTGGGAGCTGCATGGCAGAGACACTTCACCATAGGACCTCCAAGCGTAGGAGATAGCTGGGGGTGAGTGGGAGCAGGTGCTGGCCCTGCAGCCAGAGACAGCCAAGCAGTAGCACTGTGGGGGTCTTAGGGCTGGGCAAGGGGTGCAGCAAGCTGGAGCCCTTTGCAACACTCACCTGTGGCCAAGCAGCAGTTTTGGAGGAGGACAGGCCAGGCAGAGACTGTCTGCAGCCTGTCCAGGGGGGCACACGGAGCCTATTGAGCTCCTGGGGAGGGAACAGGCTCCTCCAGGCTCCTGTGATGTATGCCCCAGGGCACAAAATGGCTGCAGGCTTTTATAGCCTGCAGCTAGGGGATGCCAGAGAGCAGCCCAGCCCTGAGGGAGGAGAGGTGGCCAACCAGGAGGCCCCTAGTGGTTGGGCAGACCCAGCAATAAAATTAGTGATGGGTCGTGTCTACACATGTGTTAATGCGCTTTAACTAATCGTGTCTAAATTTGATACCTGCATTTGCTCCCACACTCCTCCCCAGGGGTGTGGCAGGCTACGCATTTTCAGGTATCAAATTTTGACGCGATTAGCCCAAATTCATCATTTTTAATGTGCATTAAGGGCATGCATGTGTTGATGCATGCTCTTAACACGCATTAAATTAGGCTAATGCGCATTAACATGTCTCATGTAGATGTGCCCTTTGTGTAACTTTTTAAAACCTGTTTTTCAGTGATTTGGGGAAGTGTATTGTGGTTTACTGGTCAACCTGGAAAATGATGAGTGGTTATGCTCCCAAGCATTGTCTCATGGGCCATGGACACTTCTAATGCTTTAAATGTCCACAAAAAGGAAAAAAAAATACAGGCATCATTCACACTGTCAGAAGCACAATAAAAGTAGCAGATCCATAACAGAATTGTTTCTCTTTCAAAGACATCTTTTTTATAGCAGGATATTTTGTAGCACCACGTGTAATACTTTTTTAGTTAAATGTAGTGCTATAGGGCATCCTTTGGACCTTTAGCATTATGCAGTCCTCCACGCTCCCTCCCTCCCTCTTGGAGGGGAGGAGGGAGGGAAAGCAGATGGGTCTTAGACAGCCCACCGTGGTACATTACGTAGTCAACTCTGTTACAAAACACAAGGCATAAAGCCCTGGTTTACCACAGGTAAGGAAGGGGGCCACAGCAGCCAATATCTTGTGGCTACAAAGGTTGTGAAAATATGTTCAAGAAATCCAAGGAATAGGGCCATGTTGCCTGCTACAGAGAAAGGCAAAAAACCCCCACAGTCTGTACCAATCTGACCCCAACCATGGGGCAAAATTGTTTCTTGACCCCAAATATGGTGATCAGTCCAACCCTAAGCAGAGGGACAAGACCCTTTAGCCTCAAACCTCCAGATTCAAGTCCCAGGAGGTACACTGGCATACCCCAGTCAAAATCCTCAGCATTGGCTGCAGCCAACACCCAATGCTTCCAAATGGGAAAACAAAACAAACAAAACAAAACAAAGCAAAGCAAAACAAAGAACAAATTCTGACACACGTAGTAAGAGGAGGGGGGAAAAATTCTCTCTCAACCCCATGTGGTAACCAGTGAATTCCAGAAACATGGGGAAAACCCACAGTAAAGCACAAACATAGCTACTCCTAGACAAATACTTGTCCAACCTCTTCTTGAACACCTCCAGTGATGGAGATTCAACAACTTCCCTAAGGCAGTCCATTTAATTTCCTCACTCTTTTAACGGTGAAGTTTTTCTTGATATCCAATCTAAACCTCAACTTCAAGCCACTAGTCTGTGTTCTGTCTTCTGCAGAGAGTGATAGAGATATTTTCCCTCTTCTTTATGGCAGCCCTTCAAGTATTTGAAGGCTGCTATCACGTCCTCTCTTAAGCACATTTTCTGCAAACTGAACATGCCTACAAGTATTTCTTTCAACCTCTCCTTGTATGACCTGCCTTCCAAGCCCTTTATCTTTTTTGTTGCCCACCCTTAATCCTCTATAACTTCTCCATGTCCTTTTAAAAAAATGTGAAATTCAAACCTGCACACAATACTCTAGATGAGGTCTAACCTGCTCCAAGTAAATATCACATCCCGTGTTTTGCATCTAATGCTTCTAGTGATGCAGCCCAAACCTCATTCACCTTTTGTGCAATGACATTACACTGCAGAGTCATATTGAGTCTGTAATCCACCAAGATTCCTAGATCCTTCTCTGTAGGGCTGCCAAGTATCACTCATTTTGTATTTGTGTTTTTGGTTATACTTCCTGAGGTCTGCATTTGTAAGCATTGAACTTTAGCTTCAGCCCAGCTTTCCAATCAGCCAGGATCCTTCTGAAATACACTCCTGTTCTCTGACATATTTGCAGTCCTTCTCAATTCAGTGTTGTCTGCAAAGTTGTTCAAGAAGGTTTCTATACTAGCATCCAAATCATTAATAAACAGCAAGCATTGGCCAAGACAGATCCTTGTAGGACTCTAGTTGAAATCTCTAGCCATTCTGACATGGATCCATTTATAAGTACACCTTGCTTGTGGCTATCAAGCCAGTTGTCTATCCACCTTACAATAGTTTTGTCAGGCCCATACTTTTCCAACTCGTTTATAAGGTCAAATGGGACTTTGTCAAAAGCTTTACTGAAGTCCTGATACACTATATGTACTACATTCCCTTCATCTACCCAAGTAGTTATTTTGTTAAAGATCAAGTTTGTTTGTCACAATTTGCTCTTAGTAAATCCTTACTTGCTATCAGCCTTTCCTCATTCAAACGCTTACACTGGAATGTCTGTATACCCCCACAGCACACAGTTTTTGTAGTGATAAAGTGCTAAGGCACCACAAACAAACATCTGTCCACACCCATGGTGTCAAAATGAGGTGTAAGAGATTAAAAAAAATCTTCACAATGCTCTCTGTCTTCTAAGTTTTCAGCAACAGCACAATAGTGATACTGACACTTAAATATTAGCTGCCATCATTGCTCAGTTTGAAACAAATGGGGAAAATTCACACTGCTGTCACACTTTGGACGGCATCACTTCATTAATTTTCACTCATTTTCTAGAAGTGTGACGTTTTCCTGGGTGGTGCCATGTAAGTCCTTTATGCTAATGCAGAGTATGTGTTCTAATAATAAGACTCAGCTCAAAACCACCTCAGTTTCCTGATCTGCCTAACTCTGAAGATACTGTCAGCTTGCCCTACCCATTTGCAAGGCAGACAGATGATCCAACATCACTGGATTCCATTTCTAGCCACAGAATTTCTATGGCCTAGCAAAGATCTATTTGATGCCAAAGGAGTAGGATCCATGCAGTTCACCTGCTGGGCAGAAGCTATCCCACTACTATTTATCCTTTTTATCCAAGGAATATGAAATGCAAGGTACAGAACAGCCATTAGCGGCAGGAACCAGAACCTAGGTCCTCCTCCCTTCCAAGACAGCAACCACCTCACTGTGTCATCTTTCTTCTAGATTGCTCTCTTTCTCCTGACCCAACGTATCTTCCCTTCCTGGCTGCCCAGTAGACCAATTTCAAGACAAGGGCTGGAGAGTGTTCTGAGCAATGCCATGCCCATGCCCTGATGGTTAAAACACTTTGCTGAGAGGTGGGTAACAGGGAAGGCTACACCTTGGGTCTTCCATTTCCTGTGCAAATGCTCTAACCACTAGGGTATTTGGGCTAAAAGCTGGAAAGACCCTCCTCTTCTGTTTCAATTTCCACAAGGTACACCTGTACCTGGATCACCCTATTCCCATCACAGAAATAGAACCCTAACAGTGATGAAGGGCCAAACATTTCAGTTACATGTGTAAATGTGTAACAGAATTTAACTCTAAATGTGCAACCGTGACAATTAACACTAATCAGGTAAATAACTATAAAACAACAATCAAGGAAGTTTGGAATCAACTTTCCAAAAATCACTCTAGGCGAGGAAAGAAAAGTTCCCATACCCAAAAAACTGAACTTTGGGTCTCAGTAAGAATAGATGGATGGGACAGATTGATGTGCCCAGTGATTTGAGATCCCCAGCTCTGAGCTGTCGTTGCAGGAAAGAGCTTGGTTGGTGATATAACTGCTTTCTGGCTCATAAACATAGCTCTTCTGAACATGACCAAAACACAGTGATCGCAGAAATGAATCCCACACGTGAGTATAGGCAGAAGGCAGCTCATAGAAAAAAATGTTTTAAGTTTTTTCTGTAAATTTAGGGTATTCATTCAGTATTTTTCTCAGGGAGATGAGTTATTGCAGCAATTATACATATTGCAATTTCATCTTTTTTGCTCTCATTAATTGGAGAAAGTAAAGTATATGTGAATCTGAGCACACAGGCTACATGAAACTCTGATTCATTCTAAAGAAGTCAGAGAATTAGTAGCATGATTTAGATTTCATTTACAATTCCAGTCCGAATCATACGGATGAGTGCTAAAGGAACATACCAGGAGAGCAGTCAGTGATGACTATCAACAGCATCAAATATTGCGCTAGGTAACATACGGTAGGATTTGGAGCTTTTTTGGGGGAAGTGGGGAATAAATGATAAATTGACTCAGGTCAAGTGGAAATGGCTTGAAATGAAAAGTACTAGGAATTGTACTTTTTTATTAGCTCATGGACATCCACCAGCAAATCCGTCTGTCACAAGACACTAGGGTGCCCTGCTCCTCTAAAAAGCTGAAACTGCTAGGGGAAAAGCCCTAGCAGTGAAGTGGAAGCCCAACTGTTGGTTATCAGGGGAGCCAGAACGAGCTAGTGGCCCACACCTGTCAGTGGTCAGCTGACCGGAAGGGGCAGGGCCTGGCTCGTATATAAACCCCGGGGCTGAGACCAGGAAGGTAGTTCCCTGCCAGCAGCCAAGGGGGAAGGAGTTCTCCCACAGCAAGTAAAGGGGAGAGGCCTGACTGCAGGTACAGCCTCTGATACTGGTGAGGGACAGAGCACCCCTGGTGTGGCTTGAATGAGGGTATAGCTGGGTGGCTGGAATTTATGTTATAGCCCAGGGGCTTGTGTTTTGTTTACTGTTTAAGACCGGTGGCTTGGATGAGGCTATTAGGGGAGGGAGGAGGCCTCATAGGGGACCCATGGCAGCATGGAGACCCAAGCACCAGAGAGGGCGCAGCATTGGGGGTGCACCAACCCAAGCGCCAGAGGGGGTGCGAAGCGAGACTGGACTGCGGAGAGCCCAAGTGCCAGTGAAGGCATGGAGCGAGACTGGGCCATGGAGAGCCCAGGGAGGACAAGGAGGCCAAATTACAACAAGGCCCAGACCAAGCAACGTCGGTACCATCTGCGAGGCTTAGGGCGTGGTAAAGGGGTGGTTGGAGCCACGCATAGCCCATAAGGCTAGGGTGCTCCGAAACACCCACTGTAAACGGGATCCACAAGGGGTCCAGGAGCCCATGGGATTAGAGAGAGTACAGCAAACCGTGTCAAAGAGGATGTAAAGGCAGCCTCCCTACTATATAGTTACCATCAAAGACGTGACAGGCGAGAATCGAGGGGGCCCATTGGGCCAACTTGACATGGTATAAGGGGGCCTTGGGGAGATCACGGCCATCCTGCAGGACCTTGTCCCATGACATGTCTAGAATAAAAGATCTTTCAAGATCCCTTTTATCACTGCAATCATCAATTTTCTGTTTTACTTAGTCCCTTCTTTTGCTAAATATCCCAGGATTCCTCAGGGCTTCAATATTTTTTTCTTTTAACATTTTCCTTCTCCTCTACATACAATAACTTTTGGCTAAGATTTCCCAAGATGACTGATAATTGTATTATTTTATCACTAGAATAATCATTTGATTTTAAAAATATATCCTCTTTCTGGTCAACAAGCCCAAATTCCACTACACTTGAGCAGGATAAAACTCAAGAATAAATTTCACCCTTGCACACACAATACTTTCTTCTTTAGTTGCAGAAGCCTGTTATTCCATTTAACTCACACAAACTGCTCCAATTACTTACCGGGGCTTGGGTGTTTCCAAACATTTAGATGCAAAAAATACAACTGGTGAGAACTAACTAATCTGCGTGAGGATGTGTGAAAGAAGGAGACACAAATGCAGGTATCATTCCATTTCAAAAATCCTGATTTTTAATTTTTTTTTACTACTTCAAATTTGAATAGTTTAGGATAGCTAAGTTAATTTTATTTTGCAAACATTTTTCTCCATTCCTGTGACATCCAGGTGCAGTGATAAATTGTAAAATTAAAAAAGCAGCTCTTTTTTTCTCATTTGCATTGCCATAGTGCAAAAAGTCATGCTAAATGGTCTACATTATGATACAAGGGATCATCATAATTAATCACCTCTACTTGGTTATTTATAAAATGTCAACTCTCACTTGTGGTGTACATGGATCGTTATAGCAATAATATAAGCACCTTCTACTGGGTGAAATTAAATCCATTTTTAAACATTTTAGGTTCTTTCATTTTTGGTTGAATGATTTATAATTAATACAATTCTCAGCATATGTTTAAAAATTTTAAGAAGCCTTTTCTGGCACTCACTACTTTAAAAAAAAAAAAAAAAAGAATTCTTCAATCTTTGAAAGTAGTATGTTTTACACCCTCCTTGTTAACATTGTGATATGTTCCGTGTCAACATCTGGTCATACCCAGCTGAAGTCAACAGAGAATGCCCAAAAACTGCAACAATAAAGTATGTGCCATAACAGGAAAGGTTTGATGTAAAAACATAACAAAACTGCCTTCCCCAGGCCTCTCTCTTTTGCAATATGTACAAAATGAAAATAAATATTCATTCCATACATAAAATACAGCAGGAAGTAGTGAATTATACCACTAGTAAGCCATTCTCATAGTTGCCTTTCCTTGATCTGCTAGTGGTCAGAACCCCGAAAGAGGTTTTAAACCATTTAATGTATTTAGTTTATGTGCTTTTCTTTCACCCTTGTCTCAAGGCTAGATTTCAATCTTTGTCTCAGAATGGGAAGGCAAATAATTAGTCTACATTTTATCCACAATGCTTAGAGATTAGGAAAGGATACAAATATTTCACATTTTTCCAGTAGCCATCTGCTGATCTGAGACTACAGATATGAAAGGAATAAGATAGTGGGACAGAAAAATCCCAAGAAGCCTATAGCTCACCAGCACTTTTGATTACATACAACTCACACAAAGGTCACAGGCTACATTTAACAGAGTTTCCCTATGAGTTAGCTTTCTCTAGAGGCAAATTTGGAATCTGTGCCACTTAATTCTGAGCACAACTACTCAGTCTTTTATAGAAATGCTTTCCTATTGGAAATCAAACCTCATGTGACACATAGTTGGAAAGTCTATTTGTCTTCATAAGGACAGATGCAATGATGCTCACTTTAGTTCTCGTAATATAATGGTCTGTTTGCTTTCACAGCAGACTTCCTATAGGTTTCAAAGATAGCAACAAAATATCTGTAGCTTCCTGTACAGACTGAAAGCTTTGTAAACTCTCTCCCCTAATCACAAATCATGGTCTTAACAAAAAACACCCATATGCTACATCAATCTTTTGAAACGTATACTGTTTTGTAAGCTGACCTATAGGTAATAGGTTGACCACTTCCTGCAACTCCCTATTTTATCTTTAAGCCCCAAATATCCACTACCTTTTCTTGTAGGGTCAGATTTTTAAAGGTGTTCTGCTGAGATTGCTGGGTACTGAGTGGTTTTCAGTCTTGAAAAAGTACATTAACATCTTCAGTCCATTCTTTACTATGTAAAAAGAAGCTACTTTTAACGTGGGTTATCTAAAAAACTTTACAGTCCTAGAGAAGACAAACTAGTTCCACTTTGGTGGAACTAAAAATCCTGAGAACCAGCTTTCCTCAGCTTGTTAACATGAATTAAACTGACAATTGCCTACACAATACTTAATTAGCAAGCTAAAAAACACATCATTTTACCTAGTAAGACAAACTATACAACTGGGTGCGTCTTCACAAGGAATAACAAATTCTAAACTTGTGTTAGTTAATACATAACAGCTAACCAGAAGTGAAATTCCAGGGAAGATGATGTTTTTTCCTCTTTATTCAGTTCAGCAAGTTGAAGACTAGACTTCAACTCAACTGGCTAACTTCTGTAAAAACTACAAACCGTTTGGCCTTCTCTGAAAGTTTACTTCATATAAATTGTCACACGGTAGTGAGCATGAGTTAAGAACACAGCTTACTTCTTATGCTTATAGCTCCTCACTTCCGTGACATTCTGATTGACAGGGATCCTGGGTTTCCCTGATAATAAAATCCTAAATTATCTGATAAACCCCCCAAAAATCCATGATTAAAATGAAAGCCACCCCCACAGCTCCCCTGGTCCCTGGAGTGCCCCTCACCCCCCATCCACAGCCCACCACGCTTGCTAGTACCCCTCACTCTTCCCCACAGCCCCCTGGCCCTGCTGGTACCCCTCACTCCCCCTCACAACTCCCCCAGCCCTGCTCCTGCTACCTCTCACTGCCCCCCACAACCTCCACAGTCCTGCTGGTGCCCCTCACCTCCCCCAGATCCTGTTCCCCCAGCCCTGCCGGAGGGGGTTCCCAGCTGCCAAAGCTACAGGGCCAGGGACCCAGTTCTGCAGCCTCCTGCCCCTGGTAGAAGGTGGTGGCTGCTGCAGCAGAGTGGATCCCAGCCCCTCCACCCCCTTGCTGCCTGCCTGCTGGGCTCGGGTGGGGGGAGGGACTGCTCCCTACTGCAGGGTGCACTCCTGGGGGGGTAGGGGAGACCTGTGCCCCAAACATCTGTGCACAGGGTGGGGGTTGCATGCTGCAGGCTTCCTACGTGCTGCCCACCCCTGGTGCCTCCGCAGGCCAGTGTGTGCAACCTGATATTGCAGAGACCAGCAGAGTTGCGCAGGAAGCTGCCTTCACTGTGCCCTAGCGAGGTGTCCCCTGCCTGTCAGCTGCAGTGGGAGTGATAGTGTGGGGTTGCGCGCAGGGGCCATCACAGCATGGAGCCTGCAGCAGCAGGCAGCTTTCTGCACAGATCCACTGTTCTTTGCAGCACCAGGTCACATGTGCTGGGCTGTAGAGGCCCTGCAGGTAGGCAGCAGAGAGGGGAGCACGAGCCTAAAGTAGGCAGCGCATACCCCCCACCCCACACACAGATCTGGAGGGCATGGGTCCCTCCCTGTCTCTTGGAAGTACACACAGAGGTGGGGAGCCGGTTCCACACCCCCCCCCAACCTGGGCCCACAGGAGTGGGCAGTCCATGCCCACCCCTGCCCCATACACATATGTGGGGGGCATGGGTCCCCCCTTCCCCCGGGAGTACGCACAGCAGTGGGGAGCCGGCCCCACCCCCTTCATCCTCCAGACGAGCTGTCTGCAGCCCCGTCCCACTCTTTGATGGGGCCCTGTGGCCACACGTTGCAGACCTAGGCTCCAAGCCCCAAGGACTACCCAGCTGGGCAGCAGCCCCAGCCCCAGTCCCAGTCCCAGCCCTATCCCTGCTCAACTCCCCCACCCGCCAACTTATCTGTGGGAGCTGTTCTCCAAGCTGCCTGGGACCATGTGTATCTACATGAACATGGTGTCCCCCTTCCTGACCACCCTCTTCCCACTCCCTCCCAGCCACCTGGAACTCTGCCAGTCTGCAAAGGGCTTGTCACAAAACTGCAAAAATCCACAGGTTTCCCCAGTAAAATATGAATTTCTTGTTTGCCTCCAGTAACAGGTAAAATCCATGGTTTGCTCCTCCTCCAATGGGAAATGAAAAACCCAGATCCCTACTTGTTAACAATCTAAACAAATGTAGACTAAACGAAAGTTCTGTATCATCAATAAATAACTGCACTTTGGGATGGAATAATTGTATGCACAAATACAGACTGGAGGATGACTGGTTAGGCTGCAGAACTATAGAAAAGGACATAGGGGTTTACAGTAGACCACAAGTGGAGTATGAGCCAACACCGCTCTTGCTGTAAGAAAGACCAACAGTATATTGGGTTGTATTAACAGGAGTGTCACTTGCAAATCAAGATAAGTGATTCTTCTGCTTTATTCAGCATTGGTGTGGCCTCAGTTGAAGTACTGAGTCCAGTTTTGGGAACCATACTTCAAGAAGGATGTGGACAGATTGCAAAGTCTTTCAGAGACCAACAAAACTTATTAGAGGCCTGGGAAAGCATGTCTTACGCTGAAAAGCTAAAATAGTGTGGGTTATTTAGTCTAAAGAAGAGAAAACGGAAGGAAGATGAGAGAACTGTCTTCAAATACCTGAAGGGCAATGATAGAGGGGACAGAGGTGAGCTCTTCTCTGCGGCTAGAGGTAAGAGGACTAGATGCAAATGGTCTCATGCTGCAGCAGAGGAAATTCAGATTGGATATTAGGATGAACTACTTTCTGGCTATGGACAGACATTCAAAAAGCCTGAGACTGAATTGATTCAATCTTACCAGGATAGTCTAACCTGCCTTGAATGAATCAGCTTGCCACTGCAAAGACATTCCTTCTGGATGGAGGAAATGCAGGCACATACCTGCAGTGGCTCAGGCTAGAAGCCCGGGGCTGCTAGAGCCTCCCTCACTTCCCTTCCACAATGCTGAGCTGAGGGGGGTGGAGCATGGCCACACCCTGGCAGGATGCTCTGATTAGGGAGGGGTGTAAACCCCCACCCTGCCTGCACAGTCCCAGGCTTTTCCCCGCTCACTGCTCAAGGAGTAGGAGTGTTGCCAGACCCCAGCCCCTGGCTAGCACTCTAAGACAAAAGGGGTGTGGACAGTGCATACATCTGTTGATGATACAGTCTCCCTCTTCCTGCTTCTTCATACTGTCTGAAAACCTGACAGGCAAGGGAGCCAGCAGGGGGCTAACAACAGCATTTATCAGCCTATCAACAAAACAAAAGCCTCTCTCTTTAGTTCGAGTTCTTAAACACCTTTTTCCAAGGAAGGAACAGAGGGACATTACCAGCTGACCTGTTGATTAGCTCCAAAAAGCCTTAAGTGGACACTGTCCTGTCTGCCTTTGTCCTGTCCCAGTGAAATTGGAGACACACACACACACACACACAGATACCTCTCAGCATTAGCTAGTATACCACATCCGTGGGGCTGTGATCCGTGCTGTAGGAGATAGGAGGGAGGGAGGGGGAAATCTCTGCTTCAGCAACAATTGGAGGGGGTGGGGAGGGGCAGGGAGAAGCCAGACAGACCCTGCTGTGCCTGCAATCTCCTTTGGAGGTCCAGCTAGGGAGCAGGGGAGCGGGGCCAGCTCTGCTCTCTGGAGCAGAGAGCCCAGCCCAGGGCTGCAAAGCATCTGGGATGCTGGGGGACTCCGGTTTAAATTAAACCAGGAAGAGGTTTGGGACAGACACTGCATAAACCAGTTTGACCCAAATCAGTGAAGTCTGATACTACATTCAACCAGGTTGATTTTAAACCAATTTCAGCCATTTTGAAACTGGTTTATATGCACTGAACTTATGTTCTGTTACAGGTTTAAACCAGTTTCTGATCACTTAAACCGGTTTATGTGTAATGTCTGTCCCTAACCTCTGCACATGAAGGCGGTCAAGCATTGGAACAAGTTACCTAGAGAAGTTGTGGAATCTACATCCCTGGAAATTTTCAAGAGTAGGTTGGACAGAAGCTTGGCTGGGATGCTTTAGTCAGGGATGTTTCTGCCTTGAGCAGGGAGCTGGACAAGATGATGGTGTGAGGTCTCTTTCCAGCTCTACTTTCCTATGATGCTATGCATCTATTATAAATCAAGCTGATCACCAGTTAACGCAATTAGCCAACCACTTAGCTGTTTCTGAATACTAATGTAGATGTTCCATGATCTCATGTTTCAGGACAGACATTTTACATTTTAGCTTGAACAAAGTTGGTGGTGAATCTATGCTAAAAATGCTAGTGTTAGCTAAATCAAGTTAATTGGCAGTGAATTAACTTGAGTTCCAGGAATAAAAATGTTTGTCTAGACATGCCCTGAAGCACTGCTATAACTCTATTTTAAAAATGAAATAAAATGATCTTTTGCTGGCATTTCATGTTTATCACTAGTAGGACAATAAGTAGAACAATGGCACTTATGGTCATTAGTGTTTTATAACCTGTTTATGTCCCATCGCTAGGTAATGTTAATATAAATCAATACAGTTTAAAGACATTTCCCATATTGACACTAATGTAGGTATTTGTACTTGGCACTGAACAACCAAACAGAAAACCTCCAAACCCCTTATAGTCAAATACAGTCTATTCAATAGATTAACAACATATATCATACTTTATGGGACTAAATGGCTTTGCTTTCATATCATTAAAACATAAAAGGTAGAAACATAACTTCTGTAAGACCTGATTTTTTTTAGTGTTACTAGCAAACTCAGTAACAGCTTACCCAACTAGACAGCCATGAACTGGATAGATGTTTAAAAGATGTTTTTCAATCAATACCCAAAAGTAAAACAAGTTCAAAAGGAACAACTTCCAATTCATATTTAGCATTTAATTAAAAATCTGGTCACTATGTATCCTATATAGATAATTTGCTATCTTACATGTTGGAGGAGACAGTAGGCTAATTGAGAATGGTCAGGAATCCAACTGGTTGAAATTAACTGAAATTACAAGAAGTTTAATGGGAACTTTGGAGTGCAAGCTCATCTATATAAATGCTTCAGGTATTTGACTTGCACACCCATTTGCCAGCTTTTTCATTAGAACAATATATTACCAAATGAAGCATAAAACACTTTACATAAATTTTAAAGTATTCAAGCTGCTTTTTGAAAGTTGAATTGGAATCACAGGGGTGCTAAAGATTCTTCCCTCAAAGCAATGTTACAATATTTGGCTTTTTCTGCTAATTGCCTTATGGAGGTGTTGGACAGAATTAGTAGCTTGTTGTTTAATTTTGAAGGAACAAAATTAGGATGGAGTTAAAAACCTAATTATACCCTAGAGTCAGCATCTCTCAAACCCTGCTTAGGACAAGGAAAAAAAATCCCCAAAATTAAATGTATTAGTGTCTGTGAAGCAGAATGGACTGCAAAGATGTTGTATATTAGAATCACCATGGTCAAGGGTTTGCCTTAGCCAAGATGGGTTATCAGGCTTGCGTGGTTAAGGCACACCAGGTTCTGTAGCCAATTACACACAGTGTACGGACATAGCTGGCACTGCTTCTGGCCATCTTTGGCTTCCCAGCCTAAATAAAAAGGTACTTATTTACAGAGAGGTCAGCCTTCAGCAGAGGTCCAGTGTGAAGCTTGAATTTATGCCTCCTGTATCTGTAGAGAGCCACTTTAAATACTCAGCTTTTCTGTCACATATCTCAATAGTAACAGTAATAATAAAAGAGGCTTAAATTAGTTATTTGACTACCCCTTTAACACTTCAACTCACTAGAAGGTTCTGCAGAATCATTTAGCTTTGGGGAGCCCATGTAGAAACCTAATCAAAATGTACCAATTCATATGATATTAGGATATAGGCAGACATAACAACTGTAGCAATATCCAAGGGAACAATATAAAGTTGAAGTTATATGTTACACTTAGACCATACTAATGGTACTTAAAATGTGAATGTCTGCATGTTGGAGCTTGTTAACTCTTGCTAAGTGCCCTCTGAGCATCTCAAAATTATGCCCTGTCAGGAGAGGGTTCACTCTGAGCCATGCTACCTAACTTGTGCTAGGGTAACTTCAGTCTGCTCCAGGGAGAGAAAACTAGCAATTTCCCAGGATGCACACCCTCCAGCACCCCACCCACAGGGATAGAGCCTTCTAGCAAGTCAGAACTGTGCAGGCAAAAAAAGGTATTAACCCATAACATGCAACTGCACGTTCTAACTTTACCACCCTTTCACATACCAAATTTAGTATGATCAAAGTGAAAACGTAACTTGAGGATGCAACTGTTATGACTGCAATATCCTATGACAGTACAAGTATAGAAAACACTGCAACTTTAACCCTTTTTCATTCAAAGTCAAAGTTACAGTGATTTAGCTCACTCGCGTCACTATAAGATCAAACGGATACAATAGCAAAACAATGGGTTGGTGAGAGACATGAGATCTGGGTGCTGCCTAAGAGGGGGTACTGGAATGGAGCTGAGGGGTGCTTCATCTCTTTCCCCCTCTCTATCCCCACCCCTTTCCCCACACACTGCACCTTCCCTGCAGTGGCTCCAGCTCTGGCAAAAGGGTGGAGAAAGCAGCAGCACATGATACAGGAACAGCTGCTGGAGGTTCGCTGCTGCCAGGGGGACATTTCACTTCCTTTTTTGCTGCCAAATATTGGTATTTAATTGGCCACATACATTTTGCCAGGAACAGGAAGTAACATCTCCCCCCTCTTGCCACAGCAGCAAACTCTGGCTGCTGCTCCTGTACCAGGTGCTACTACCACCTAGAGCACAATACTGGCCAGTTATGCCTCTGTGAAGATATAACAGTTAGATGGTAGCTACTGATGCACTGTTTCAAGCAGGAGCGCCCTCTCCCCTCTTAAAGCCATTAAAAGATAAACATGCTTGTACTTTCATCTCATATTGCTACAATAATCTACCTTTCAGAAGTGTTTCATACCACTGTGAAAGTATTATTCAAGCCTATGCCACAGCAGGCACTTACCTCAATATTTGTAAGCACCATTTCCCTAAAAACATAGGCAATAGTGCAATCCTCAGACTGGCATTTGACACGGAAGTTGCCATACTCCATTATTTCTGGTGGATCAGGCCAATACTGATGACATTTAGTCTGCAAAGAAAAAGGCAGTAAAGTACATATCATGAGCTTAAAATTAATACTTTGACCTTTACTTAAAAGGGCACCGCTATGTCCTAGCTCTTTCATTGCAGGCCAATACTCAGAGTGTTAAGAAGAGTATTACAGCTATTCCTGTTTGGCTAGTGAAGTGGTTTTAATCAGGATCTGAGATCAGCATGACATATCAGATCCAGTTCTCCACAGACTTTTGTTCTGTGTAGTAATTTAAACCTGTACAAGAAAAAAAAAAAAACCTCAGCTGGTCATTCTTTAGAGCAGGGGTGGCCAACCTGTAGTATGTCTGCCACAAACGACAGTCAGCCTCTCTGTGTGGCATTTGGCAGATTGGGGAAGAGCAAAAAACAGAGAAAAGGGATCAGGGTGGTACTTGGGGAGAGTGCAGGCTTAATTTGTAGCATGCCTACAAAAAAGGTTGGCCCACGCTGCCTAGAGCAGTGTAAAGAAACAGCTATACCACGTAAGAGGTGGTAGATAATACCCATCCTTGCAGGTGGAATCAATCTTTTTGCCAATTATAAGCCAACCCCTGTTAACCCCTCCATTTCTCCCCCTTACCCCAAATAAGCATGGCACGCCAGAGTGCAGGGTTTCTAGGGCTAGAGACAGACATTACACATAAACGGTTTAAGTTATCAGAAACTGGTTTAAACCTTTAAAAGAACAAAAGTTCAGTGCACACACATCAGTTTTGAAAAGGCTGAAACCAGTTTAAGATAAACTTGGTTGAATGTAGTATCAGACTTCACTGATTTGGGTCAAACCATTTTATGCAATGTCTGTCCCAGACCCCTTCCTGGTTTAACTTAAACCAGAGTCCCCCAGCATCCCAGATACTTTGCAGCCCTGGGCTGTGCTCTCTGCTCCATGCAGGCACAGAAAGGTCTGCTTGGCTCCCCCCTGACCCACCCCATCCCTCACCACCTGCTGCCTGAGCAGGGATTCCCCCCCTCCTTAGCTCCCATCTCCCACAACACAGACCCCAGGCCCCACAGAGCCTACGCATGAGATACATTAGCTAATGCTGAGAGGTGCGTGTGTGTGTGCATGTGCGCATGTGTGTGCGTGCGCATGTCCAATTTCACTGGGACAGGACAAAGGCAGACAGGACAGTGTTCACTTAGGGCTTTTTGGAGCTAATCAACAGGTCAGCTGGTAATGTCTTTCTGTTCCTTCCCTAAAAAAAGCTGTTTCAGAAATGCTTGAACTAGAGAGAGAGGCTTTTGTTTTGTTGATGGGCTAATAACTGCTGTATCATCAGCCCCCTGCTGGCTCTCTCGCCTGTCAGATTTGCAGACAGTATGAAGAAGCAGGGAGAGGGAGGTTGTATCATCAACGGATGCATGCACTGCATACCCACCATTTGCCTCAGAGTGCTGACTGGGGGATGAAAGGGAAGTGAGGGCTGCTCTAGCACCTCCCGGCTTCCAGCCTGAGCCACAGCAGGCAAGTGCCTGCATTTCCTCAGTCCAGAGGGAAAGTCTGTCCAGTTACAAACTGATTCAATCTAGGCAGGTTAGACTACCCTGAAAAGACTGAATCAATTCAGGCTCAGGCTTTTTGAATGTCTGTCCCTAGCATAGCAAGGAAATGAAATTGACACTGTGGCTGTCTAAGCATGTGTGGAAGAGCTGCAGAGATCTTGGGGAGACCCGGAGCATGTAGCACCCTTCCCAGAACCACAACCAGTAGACCATACAGCCTCCTAGCACTTGGAAAGGACAGATCCATAAGGGGTGCAGTGACATGGATACACCACACTTTCAGACCAGGCTGTGGGAGCAGCAGACCATGCTGTGGAGGCAGAGGGTAAGAATCTCTCTCCTCTTCCCTTTCCATCCTTGGCAGTACATCCCCTTCTTCCCATCCCTATTATTTCCAGTTGATGGGGGTAAGGTTCCAGAGCCACCTCTACTCTGCTTCAGTCAGGTACAGCAGCTGTGGGTGGGTTCCCCCTCCCCATGCTTGCAGGGAACACCCAGAGGATTGGTCAGAGAGGAGGAACTCACCCCTACCTCTGCTGTTCCCAGTTGGAAACAGGCAGTTCCAGCTCTGGAGCCAAAGGCCCCCTGGACCAGTGGGGGACAGCAAGGACAGTGGCAGTGGTGGGCAGGGGAGTTGGGGAATGGGAGGAGGGTGCTGCTGAGCATGGAGGGGAAGGGAGCAGGTAGTAGGTGGCAGGACCAGGAGCCGAGGATGGGTTACTTTCCTGATGTGGGGACTTAAAATCAGCCCCTGCTTCTGCTCCCACATTGTGGTATGCATACCCCAGTGGGGGAGAGAAGCTAGGAGTGGGGGGTTTGAACCAGAGACATTCCAGAGCAGCCCCTTGCCTGCATAAATTGGGGGAAGGGGGGAGGGAGTGAGAAGTGGTACACTTTTGGATGCCTGAAGGACTGACCAGATACAAGACGTGGAATGCTCTGTGTCCCCATGTAACATTTTGCTGGTTCACAACACGACTGGCTCAAAATAGTACTTGATTTTCCTGGCATGCATTTGAAACATTCTAGGAAATTAAAGATGGTCTTAAGTGGCATGCACACCCAGACTCTTTGGGTTTCCAATATTTAGAACATTCACACCATTCTGTCTGTCCACACCCTCAGTTTAATTTTACATGTGCTTTGTTTACTGATGTAAATTACACTGGGACTAGTAAAGGAAGTTTTTACATCACAATAATGTAAATTATGCTCAGGGTGAATATTCTGTTGGTCTATCATGAGATTAACTGCAAACAAATTAGAACATTTAGGAATACCAGAAAGAGTTCCTCAGGTACTAAGGATTTGTTTTCCTAGGCAGTACCAAAGGCAAGGACAGTATCTAAAATAGCATCAAAACTTTTTAGCTTAAGGGCCACACACATTTGAGAAAGATCAAAGGATCAGATTCAGGGGACAGATTCTGCTTTTTGTGCATCATTTAGGAAGGTCAAATGGGGTAAAAAGGACCTCTTAATTGCCTCCAAGCAGAACTGTCAACACCCAGAAGTTTTCACTACACTGGGGGTCTTTAAGAGAAGGCTGGATAGACATCTGGCTGGGGTTATCTGACCCCAGCACACTTTCCTGCCTAGGCAGGGGGTCAGACTCAATGATTTGTTGAGGTCCCTCCTGACCCTACCATCTATGGAAACTTATACATTCAAAAAACTGATGGAGGCTGCACGTTCAAGGGACATGGCTGTCATGGGTGACCTCAATTACCCTGACATCTGCTGGGAGGAGAACTCAGCCAGATCTGACCAGTCACGTAGGTTTTTGACCTGAGTGGAAGAACTTTATTGAGTACAGGAGGTGAACGGGCTGACTATAGGGAAAGCTTTGTTGATTTTGGTTCTAGCCAAATGGAATGACCTAGCAGAAGATCTGAGGATTGAGGGTAATCTGGGAGATAGTGATCATAAAATGATAGAATTCACTACCTACTGTCATAGGGCAGGGAAGTCAGCCAATAGGGTAGAGGTGCTTGACTTCAGGAAGGCGGACTTCAATATGCTTAGGAAAATAGTGCGAGAGACTCTATGGGAAGAGGGAGTGGAGAGGAAGAGTTCAGGAAAGGTGATCGTTCCTCAGAGTGCAGAAAAGGTCCATTCCTGTATGCAAGAAATGTGGTAAAGGGGCTGGGAAGCTCTCTCGGCTTACCAGAGGAGTCAAGGAATGCTTAAGAAAGAAAAAGGAGGCTTACAGACAGTGGAAACAAGGGGTAGTCACCAAGGAGTAAAGCCTGTATTTGTAGGGAGAGGATAAGGAAGGCAAGACCAGCAACTGAAATCAGGTTGGCGACTGAAATCAAGGGCAATAAGTCCTTCTTTAGGTATACAGGGAACAGGAGGAACACCAAGGGAAATGTGGGGCCCTCGCAGAATGGGACAGGAAAGTTGATACCAACAGTCAGTAGAAAGCTGAACTCTTTAATGAATACTTTGCATTGCTGTTCCTGCAAATCCAGGTGGTTGCCCGACTGGTCAGATATTGGATGGATGCAGGGGGAAGCAACTGCCAATCAGTGGTCAGTATTGAACTGGTGAGGGAACATTGGGGCAGCTGAATGTCTCCAAGTCAGCAGGACTGGATAGACTACACCTGAGATTGCTGAGGGAATGCAGAAAGTGCAGAGGGAAGTAGTGAATGGATCTGTATCATCCTGGCGAGAAGTGGGCAGTGGTGTCCCACAGGGGTCAGTGGGACCAGTACTTTTCAACATCTTTATTAATGATTTGGATGTGGGGGTGAAGAGCTCACTGGCCAAGTTCATGGAAGACGCCAGGTTATGGGGAAGTGTGATCATGCTTGAAGATAAGCTAGTTACAGGTAGACCTAGACAGGCTAGCAAGTTGGTGCAGATCGGAACCTGATGAAGTTCAATGCTGAAAAATGTAAAGTGCTCCACTTCAGGACAAGCAACCCCTAACACCTACATGCTTGGCAGCACCAAACTGACTAGCACCAAGAAGGAAACGGACCTGGGGGTAATAATACACCACAGTACGGATATGAGCCAGCAGTGTGATGCTGTAGCCAGTAGGGCAAATAATACTCTGGCACGCATCAATCGATGCAACTCCAGCAATTCCGCTCTACTCAGCACTGGTGAGACTGCAGCTAGAATACGGCATCCAGTTCTGGGCACCACACTTTAACAAGGACATGGACAAGCTTGAGAGAGTCCAAAGAAGATATCAGAGTCTTAAAAGGGAAGCCACAGAAGGAAAGGTTGAGGGATCTGGGACTCTTCAGCCTGAGGAAAAGAAGGCTGATAGGGGACCTGGTAGCAGCTAACCACTACACTAAGGGAGTACATCAAGGGCTTGGTAAGCAACTGTCCACCAGGGCACCTGAGGGGAAAACCAGGAGTAATGGCCACAAACTCCTGGAAGACTGATTCAGGCTCAACATTAAGAAAAATGTCTTCACAGTCAGGGGGTCCAGACTTCTGTAATAAGCTCCCTCCAGAGGTGCTGCAATTGCCTACCCTGGAAATCTTCAAGAGGAGACTAGACAGTCGCCTTGCTGGGGTCACCTGACCCCTAGCTATCTTTCCTGGTTGGTGCAGGGGGCTGGACCCGTTGATCTTCCAAGGTCCCTTCCAGGCTTACAATCTATGAATGGGCTGGAGTCAGTGTGGGACCACTGGCAAAGGTATTTGAACACTCATGGTGCTCAGGAGAGGTCCTGAAAGACTGAAAAGGGGTCAATGTGGTGCCAATTTTTAAGAAGGGGAGGAGGGAGGACCCAGGAAACTATAGGCTGGTCACTTTAACCTTATTATCAGATAACATTTTGGAAGAAATTTTCAAGAAGTCCATTTGTGAGAGACTGGCAGAAGGCATGATGATGAAAGACAGCCAACATGGTTTCATTGAGGGCAGGTCGTGTTTGACCAACCTCATCTCCTTCTGTGATCAAGTAACAAACCGCTTAGATGTGAGAGATGCAGTTGATGTCGCATACTTGGATTTTAAAAAGGCCTTAGATCTGGTCTCCCATGATGCTCTTATAAAAAAAAGTGGGGGATTGTGGGCTGGCAGAGTCCATGCTCAGGTAGGTTGGACACTGGCTAAGGGGTCGAACCCAGAGAGTGTTAATGGACAGGTCTATATCGTCTTGGAGGGAAGCGGCCAGTAGCGTCCCGCGGAGTTCGGTTCTTGGCCCTGAGCTGTTCAACATCTTTATCAATGATTTAGATGAGGATGTGGAAAGTACGCTGGCCAAGTCTGCAGATGATACTAAGTTATGGGCAAAAGTGGTCATGCTAGGGGATTCAATGCAGATCCCAGCAGACCTGGACAAGCTGGAAAGGTAGACAGAGCAAAACTGGATGCAGTTTAATAAGGATAAATGCAGAGTGTTAGAACAGAGGCAGGCAATTATTTCGGGCGGGGGGCCGCTTACCCAGTTTTGGCAGGCTGTCAAGGGCCGCATGGGTAGCCCCGCTCCTTGCCAGGTGCCCCGCCCCCTGGTCACCATCTTGGGACCAATGTCCCAATGTCTTTAGTCCCAAGATATTGGGACATTAGTCGCACGTCCCAGGGCCAGCACCGGTGGGGCCCAAAGCAGGGCACAGGCTGGCAGGGGTCTGTGGAGCCAGGCTGGGCTACATCAGCAGGGAGAGGGGGAAGCCAGCCCAGCTCCATAGAGCCCCTGCTGGCTGGGACCCTGTGCTCCTGCCACTCTGCTCTGGGCCCTGCTGACACTGGCCCTGGGATACTGGTGCGGGCCACATGCTCTCACTGGCTCCCTGCCCACCCACTCCCAGTGCCCCCCAGCCCCGCAGTTCAGGCAGGGGGCCGCACACAGCTCCAACCCCCTGCTCGCTGGCAGGGAAGAAGCTGGTGCTGAGTGTGGGGAAAAGCAGCCCCTCACCCACCCCATGGCCGGCGCTCCCTGCTGCAGTCGCTCGCAGCCCACACAGAGCTGTCTGGAGCAGGCACAGGCAGCCCCACATGGGCTACAGGCGGCTACAGCAAGGGGCGCCAGCCACGGGGCAAGTGATGGGCTGCTTTTGCCCACGCTCAGCACCAGCTTGTAACCTGCCCCTGCTGCCAGCCTGGGCCCCAGGCCAGCTCTGGGCCCCCCCCCCGTGCTGCCCCGGGCAGTGTCGGCTCTGCTGCCCACCCAGAGCATGCGCTGGGCAGCCCAGAGGCGGCAGTGGCAAACACTGCCTGGTGCAGCAAGTGGGGGGGCCTCAGCTGCTGTCGACACATGCAGCTCTGATGGGTGAGCTCAGAGCCATGTGGGGCCCAGGCTAGTAGTGGGGCTGGGTTACAAGGTGGCCCTAAGTGTGCGGGGGGGAGGGAAGTCGCCCCTCGCCCCCCCCGCACACCCCCCTGGGGCCTCCCTGTGCCTGCTCCGGACAGCCCCGCATGGGCTGGGAGCGGCTGCAGTGTGGGGCACTGAGCAGGGCCGCTTCCCCCTCCCCCCCCCCAGCTTTTTTCCGGCCTCATTCCCTGCCCTTCTCCCCGACCCCTTCCACCTTACCTGCAGCTCTGGTGCAGGGCAGCCGCATGGTCCCAGGCCAGAAGCCCCTGCTGGAGCTTCCCCTGGGCCCACTGCCAGAAGCCCCCCAGGACTTCCCCTGGGTCCTACTGTCCTTGGTTCCGGTCTTTTTTACAGGAACCAAGGGCAGGGAAGTATTAATTTTCTAAATTTTTTAGGGGCCCCGCAGGCCGGTCCTTGTGGGCTGGATCCAGCCTGTGGGCCATATTTTGCCCACCCATGGGTTAGAAGATGGTTTCAGGTTGGATGTAAGGAAGAACTTATTTATGGTAAGTGTGATCAGAATCTGGAATAGACCCAAGGAGGGTGTGCAGTCCCCAACCTTGGAAGTCTATAAGAGGAAACTGGACAGTATTCTTTCCCAGAGCAGGGGGTTGGACTTGATATTTCGAGGTCCCTTCCAGCCCTTAATTTCTACAGTTCTATGAAGTTTTCACTTCCAAAAAGATGTGTTTTTATAGCAAGAAAATGAGTATTGTTTATTTCACTGCAAATTCCTACAGAAAACAAAGTAGTGTGATATAGCCAGGCAAGATCAACACTATTACTGTGGTACATCATGGTAAACATTACCCATGTTTGTTTCTCTCCTAGGATTTAACAGTGGTATAGCTAAGGTACTGTAATTATCTTGCTTAAAAATGCATCCTTTTTAACAGCAAAGATGTGACCTACAAGTCATCACTGCAAACTCTTACACGCCCATTTGCACAGACTCTGATACTGGTTAGGGTTACCATACATCTGGATTTTCCCAGACATGTCCTCTTTTTGGCTCCTCCCATCTCTGTTCAGGTGTTTTTTTTAAATATCAACAAATGTCTGGAACTCTGCTCTGGTCAGCATCCAAGTTTTTCTGGTACTTCCCAGCTTGCTCTTGCAAGGAGCTGCTTAGGGCTGGGGGGAGCAGCGATTGGAGGCAGAGTGTATATGGTTCTGGGGCTGCAGCACAGCAGGGGAGGTGCCTGCCCCTCCAACAGGGGAAGGGGGCAGGGACCCCTTCAGGGGAAGCAGGTAGTTGCGTGGCTGGGTGGTGGCAGTAGGGCTGTTGTCTTTGCTCGCAGGGGTGAGGACAGCCTGGAGATGCTTCAGGGCTGGGAGGAAACAGGGGACTGTAGGTCGGGAGTGAGGGGCACTGGCAATGCTCAGGGAGCAGGGGGCTATCGGTTGGGAGTGAGGGGCATTGACAATGGGGGGGGGCAGGTACCTATGAATAAGGAGTGAGGGGCACTGGCAGGGCTGGGGGGTGGCTGTCGCTTGGGAGTGAGGGGCACCAGGGCAGCCAGGGAACTGTGGGTTGGGAGCAAACAGCACAGGCAGTGCCAGGTGGCTGTGAGTCAGGAGTGAGAGGTATCAATAGGTATGGGGGGTGGGCTGCAAGTTAGGAGTGAGGGGCAGCAGCATGGTCTGGGCAGTGGGGTACTGTGGGTCAGGAGTGAGGGGCGACAGCAGGGCTGTGGGTGGAACGTGGCTTAGGGAGCAGGCACAGGCAGCCCCACATGGGCTACAGGCGGCTACAGCAAGGGGCGCCAGCCACGGGGCAAGTGAGGGGCTGCTTTTGCCCACGCTCAGAACCAGCTTGTAACCTGCCCCTGCTGCCAGCCTGGGCTCCGCGCTGGCTCAGGGCTTGCAGCGGTAGCAGCTTCGGCCCCACCCCACGTGCTGCACCGGGCAGTGTCGGCTCTGCTGCCCACCCAGAGCAGCTGAGTGTTTCTTGGTGTTAGTGTTTTTCTTAAAAAGGGCTTTTACAATTTATGTCTTCTGCACTGTACAACCTTGAAGTGAATGGCCTAGCCCTGACCAAGCGAAGGGAAGGCGTTTGGCTTTTTATTTACATTGTAATTATGAAGAATGGGTTAATGCACAGAGTCTATAAGGTTTAAAACCCTTACCTAGGAGTCAGAAGAGCTAAGTATTCTTGCAGCAGAGTTGCAGAGTTGACGTTCAGCAAGTAGCTTGAAACTTTTCCTGCTGCTTTTCTTAAAGAAGTGTTTTATGAGGCTTAATTAATGGAAAGCAATGGAAAGCTGTTGTGGAGGGTGTCATAGAAATGTCAGGTATTCCCATCGGTGCACTTCTAAAAAAATGTAAATATTCCTGTTTAAGATTATACCCACAACCTGCAGTGCTAGCAGATACAAGCAGAGGATGTGACATTCTGCCTCCAAAACCTGAGCAGCAGTTTTTAAAGACATATTTTGAAATTAATGCAACTTGTGTTTAAAAAGCAAAATTGTTCCTCTCTATGGGGAAATAGTCTAGTTCCATTATTCTGCTACTTGCAGTTTATCACTTTTAGTGAAAGACAAGAATCAATGTCTTTATGTGCTGAGAAATGCTTCAAGCAGCGTAACTGCCCAGTGTGCCAGGCATTTGTATTTTGGGAACGTCTGGGGAAACATTACCTTACCCAGGGAGCAGGGCTGTGCAGCTGAGAGCTCCTGAGATGCGTGCAGCCCACGACGGGGTAAACTGTGACCTGGAGGGCTTATCAGTGGTGTGCCGCCTCTTCTCCCCCCCAATCTCGCCCCATACTTAATGCCCGCCACCAGATTTGGGGGCATCTGTTGGCAACTAAAATCAGAGGCGTGGTAAAAGTGACGGGTGCAAATGAGGATGGTGGTGGTCACCCCTTGGATTTTGAAGCCCCTCCAGCAACTAGTCCCTTGCTCCTGCCTCATTTGTAGGGTGAGAGTGAGCCACTAGATTGGCAGCATGGGCAGATTTGCTCTCTCCTTCCTGTTTAGGGAATTTGACTCTGTAATTTTCTCTCTTTAAAGAGCTTCTAGTTCCAACCTGATAGTTCCAGGAAACGAAATGTTTTTTAAATATTACCCGATCTTTCTGTTTGTTTGTTTGCCACTAGATGGCAGACGACCCTCATTTTTTACCGCGCTAAAAGGAGCAGAACATGCAGCAAAATTGATGCCGTTTTTATTTTTCTGAGCAGAAACAGGCCAGGGTGATCATAACAAGTATGAAAGGCATTTTGGAAGGAAAAGAGGGCTGCTAATTTGAAAAAAAAAAACAAGTGCTCACTTTTCACGTAAAGTGAACAGCATATCTTCTTTGTTGTTTGCTTCCTGTGATCCTGTCGTGCTGTTCACACCTGGATCGCTTTCAAAGAAATCCATTTCTCTAAAGGATGCTGTAATAACCTCCCTTTGTGCTTTTGAGCATCACTTGTCTTTTCAGAAATGTGGCCTGGCTTACTACTTCGGGTATTTTAAACTACGCGTTTTCTCTGAGCGTTCCTTCCTATAAACAACACGATTATCCATCACTTCATTCAGTTGTAGGTAGTAGACAAAGTTGTGAGCCACCATGATTTTTACCCTGCAAAGGCCAGAATGAAAAAGTTAGAAGTCTGATCTCCTGGAAGTCAATGGAGCTGGGGTTTTTACCCGTGAAATAGTTTTTAAAAACTACCAAATGTTCCTAGAGTTCAGCAAAATAGAGTTTTCTCTCTTAACAGATCTGGTGGTATTTCTTGTGCACCCAGTGAAGTGAAGCATGATTCAGTAGCAGACAGGTAAGAGCTGTCAGGCTTTGGAGGCCAATTTCACATCATTTCACTCTATAAAACTGTTCTTGCCCTCTGATTGATTGCTTTTACACTTTCCCTATGCCTCTTCTGTCTGTCTTATACTCTGGATTCCACTTCTCGGTTGGAAGCTTTATACAGCATTTAAATAAGTATATGTGCAAGGGCTTTTACAAGCCAAGAGCAAGTGAAGCTGAAAACCTAACGCTGTACACGTCAGTACTTTTAATTCAGTGCCTTTAGTTCAGAAAACTTAAATGAGTGAAGTGTCACAAAGCCCTGGTGGGCCAGGTAAGGGATATATAGAGAGTGGGTTTTTTTCCTTTGCTGAAGTGAAGCCACTTTGAGATTGAATACAGCATCAGTTTAACATGATGCAGTAAGCCTAAATGTATTTTAGGAGCATAAGATAAGAGGGGTACAATGCCTACCTGAAAGCAATGGGAAATTTTTGGAGTCAGTTTATAGCTGTCTCTGAGTTGACATTTGACCAGAACAGTAGGTTAAACAGCCTTCCTTTTGCATAGAAAAGTACCTTGATTAGTGTGCTGGCCCTTTGATTATATAATGACTTGGGAAGTGCTGGCAGTCAAATTTCCACCACCACTTCCCATGGCAGATAGGTATTCCTTTAACATTTCCCATCTAAGTCTCGACCTGGCCTAGGTTGTGAAATCATATCAGATTACAGGTAATAGAAGTACACCGTATCTATAGATACTTCTGTCATTAATAAGGAACGAAAATATAAAAGTATAATACCATGCACTTTGCATTTTAATTAATTTGAGAAGTCTCATTTTCATTTAATTTGAAAGTTTCTCTGTCAGAAATGTCAGTGGGTGTCTTGTTCTCTTTGTTAATGGTTATGACATTCCCATTTACATAAAATTAGCTTTGAAAGTTTTGCAAACTGGAATACAGATAGATGTATTTTTTCATAGTTCAGGTTTTGCACTAGGTGATAGAGCATCAGGTTTTGGTGGCCATGGACTGAAATGAAATATGAAGTAATCTAATGTAACTGTACAGCCTGTTTCAATGTATCAGCACAACAAAAATCAGATCCTTTGTTAATATATGATTATTCTGCTGAGGGTCTGCCTCAAAATGTCATTACAAAATCCTTTGCTTTTTTGAGCGTGCGTGAGCAGAGGTGATGGGGGCGGGGGAGTTCAGTGCACTTGCATGAAAACGGAGTCGTGTAACTTGTACCGGAGAGGGAGGAATAAGCTGGTAGACCCTCTTGTTCACTGGGACTTGAATCATGTTTTAGATTAATAACCAGTTTTGACACCAACATCATAGATGCAGGAGGATTGGGAAATTGCCTTTGTGTCAGTCTTACTCTTTTGTTGTTCTTTCATCCTCCTGGGAATTATTTTCCACCCACCTTTGATTATCTTTTATCTCTTTCACAACAAGATGCTTCACAGGTGGGGTGTGGAGATGATTTTTTTTGTTCGTCCTTTCAGATCCATGTACATTTTTAAAGATTGCTCACTCTGTATTGTTCGTGCCATTTAAATGTTGAATTTTTAAAAGGTTATGGCAATTCCTGTGTGGGCAACAGTATACACATTTCGGAGGATTTGTTATAACGTAGTACACCAGATCTTTCCTATTCTGATTAGTCCAATTAGTCTTTTAGAGTGTTTTCATGAGACTGGAACTGTACCACTAGAGAGTGCCTCTAGCCAGGCTGAGGCGAGCATAACAATTCATCACGTCTCATCCAGGACCTGTTGTTCCCTTATAGTATGTACAGTAAATGCTCGGTTCTCTTGAAACTTTACCCTTAGCATAACAGTTTCCTTAAGTCTGAGCCAATATTTCATTCCTGCTTTCTGGCACTTCCCCAGGTGATACATACAGTAAATGCTCAGATAGCTTAGATTTATATCTTTGGTAATCAAAGCAACAGGTCAAGTATCAGGTGAATTACTGTAGTTACTAAAGAATCTGTCTCCGCACGACAGCCAGAATTAACACAGAGATTGAGAGAAAGCTAAGCTGTCCTACCCGTATCGTTTATTATTTTTAGCATTTCTAAATAAGCAGCCAACAAGGAAGTGGAGAAATGTAAGCAAAAGCAATAATGAATCAGGACTACGTAAGAGTGCATACATGAAAAATAACTGAGAATTAAGAGTGCTACAAGATTTTTTTAAATTGCATATGGTAATGTAAGGGTTTTTTTAAATGTTCTTTGTTATACCAAGGCAGGGGCAAAGGCAAAAGAGAGGGTAGCAGTGTGTATTCAAAGTTGTGCTGTTTTCCACTCTCTCAAGGACGGCTTTGCTACCCTCCTACACTGGGCAGTGCTACAGTCAGAGTGATGAGTGTCTGTGTTTTCTGCCTGTCAGCAAAGGTGGATCAGGCCTGCATGACCTCAGCAGCTTGCTAGGCCACAGCCAGGAAGGTTTGAATAGCCCCATAGAAAAGTCCAGCGTGACCCACTGCTGACACAGGCAAATCTTTGGGCCTGAACGCAGAGCATCCTGGTTCTCTCTCCGATACAGCTCTGAGCATGGTGGGTTCCTAGCATTACTAAAGAAGATCGCACTTGTTCTTGCACACAAGGTGCAATTCTTTTCCGATGCAGAGTGGAGTGCCACTTGAAGATGAGCCAAGGTACTGTAAAGAGCTGTATCTCTCCCTCATCTGTCTTGCTTCCTTTTTGGGAATGTCACGAATGAATACCCTAAAAGAATTCAGCTTTGTTCTTCCAACCAGCTGTTGCTCAGCTGGAATACTGCAATTGTGAAATCTGCCCTGGAAAATGTGTATTTGTTTTGCTCTGCTTTGTTTTGTCATCTGCCGAAGTAGGAATGCTCCTTTTCATTCTGTGATGGTTGAAAAGAGGGGCTTGGTGTTGGTGTTATATAGCATAATTAGGAATTATCTATATATGTAATGCTGCCTAAGAACTAATTCAGCAAGACCTCTGTTTCCAGAACGCCTATGAGAAGTACACGAATATACAGAATTGAGCTATAAGGTGGAAAACCCTTCCAGATGGGGACTTGTATTTTTTAATATGTAAAGCATTTAGTGACTTTTGAGTGCTATATAAATACCAAATAGCACAGAAAAGATACAAATGGCACGCAACCGACTGTCAGTGCAGCAAATTAAGCTTCTGTTTATAGCAGGAGTGTAAATATAGGGTTAACGGTTAATTCATTTAATGATGAATGTGACACCACTGTGTTATCCTGTAAGAACGTGAATAGAGATTTGCAGCAGACAACATGCTGTGAGCCCAAAAGAATAGGAAACTACTGCCTGCTTTTTTTAAAACTATTGCAAAATGTGGACACAATACTTGGACATAATAGACTGTGTCTGACAACATTTGTACAGTATGTAGCGGAGTGAGCCCCACTCAGCTTCCTATAGTTATCCATATATAGTGACTAAAATTGCAGACACTGAATTAACTCTGAATAACATATGAGCTGGAGTGACAGCCTTCATGTGGTTCTAGAAGGATGAGAATAAGATAGATGGCTGTTTGTGTAGATGTACTAAACTGCAAATCCAGGGGTCCATAGAGTATGGAAAATATGCCAAAAGCTGGGTTGTCCCTTCCATCCCACAGACCCCATTGATTTCCTGCAGGGCAGGAATCCCCCCTTGCAGAGCAGCTTGCAAGATCAGGGTAAATCCATTTCTAGTAACAGACTTTCTCACGCACCCTACCCACTACATTCACGTTTCTCCACTTAGCCCACCTTGGCATCCTTCTGAACCCTGTTATTTTTCAAAACTATTTGGAGAATAGAGAGTGAGTTCTGAATGCCAGCAAGCAACTCTGCCTCTACTGAACCAAGCGGAGAAAGCAGTTGCACTTGAATTTCCCAATTGCCAATTCTCCTTTTTCCTTTCTAACACCAGAATGGAAAGAGCTTTTAGCAAAACTCTCTCTCTAACTTTAGCGGCTGCTCCAGTACCATATAAGGAGACGGGCCATTTCCAAGATCCAAAATATTGAGGGTTTCAGGAGGTTGAGAAAATGGCGAGTTCATATTTATACAGAAACAAGTGGTATGTCAATCCAAATCACAGAACCCGTGCAAAATGCACTCTCTGACAGGAACGCCGCTAAGCAGCGGCGTTCAGCGCCTCGTTTTTAGGCAATCGTCAGGTAAAGCTCCATCTAGAATAGATTGAACTAAAGCAAGATGACAGGAACTGGGAACCCCCAAATCCGAAAGAAATAGCTTTAGGGATGAAAAAGGAGAGTGTGTAAATAGCAAAAGTAGAGGTACCACATTTTGGAGCCAATTGCTTTAGAGAATAAGTGTGTTTTTAAAAACGGATTAAAATAGATTTCTGCAATGGAGGAGCAGGGAGTGCACAAACATTTTTATTTTTGCTCTCAAGCAAATCCCGGGACGTCATTCTCCCCCTGTACTCGGCCTTAGTGAGGCCGCAGCTGGAGTACTGTGTCCAGTTTTGGGCTCCACAATTCAAAAAGGATGTGGAGAAGCTTGAGAGAGTCCAGAGAAGAGCCACGCGCATGATCAGAGGTCAGGGAAGCAGACCCTACGATGACAGGCTGAGAGCCCTGGGGCTCTTTAGCCTGAAAAAGCGCAGGCTTAGGGGTGATCTGATGGCCACCTACAAGTTTATCAGGGGTGACCACCAGCATCTGGGGGAACGTTTGTTCACCAGAGCGCCCCAAGGGATGACGAGGTCGAATGGTCACAAACTACTTCAAGATCGTTTCAGGCTGGACATAAGGAAGAACTTCTTTACTGTCCGAGCCCCCAAGGTCTGGAACAGCCTGCCACCGGAGGTGGTTCAAGCGCCTTCATTGAACACCTTCAAGATGAAACTGGATGCTTATCTTGCTGGGATCCTATGACCCCAGCTGACTTCCTGCCCTTTGGGCGGGGGGCTGGACTCGATGATCTTCCGAGGTCCCTTCCAGCCTGATGTCTATGAAATCTATGAAATATTACCCCACCCCTCTCTGACAGGTGTCCTCTTTTTTGAAACTGGAAATATGCTAACCCTAGTACTGGTGCTAGGTGTTGATCAGGCATAAAGGCTAGACTGTGGGAGAAGCTCCAATAGAAGCAGGCTGTGCAAGAGCTCCCTGGTGAAATCCCCATCCCCATCACCACTTATCCCTTGCAGTAATGAATTACTTGGTGGGTGTGGTGTAATGCAAATGTGTGTTCCCATTATGATGCCCTCCAATGTTGTAGCCCCATGACAGCAGACAGATAAGATCTCAGTCAATTATATGGCTCCATGAAGCTCCACATGCCATTTTGCAATAGGTCATGGATTCAGTTGCTAGAGCCTGACTGCATCCTGATATAAAACAGTCATTTCTAGAAAGCACTGGGGTGGATCCTGTCTCGAGATTAGTTAAGAAAGCTTTAATATGGTTTTTCCAAATGGAAACATTACTGTTTCTTAGCAACAACACTGCTGCAGAGTGCGTGCACTGATTTTAAATTACTGAAGACAACCTGGCTAAGTTTCTTTGAAGGATTTTGATTAGGTTTTAAATTAGGCTGAGCTTCATACATATCTTAACATTTTCTTCTCCTTTAGTAATTGCTCTAGAGATTAATTTAATTTTTCTCAATCACTTGCATACATTTACATTCTTCAACTGTATCATATTTTAGCCAATAGTCTAATATAAAAGAGACTCATTTTTAACTCTACGCTAAAAGTAATTTTCTAGCCATAAGATCTAATAAGAGGTTCTTTAGCATTTGTACAGGCCTTTAAAATAAAACAGTATAAAACTTTAAAAATTGAAGTCAGTATACCTCTGAATTAAGAGAAATTAAAAGGGGGTTATTTCCAGGAAATATTTCTTTTTAAACAGCTAACTAGATGACTGAAGTGCTTCAAGTTAGTCATATATTACACATACACACATACTTTTCACTAAACAAGTTGTCTCTCACAAAAAACTAAAACGCAGAAAGGACATTGTTATAAATGAGAACTTGCATGTTCCTGAAAGAAGAGATCCAGGCAGAGAGACTCCAGCTAAACACGGCTATTTTTATCTCACTGATTCCTCCTCATTCAATCATTACACTTTGTTTTGTGCTGGCTGGTTGGGGCACTTTAAATGTTAAGTGAAACAATACTGTAAATGATCTCTAGCACACTGTTCATGAAAAACTTAATACATATACTCTCTCATGCTATTTAACTGCTCCTGAAACTGCAGTGCTAACACAGAAAGAGAAATCTTATAAGAACAATACTCTATTGTGATCCGATCGCACTTAACACAACAGACACGGTATGAATGAAATGCACATTAAAACTTGAAAAAAATTGCCCTGCCCCTTTACAGTAATAGAATTATTGCTTCTCTTGGGGGGAAAGGCCTCATATCTCTCACTAGACTTGGAATTTGACAAATCAACTTTTCTTGCTAGAAAAGAACAGGCATGATGCAATGAACAGATCAAATCTAGCTGAAAAATTTGATGGTACTTTACAGCTATTGCACAGTTTGCACTAAGTGCCATAATTTGTGCAAAACCCCTCTAATCTGAAGAAACTTCAGTATATTAAAACACAATGTAAAAAAAAACATCTTGGGTTTCAAGGGGAAAAAAAACAGCCTAACTAGGAGTTTTGAAGGAGTGAGGACTTTACTGCAAAATTTCAACTCGCATAAATAGCCATTAATTTCATTATTAAGTAGTTAAGGTTCTTGGATGTTCCACCCTTGGATTATGTTGCACATTCCATGAACATTTTACCCGTCAGATCTATTTAGCTAAAATAATTCTATTTTCTTTATGGTTGGTAACATTTTGGGGGCCCTTGGGGAGATAAATAGAGAGAGTGATACTCTTCAAGCTATATCCCTTCCCTGCTAAAAAGACAACAGAACCAGATTTAAAAGAGCCAGGAGTTTTCTGATTCGTTAGTCATGGTTTAGTGTCTTCATCTCTAAAAACTAGGTGAAAGAAATAATTAAAATATTGAAACATTCAGTGTGTCAACCTATTGTGGATCTGCAGAAATATTTTTATTCTTTTTGTAATCTTTATGTATTATTTCTTAATATTTATTTTGCAACATGGGCCCATGCCCACAGCCATGAACTTCAAAGACAGCACTTACTCTAGTGTGTTCTGAAAAAACAATATTAAAACTTGGTTGAATTCATGGATAAACTATTTAAAATGAACAGGCATAGCAAGAAGCCTTACTAAAAAAAAAACACGGATCATACTGACATCTGCTAACAAGGACACTTGCCAGGAATTTACTTATAGGGCGCAATGCAATCTAAATACATGATTGATTACCTGTCAAGCAGACTCAAAAGCAGCAAAATGAAGAAGACTAGCTATAAAGCCATCAATAATACGGGAGCTTCAACCAGGACCAAACCGCAGCTTGGGAGAGCGTGGGGGAGGAGGGGGCTGAGGCCTGGCAAGGTGATCATTCTGCTGGGTCAGGGAGAGCACGAGGCTCCCTGTGACCCAGTACTTTCATGGCCTTGGAGCTGCATGGCAAGGTAGGAAAGGCAGACAAGGAGTGGGGGTTGCTACATTCCCAGCATGAGGAGCTCTACAGCTCCCTCCCTACCCCCCACCAGGGAACCTTGCAACTTCCTCTTCCAGGAGCCAATTTTTGGCATCAGGGCTGTGGCTGTCCCAGTTAGCACTGGGATGAGAACATGCTACATGTTCAATTCATGGTGCCATACCACCCAGCCACCAAAACGTTCCTCTCCATTTCCCCATCCACACAGGCTACAAGAAGGGGACCTCACAGGAAGCGTGTTTAGCACTGACCCACCTGCATCTGACTTGGGTATATGGCTACTCAGGAGAAGGTAGAGGAGTGTCCACATTGCTTCTGGACCCATTAAAGAGGAACTAAACTAGCGAAAGATCACACTTCATGCCACTAGGAGCTGAGCATGTAGTTTTAATTTTCAAAGAAATTAGCTAAAAGAAAAAACAATTCTTCCCATGTGACTACTTCATAATTTTACATGTAAAATCATTAACATTGGAATGGAGTTTTATAAATGTCAGTAGTGATAATACTGTAGGAAAACTAGCGTAGGCATAATTAACTATATTATCTTGGATATCTGAAGAGAATTGTCCTTCACGCTTTACAGGGAAAACTGAGTTAAGAAACTAGGAAAACTGATGAACAACTTTGGCTCATATAAATGAACATGTCATTTGTTGAATGCAAGAATGTTTCTTTTTTAAAATCATACATGCAAGGAAACTGAAAAGGGAAATCTTCCCTGTAAATGATTAATTATCTCTCAGTTTAGAGGCTGAAGTTATGGACCAATAGGCAGAGTTCCTGTTGCTGATGCAGGGAAAGTACAACTTGTCACCATTACCTCAGATGGAGCTCATGTAAGGCCATACCTCTTTCAAACTTCAGACCTCTGACTGGGACACATGATCAAATAGTGTGAACAACGATTGAAATATGAACATCTGTGGTTTGCCATATATCACAAATAATTGACATTCATAGAGATTTTCAGGAACAACACTATAACAGACGCAGCTTTCCTACTCTGTGAATTAAATAAACCATTTTCCCCCAAAAAGGAAATTAGTAAACTAAATACCATATGCAACCATAAGAGCCCCTCTTCCTTTTCAGCCTCTACACACAGAGGCTGAAAATTGACCCAAATTTGTCAAGAGGGTCCAAATTCTGGGACCTTGAGAACTTCAGCACTGTGGCACTTCAGCTAAAACAGAAGTTTATTTTTTGTGGTTCAACCTTTTTGGCAGGCATGTACAAATTAGCTCTGTACCCTCCCCAAGTGCCACTCTGATCCCTTTCCCCTGCCCAGTCTATTTCCGTGCATTCTGCTTCCTACCCTGTGCTCCCTGCTTTATTTGCTGCTCTGCTTTCTGCCTTAATCTGCCAGTGTGCTGCCTGTCCTCACCCCAATCTGTCATAAGCCACACAAAGAGGCAGCCCATGTCATGTGTGGCACACAGATTGGCCAACCCTGCTCTAGAGTATGATGGATATACATTTATCCAGTATGCTACACAAAATATTTGGTAGAGGAAAGGGGAATAGATAATGATATTAGGACTCCAGGATTCCATACCTGCCTCTAGCAGACGTTAAGTTTAAGGTGCGATGGGATCTAGGCAGCAGTCCCAACAATTACACCTTCTGCCTTGCTACACATGGACAGGATCAGATATTAGATCCCTAATGCACCTTACCTGCCAGTGCTAGGGGGACCCATGATCATGATCCCTGGCTCCCTCTAAATCAACAAGTTGAAACTCAGGTGCTGGCAATCAGCTGATTGTTCGTGGGGTCTCTGGCCCAGCTGGCAATCAGCTGATTCTCAGCTGGGGTGTTGACTTTTTCATATGTCCCAGTGGGGCTCCAGGATCTGGCTGCCACAGCCCAAACGCAGGGTCCCCAGGCATAGGGATGAGTTAAAAACCAACATGTCACTCAGCTGGGTTTTAAAAGTTCCTGTGAGCCAGGACTTGTAAAAACC
Organism: Alligator sinensis; assembly: GCF_000455745.1. Lineage (NCBI taxonomy): Eukaryota > Metazoa > Chordata > Crocodylia > Alligatoridae > Alligator > Alligator sinensis. The sequence goes on along the minus strand of NW_005842272.1, from coordinate 1,378,467 downwards.
CCATGTGTCACTCAGCTGACAAATACTGGGCTGGCAAGATATTACTTGAATATCAGAGTGAAATCCAGGCACAATTAAATCAGTGGGAGAGTTACCATAGATTTTATAAGGGCCAAGAATTGTTTCTAATAATTAAAATATTTTTGTTTTTCAGTTCTATAATATTCATTTATTAACCATTAGCCTTAGAAAAAGCAATATTAAAAGTTTTGAAACCTGATTTCAGTAGTTTCACTCTGCTTTTGTTGATATTTATAACCAACTACCATCACTTGAACAATTACAAATAGAACAAAGACTTTCCAAGTTTGGGTCCGTTTTGTTGATGAAGGGAGAGCTATAAAAACTAACAGGGATGGAGAATCACAAGAGAATTATGTAGAATGATTTTAATCTAAAATGCAGGAAATCATATTTACAGATGTAATTACTGATGAATGGTGGTGAGGAGGAGGAGGACTGTAGCTGAGCTGTAATATGGCGTACAACAATTGACCATCAAATACCCCCATATTTTAGCATGATTTCCAGTACAAGTGCTACGTCTGTCATTTTGATTTTCTCTATACACTTATACAAAGACAAAATGTTATTTATATTAACTATATTTTGCACAGTAAAAAAAATACAGGTGGAGCTGGTAGCACTACCTGTAGTTAAGGCTGCCTCATTCTCTCCATTTTAAGACACTTTTACTTCCTTACAAAATAACTTGCCAAATTTTAATCATTCAGTGAATTTTGCATGTCAGATTTCTACCTCAAGAGGATTTCTTTTTCATTTAAGCAAAAACAGAAAAAAATGCGCTGCTTTCTTCATGATAAAAGCTTGTGTAGCCATTTCACTGAGTTGGTGTAGAATATCCACACTTTAGAGCAAGGACTTCGCAGAGGGGTGGCTCTATTGCCAGAAACATACTTTTTACTGCCTTTGAAAGTTCACCAAAGTATTGCCATGTTAAAAGACACAAAAAACAGAATAAAAACAAAAACGAAACCCTGCAATTCGCACATGTTCAGTCAACGATGCTTGGTCAAAGAGCCCTCTTGCAAATGGGCATGCAACAGCCCAGGACTAAAGGAACTTAGCTGTGCTCTCTCTGCTAGTGCCCTTCCTGGTAACCATGGCATCAAGTCCAACAAGGGCAGGAAAAACATCTCTCCTGTGCAATTAAGGTTAAAGTTGCGAAGGCAGGGATGGGAGGAGGGGGAGTGTGCAGATCAGAATACAAAGAGTTCGATCTGGTAAATTTCCTGTTTCTCTCTCTCTTTTTAAACTATTTTTTCAAAAGATTATCTTGGAAAAATGTGAAAATAAAAAGTTACAATATTAAGGTTGTGAAGTCAAGGACCCATAAGTTAAGAAACGCTAGCATTATGGTTTAGCATGCAGCTTTAAGTTGGCCTTTTCAAACATATGCAGTCTAGTTACACTAGGACAAGGGTTTTCAACCTTTTTTGCTCATTATACCCCCAGGCAGCCGGACACGGAGTAGTGTACCTCTGGCCGCCAAAGGGGG
>NW_005842272.1:1374016-1376744 GCF_000455745.1 Alligator sinensis | reverse complement strand
TGTGGAGTGCGCCGGGTCGCGCAGAGGGGGGGGGGGCTGGCGCGCGGCCAGATGCATAGCAGCAGCAGCTGCCGTGTGCGAGCTTGCCCTGTCCCCCGCGTCCAGCCGAGCGTGCGGGATGATGTGTGGTTGCACTCCATCCCCACCCACCCGTGCGTACCCTCTAGGGCCATTTCAAGTACCCCCGGTTGACAACCCCTGCACTAGGACATTTCTCCCCACAGGCCCCTGACTCTTTTAGTGAATAAGGTTGTAATATAATACTTCTTTTTTATCCTCCACATTCAACATGTGGCACATGCCTAAATTGCTGCATACATCCAAACCTGTACTAAATACAAAATTAATTTCCTCATGGGACTTCCTACTGGGCTCTCATGGTGGTATTCACGTAGTTCATAAATATTTAAAAAATTATCTTCCTGCCTTTACCACAGAACCATTCTCTCCCTTTCTAGAGATCAACTGCCTCATTCACCACAAGGCATCCAAGTTCTGCAACAGCTCCCTCTACTACAGAGCAAATAACCTGTGCACTGAATGAAGCAGTAGTCCTGAGGGGAAAACAGTACTGTACACCAGCTATTGGAATCTTCCTTAATAGAATCAGCTATATATAGGCATCAAAACTCAAAAAAAATTTGCAAAAACCTTATACTATGGGTATTTTCTGCTGCTTATTAGCATCTTGCTTTATAGAATCAGCCATTTATTAGGATCAAACTCTTAAAGAGCGCTTGATGCACATAATTCTAATGTCTGGCAGAAAAAGAGCTTAAGTCCATGTATGTTGGCAAGGCTGTTGTGCAATAACCAGTGACTGCTGAGAATGTGTAATCATGGTATCTGCAAAGACTTTGTTCTCTTGACTCTGCCACCACATATTAGACTCATTCATTATTAATATCAAAAGTGCTCTGTCCAATGTGATTTGAATAACTGGCAGATACTGTAATTAAGAACTGTATCATAAGGGACATGCACGAAGGAACTGATTTAAGGTTGCAAAGACACCTGATAGAAAGACCAGCGCAATGTCCCAGAGAACCAGAGAAGCGCAAATGCAGTATATCTTTTAAAAGGGGGAGGGAAAAATTATTATGCAGTCAATTTGTAAACACTTGGGAGGATACTAAGGTGATCACAAATGCCCAACACAGTATTTATCAAGAACTAACCATATGAAACTAATCTCATTTTCTTCTTTGAGAGGTTAACTGAATGAGGAGAAACAGTAAATGGCCTTAGTTAGGCTTTTGATACAGTCCCTCAAAAGCAAATTAGGTAAATATTGTTTAGATCAGGGATGTTCAACCCCCAGTCCATGGCTCCATGTCATCTGGCCCATGGGACTCTCCCCACAGGTCCAGAAATTTGGTTGAGGAAGAGCAATGCCACTGGTCCTGTGCTGCCAAATTCCAGACCTGTGGTGAGCCCCAGGCCCTGAGCACTGGATCTGGAGCCTGACCCCAGCATGCTATGCTGGAAGGAGCGAAGCTGGGTCCCATCCCAGCACATGGCGGGTAGCATGTGCCCCAGGCCCCCAGGGTCCAATCCTAGTGCACAGGAGGTGGAAGGGAGTGGTGTCAGGTCCCTGAGCCTGATCCAACCCATGGACTGGCCCCTTGCCACTCATCTGGCCTGTAGGGTCAAAAGGTTGAGCACCACTGTTCTAGACGAAATCTCTGTAAGTAGATGTATATCTAGCTGAAAAAAAATTATTCAAAGAGTAGCTATGAATAAGTGAAATTGGAAGGATATGTCAAGTGGCATTTCATAAGGATCTCCTGGATCAATATTATTATATTATAATAAATATATTATTATATAATTATTATTAATATATCTATTATTATAAATATTATTCAATATTTTTAGTAGGTGCTTGGTTAAAGAACAGATATTATGCTCATACTCATGAATACCATCAAGCTGGGTAGGGTTGCAAACATTTTGCAGAATAAGATTGCAGAATAAGATCAGAATTTAAAACAAATTTGGATAAAGTGAGCAAGCAGTCCAAAAATCAACAAGCTGAAATTCAACAAAGACAAGTGCAAAGTGCTATACCGAGCAAGGAGAAATCAAAAGCACATAAACAATGTGGAAGTAAGTGGCTAAAGCTGCAGTATTTCAGAGAAGAATCTGGGGGGTTATAGTGGATTACAAAACTGAAAACGAGTCATGTGATGGCTACTGATGCAAAAAACAAACAAAAAAACCCAACAAATTTCATTCTGTGATGTACTAAGAAAAACATTGTATGTAAGATGCAAGGGTTAATTATTTTCTGTTTACTCTGTTGATGAGATGAGGTTTCGATTGAGTACCCTATTGAACTTCCACTACAAACTTAGACATTAACAAACTGGATAATGTCCAAGTGAGAAATGAAAGGATATTTAAAGAAGGTCATCTATGAAGAAAGGAGGAAGGAACTGGGTCAAAAAGAGGGGAAAAGGGATCACAACAAAGTAACTTGCATAAAATTATAAGGGCTTAGGTCCGTCTGCCTGTGTGTCCGTAACACTCTTAGGGGGTGCGACTCCAACCTGTGCTGCATCAAGAATGCCTGTCAAAAATGAGGGGCAGGGCATGGCTCCAGCAGAGCGGGGGTGGGGGGAGAGAGGGAGTGGGCAGAGCAGGGCTGGATGCAGAGCAGCAGAGGGGAGGGATTACCCAGGGTTGAACGGGGGGGAGGGGTGGCACACGGCTGAACGCAGAGCAG
>NW_005842272.1:1371761-1373985 GCF_000455745.1 Alligator sinensis | reverse complement strand
CATATACAAACTCTGCCCCCCTGCCTCCCCCCCACCCGTCATTCTTGACAGGCAATTCACTAGTGTTATTACATGGAGGACAGCGATGCATGGAGGACTTAGAGTAGGTCAAGTAATAGTTGGCTTAATTAGATTTAGATTAGATATTAGAAAAAGCTTTATAGCAGTGGCACCCACCCTTCCTGCCCTGCTGGCCTGATCTGGGCTCCCCACAAGACCAGATATTTTACAGTAGGGGACTGGCAATTAACTCTGCCACTGGTCCCCCAACACCAAATTTCCAGACCCTTGAGGAGACGAGATTTGGACACCAAGATTTGGGGTGAGGTGGGCATGCTAGAAGGGAGGGACAGAATACAGCTGGACCTGGACAGGTTACAGGGGTGGGCAAATGAGAATAGGATGGGATTCAATACTGACAAGCGCAGGGTACTGCACTTGGGCAGTAAGAACCAGCAGCATGCCTATAGGCGGGGGAACTCCCTTCTCGAAAGCACAGTGGCAGATCTTGGAGTCATTATTAATTCCAAAATGAACATGGGCCACCAAGGTGAGGACGCAGTCAGTAAGGCCAACCGCACCTTGTCATGCATCCACAGATGCATCACAAGCAGGGCTAAGGAAGTGATCCTCCCCCTCTACGCGACACTGGTCAGGCCACAGTTGGAGTACTGTGTCCAGTTCGGGGTGCCACACTTTAGCAGAGATGTGGCCAGCATCGAGAGGGTCCAGAGGAGGGCCACTTGCATGATCCAGAGACAGCAGGGCAGATCCTGTGAGGAGAGGCTATGGGATCTGAACCTGTTCAGCCTTCACAACAGAAGGCTGAGAGGGGACTTGGTAGCCATCTATAAACTTACTAGGGGTGGACCAGCAGGGAATGGGAGAGACCCTGTTCACCCGTGCACCTCCCGGAGTAACAAGGAATAACGGCTATAAGTTGTTTGAGAGTAGGTTCAGGCTGGACATTAGAAGGCACTACTTCACAGTCAGGGCGACTAGAATCTGGAGCCAACTTCCAAAGGAAGTGGAACTGGCTCCTACCATGGGGGTCTTTAAGAGGAGGCTTGACAATTACCTAGCTGGGGTCATATGAGCCCAGTATTCTCTCTTGCCCAGGGCAGGGGTCGGACTTGAAGATCTACTTAGGTCCCTTCTGACCCTACATCTATGAATCTATGATGCATGGCTTTCTTCCATCAGGTTTAACAGCTCTGGTTTCATCACTGGAACATTTCTAATTAGGGCCGTCGGTTAATCACGATTAACACATTAACCGCTGTTACATTTTTTTAACACACTAATTGTGAATGTGGTTTTGGAGCCCCACACCCAGGCTCAGAGGACCACAGGGCAGCCTGGGAAGCAGGCCCCAGATGGTTGCCATGTGGGGGTGGGGGCGCACACAGACATCGATACGCAGTCCATAGGTGGCTAGGAACACGGCCCAGTGGTGTACAGAGCAGTGCCCAGTAGGCAAGTCTGTGAAGGGGAAGGGGCATGGGGTGGAGCAGATGGAGGCCCCCAGGGTGAGGGAGGGAGTGGGGCAAAGGCAGGGGCAGGCCATGGGACCGAGCTTCAGGTGGCTCATCCAGAGGTGCAGGGGGGGCTCCCACCACCGCACACACCCCAGAGGAGGTATGGGGGGCACGTGTCCTTTGGATTTGTGAGTGGGGTGGAGGTTGGCTGCTGCAGTGGGCTAGGTCTCTGTATCCTGCTGCCATTGCACCAGGAACTGTGCAACACCATGTTGTGCCTCTCGCCAGGTGGACAGGTGACATGGTGCATCCGGCACACAAGGCAACAGCAATCGGGTGCAGAGCCCCAGCCCTGATCAGCAGCCCGCTTCCATCCCACACACAAAATTGAGGGGCACATGCCCCTCATGTCTCCCCAAGGTGTGCGCATCCCCTGAATGAAGTACCCACGGAAACGTCCCTCAACCCACCCTGGCCCTGGGGCCCCATTCACTCCAGTCCCTGCCCCAATGCCTCCCTCAATGTGGGGGCCTCATTCTGCAACCCTGCCCCTTCCCTCCCCCACACACCTTCCCTACCACAAACTTACCTGCTGGGCCGTGTGTCCCCCTCACTGCCAAACCACAGCCCCCCAGCCCTGCTGCTGTCCCTCACACTCCTGACCCACAGTACCCCACATCCTGCCAAGGTATGCGGGAACCCCTCTTCCCAGGCTCCAAACCCCCCCCCCCCCCCAACCCACCCAC
>NW_005842272.1:1358659-1371628 GCF_000455745.1 Alligator sinensis | reverse complement strand
CCCACACACACACACACCCCCACAGCCCCCTACACCTTCACAAATTCCACCCCACCACACCCACACAACCACACCCACCCCACAATCATACGAAGTACCCACATAATTTTGCATAACTGAGTTTTTCTGCACATAATTTTGAGTTTTTAAGCTGTGCGATTAAAATCACGATTAATTGCGACTAATTTAAAACTAATTGCAATGAATTTTTAAAAAATTATTTGGCAGCTCTATTTCTAATCAATGTTACTGTAATTTCTGCTACTTGCAGTACAGTTGTGAACTCATTTTGGGGGAAAAAAGGATATCAGTTTATGTAACTCAGAAGTATGTGCACAGAAAATCAGAAGGCAAGAGCTAGTCAGGGAAGAAAAGCTCTTCACAACTGCAATGAAAACAGTTTGCAAATACAATTCAGGAACATGAGTGGCCTTTCTTTATAGGTCCCAAACTGTACTTTGGAAGGCTGGAGGAGCATTGTTCGTCAGAAATAAGGGTTTCAAAACTGTTTTTAAGAATAACTACAGTCAAGGATACATAGCCAAATGATTATTTCTTAATTTGGAAAACCTCAAGTTCTTTACTTATGCTCAGTACATTTTATGGAGGAGATGAAGGATAAATGTTCCTCCATAAAAATCAGTATTGTAAACATGGTTTTCTAAATATTGACTCTCATATAACCCATCTCTCAGAACCATTGGTTTTGAACCAGAAAGTCAGATTAGGAAGTGACAAGGTAGCAAGAGATCATAAGAAACATGACCAAAAATCAAGAAGCATTCCTCTAACCAGTAAGGCAAGGAAAAGCAGTGATTTATCCTACCTCCCAGATGGCCGAAACTAGTACTAAATAGTTTTTAGCCTCCAAATACTCAAATACAACATGTTTCCGTGTTATCTGCTCAACAGCTGCTCATTTTTTAAGGCTAAAAATGATACTTCATTCACGCATGAAAATGGCAAATAATATAGTGCATACTTAACATAAGTATAATTTATATTCCATAGTTTTCTATTAATTCATTTCAGAACCATAGTGTAATCACTTAAACTGTTAAGATTCTTTAAAATGGTTTTAGGAAAGATTTTTTTCAGGCTTTTCAACAACATTAACCATTTTAAAATGCTACGTTTTGACTATCTTCATGACAGAGCATACTCTAACTACCCTGGGAATACTGTTTGCACCAAAAAAGATACCAACATTTGCTATTCTAATATTGCATTTGTTTTCACATATGGGATGATAGAAAAATCAGAAGTGGCATAGAGTTGTTTATTGAAAACCATGGGGGAAAATAAAATTCCAGAAGTGAAGCGCATAGTATGGATCAACAGTCATATAGTTTTGATAGAAAATGTTTCTAATAAAAGCAAATTAGAAGCCCATGATCAAAATACAAGTCAAGCAGACGTTTAATTACATGGCAACTAATGTGAACTGCAAGAATCTAGAAGACCACATGCTTACCCGTCCTCGTTCCGTAAGGGTTGTCAACATGATGATCAATGTTAATCTGTGATCCCAGACTACCTGCCAGAAATGTGCACAGGTATGTGGAAGAGGCCCCTGAGTGGCAATATATCTGTTCACGATGCCAGCGGAAGGAATTTCCATCTATTAAGAAACGGAAAATCTTACATAAAGTTTACCCTCACTACTAAAGTAATTACAGCTTCCTGTTAAACATTTCTTTTGTATAGGTGAACTTCTGAAGGAAGATTAAAGGAAGCAAGTCAACCAACAAGATTGTTAACATCACATCAAAGATCCATAGAATATTCCACATCAAATTACTAACTTAAAGTGGACTAAAAAAAATCACATGTCAATAGATAAAAATGTCTTTTAATTATTTTTCTATACTACAATTCAAAGAAACCCAACTGTAATCCTGACATTAGAAGCCATATATAACATCTAAACATTTTTGGAAGACTATCTACTGACCGGCTAAATTGTTTCTCCACAGATAAACATTTTGATTAGTAAGGAAAATATTTTTAGTTAACCTATATCCATAATTATACAATCAATAATTGTTTATTATTTCCTCACATTTATAAATACAAATATATACTTGAAAAAATGCCAGGTTTATTTTGCTTCCCAGTATTGATGTCCTTATAATCAATCCACCAATATTAACCTTTTCTACTGCTAAGCCAATTGACTACAGCAACAGTTATTAAACCTTTTCCTACTCAAGACTTAATATCCACCTGTAATTAACCCATGGCAAACAAAATACTAGTGTTCATTGTGCTGCTTGTTTCAGGGATGAATGTGCTTGTTTTCTTCTCCTCATCACATATTTATTCCAGGGAAAGGACTACTTCATCATATTGTATGGGGGCTTTCCCAGGATAGAGATCAAAATTGGTCAGATTTGTGGTGGTTCAACAAACTGATACATTTTTATGAAGAAAGAATGTAAACTTCCATGCATTAAAAAAAGGCTTCCCTTTTATGGTCATAAGGAATACCCTTGAAACATAAACCATGCATAAACTAATATAGTGAGGCTTGTTTGTGTTTGCAAACAACTGCTCTAAGAAATTAATATAAATATAATCAATGTCAAGTTATTGCCTCTGAAATCTTATAATGACAATTCAAATATGAACATGATTGATTATTTGACTGCTGACAATAGTTCATAAGACAGGAGAGGGTCAATGAATATCAACTGTGAAAAGTCTCCTTTTGGCTTCTGAAGTGAGTGGGAATTTGGTTTAGCAGAGTAACAAAGCTTTTGTTTCCAATTTCCATTTCAGGCTCAAATACACAAAGGTGCTTTCTGTACAGTTAAGACATTCAGAAGTATAATCATGAGTTTCCCCACAGCTCCTTCATGTGACACAGGACCAAGTGGACTATAAAGAGGTATGGAAGTACATCCTCATGAAGAGGAACTGCAGGCAGAGTGTAGGAGGATAAAGGAACAAATAAATAAGAATACTGCATTCCACACACCCCCCCCACCCCGCCTTCTCCGAGAAGAAAGCTAAACTAATAAGAAAAAAAAGAATGCTCAAAGGAAGTGGGTTCTACCTGAAAACACCTGAGCCACCAAAATGACCAATGGAAAACATCACGGACACACGAGAGGTACATAACTATTTTCTGAACTGTTGTGGCATAACCTTCAACAATTACCATTCAACTAAACTAAACTAATGATTCAGGAAAAGTAAAACTTAAAAAAAATGTGCTCCTTAATTGAAGTACTAAGACATTCACATCTCACAGATGGTAAAGGATCTAACTTATGCAATGCTAATATGTTGTCTTCTTCATGGCTTCACTTTTTTTAACATAAAACTCCTGCATTTTTAACAAATATGAAAAGTTACAAAATAATTTAAACATTGTGACTTCCTCAAATTAATACCTGATTATTGGAAGCTATGTGTAAAATTTAAGAAGTAGTTTTCATGGATAATCATCTGAATATTTGGGATTAATTTGGAGTGTTTCCCATAGTCCTAAATCTATTTAAACAGATAAACACTGAAACCTACACTTAGAGCGCCCAGGTCTTTACAGGATTGCACTATATGAAACTGACCAACCATTTCCACTGGTTCAAAACATCCTGCATATATGCTAATTGGATTCTTTGAGCATATTGTCCATCAGTACAACCATACGTACGTACTTTAAAATTTTCTATTATGAAGGAGCCCACAAAAATGCAATGAATAAAACCTCAGTGTGTATCTGCATGTGCACCTCTTTTTTTTTTTAAATAAAGAAAATAATTTAGCCTGTTGCTGCATTATGAAAGATAATGAATAATTAATATGGATGCCTGCTTGACTTACAGTCACATAATTCGCATTAATGTAATCTTCATCTCCTTGCAATATTATCCGTGTGGCATCGTCTGTAGCAAAAAAAAAAAAAAAAAAAAAATTACATTAGCTGTAAAACAGTTATCTGGTCTGCTTTTTATTACTATTTCTTTTTTTAGGACAAATAGAAGAGTTGTAGGCACTTTGAGAACAGGCACATAAACAATGCCATATAAAGCAAAATGGACCATCTTTTAGAAAGAAAAACGGACACCTGATTAGAAAACAGAATCAGTTATGGAAAAGTTCATGGCAGTAATTTCATAAAATGTAAAGCAGCATTTTGAGGATAAAAAGGGAACAGAAGTTTTATACTGAACACTCACAAGGTAGAACATCTTTGTATCGGTTTTTGTCCATATTTTGAGGTACTTTTGCACATGTAACAGACAGCCCCGGCTTCTTCCTGTAAAGTTGCTAGAAGACAGATATGAAAAAAGACAACATTTTGAATAGTTTGCTTAACTGGATACAAGTGTGCTACAGGTACCAAATACATCCACTTAAAAAAGCTAGCTTAAAGCAACCATGCAATGGGTTTAAAAAGACTTTAACTGCATACAAAAGTAAAGTGAAGATCATTTTTAAAACACGTGAATAGAATCCTATCATCTCCTGTAGGTAAATGTTTGAAAAAATCAAGGAAATATGGGAATCATTGACAAACTAACTGCTTCTAACCAAGGTCTGCTTTCTGTTATAATAAATTTAGTAGAATGATGTGTTCTAAAGGTATTGGAAGGAAGGTGGTAACAATAAAACTAGTCAGAAGAGAAGTAAATGCTGAAGGCTAGCACTTCCCAGAATGAATGGCAATACAAATTCACATCCCCTTTGACTTACTGGGCCAAAAGTGATATTTTCTTCCAAGGACTTAAAAGGAAGCAGTGAAAACTTAGTGTATTACAGTATCTTGGCATATCTGAGTGTTATTTGGAACCATATCTTACCCAAAATAGCACAGGATTTTTCTGGAGTAAATATACTAATGTAAATGACAGCAGATAGGGTGCATACATGTACAGGCAGGTACGTATGCTTGCAGCAGCTCAAATAGGAGTGACACATTTGATACAGGAATTTTTGCCTCAGTGCATGTGCCTGGACATGCACTTTGGTGTGGGGAAAGTTGTGCCACTTGGGGCAAACTGACCCTACCCAGCTCCTTCCAGATCTTCAGCCAGGGGGAGTTAAGAGGTTGGGGCCAGCACCTGTATTGGCCCCAGCAGTTTAAAAAGCTGCCCTGAAGAGCATCTGAGGGCTACTTGCCCTCAGGAGCTTCTGAGACCTGGCCAGTTGGTATCTGGGGACACCAGCCCCTTGTGCCAGCTGTACTGCTGAAGCAGCCCTAAGTGGCCCCTGCACTCTCTACCCACTGCAGCAGTCCGGCAGCGATGGCTGTTGGCTGGCTGTGACCTGCTGCCACTGGTGACAGCATCTGCCCCCTTGAACCCGTGGCCCCATGCCTGCCAGACCCAGACAGGAACTGCACAGATGCCTGGGCTGTGGTACAGACACTGCAGCAGAGCCACCTGTACCTCTGAGCCAGCTTCCAGTGGGCCGTGGCTGCACATTTGGCCTTAAGGCAGCACTGCTGTCATGTCTTCTAGTGTTCCTGCTCTGCCATCTGGGCAGCTACTGCCCAGAAGATGTGCTCCTTGAGGTGGCCCACTTCAAAAACTGTCGAAGCGGGTCCTCCTGGCCCCCAAATGGCCAGGTTAGCCACCTCATCTGCACTCCAGCTAGGTCATTGGTGCTGGCCCCGGGCCAGGTGCTGGCCCCAACCTCTAGCTCCCCCTGGCTGAAGAACTGGGAGGAGCTGGGCAGGGTCAGTTTGTCCCAAGTGGCACAATTTGGCACCAAAGTGCATGTTCCAGCATGTGTACTGAGACGCAAATCTCCGATACAAATTTGTGCCGTTACTATTTGAGTTGCTGCAAGCGCCTGTTCCTGCATGTCTGGAAACACCCATAATGCACAGCAAATGAAGCAAAGGAATAAACTGAATGAGGCATGAAGTCTATTAAGGAAAAAATAACTATGCAATCACGTAAGTGAACCTTTACTCTGATACATATTACAGTTGGGTGCACAACTACAACATTTGTTACTTCATAACCTAGTAAATGAAGTGCCTAGGAAAGTGGATAACTGTAGAATCCCAACAGACATAAACCAAGAAACCTTCACTGTCCTTAGTGTAGCAAATCTACTGATTTCTACTGTACTGATTTCTAGCGAACTTGAAAAAAAGAAACAAAACAAAAACAAACAAACAAAAACAAGAACAAAAAACCCCTGCATCCTGGTATCAGATACAGAAATCTTATTCTGTTTTACAGGAACCATGAGTCTTAGTTAATCTTGATCTTCTATTCACAATCAGAGAAACAGTGAGAATTAGTTATAAGGCAAGCAAGCCAAAAGCTTATAAGGCTTGTGAATTTTAAACACTCCCTTGTTGTTACTTGAAAGAATTAGTAAATAACTTAAATATGAAAAGTACGTATTTCCTTCCAATAAATACAATGACATTATAATGGATCTCTCTTTATAAAATAGACACACATTGTGTGTGTGCACATACCAACACACATTTACATTACTATACTTGTAATAAGAACAGGAACTACACTTGATCTGAGCCAACTACCATATATACCAAGTAAAAAAAAAGTTTTAGTCATCTAATCTCCAGTAAATCTTAATTTTTCCAACAATAATCTTAATACTTCTAAAGCATTTAATGTCTTGCAGTTTTAAAACAATTTATGTTAAAGCAAAAGAATGATCACAGAACACCTTCTCATATGAAAGTTGTGACTACTGAAATAATGTGCTAAAAATTAGTTCCACTGTAAGGTTAATTGAATCCTGAAGCTAAATATCACAGCTCACTACACACTTTCAGCTTGAACGGCATAAACAGAAAAAAGCCTTATGGGAACAGACATAGTTAGTATACATACATATTTAAGTAAATATATTTTTTAAATATTTGCAGCAGCCAGAATTCAAGTTCAGCTTTCTGCCTGACTATTGATTTATGCTTCTGATAGGAGACAGGGGTGTTACTAAATGTCAAGGTTTTTCAATGTCTTTGCTGGATTAAACTGTAATGTGTTGAAGTCTACTCACCAGATAATTCCTCAGCTTTGTAAGTAAAAGTATCACTTATCCTTTCACATATTTAAAATGTGTTAATTATAATAAAACTGAATCAGTGAGTAATTGTTGCTATAGTAAATACTATGATCTTTGTTCCTCATCAGAGTTTTTATATTTTAAAGATTGTTTATGAATCTGTGATTTAAACAACAGATTTTTTAAACTGAATTTTAGTTGGTTAAGTCTAGCATATGAACGAATTACCTTGATCCTAGAGACTTAAGGGAAACAGCTAATGAGCCATTGCTTATTGTTTGAAAAACTCACAGAAAGTTTGGGAGGTAACAGAAGATTGGAAACAAACACTAGAAGAGTGGATCCTGGCAACTGCCTTCCAGTTGGAGACAGCTCTCAAATATTAGCTGGTATAAAAGAAAGCAGGCAACCTTTTCTTTTCTAATGACTTTTTAACTTATAGAATATTAGCTTAAAATGTGCACAGACACACACATTGTAAAGTACCTTAACAACCACAAATGAAATGATATCGTGCCAAGTTCTAGGTTTAGTCTTGCTTTAATATGTTCATTAGCAATCTTGGGGGGAAAAATTACATTTGCAGTGACTTGTATACAGGTTTCCCTTGATTCATGCGGGTTCTGTATATGCAAATTCGCTCTTACGTGATGACCCTTTTTATACCCAAAATTCGTTATATGCGAGGTAAATTCACTCTTATGCAACTGGCATAGGCACCCCTCCCCAAGCAGATAAGTCTATGGGGGGAGAGGAAAGGGCCATGGGGCCGGAGGGACCCATTCACCCCAGCACCTGATGCAGCTGCTCTGGGAGTGGCCGATGCCAGCTGTCTGCAGCTGCTGGGCTGCACTGCACCCCAAACCCACTGGGGCTCCACTTGTCCCCACTCACCCCAGCCCCTGGGCTGCACTGTGCCATGCTGTAGGCAGGTGGTGTCGGCTGTTCCCGGGTCTTCTGCAGCAGAGGCTGGGGTGAGTGGGGAGACGTGGAGCCCTGGGGCACAGTAGTTTGTCCCCGCTCACCCCAGCCCGTTGCAGCATACCCAGGAGCAGCCGACGCCAGCAGCCTGGAGCTGCTGAGCTGCATCCCACCCCAATCCCCCCAGGGCTCTGATTGTCCTCACTTACCCCAGCTCTTGGGCTGCGCCGGGCCATGGTGCAGGCAGGTGGTGTCAGCTGCTCCTGGATCTGCTGCAGCAGGAGATGGGGTGAGTGGGACAAGTGGAGCCTCGGGGGGTTGGGGCACAGTGCAGCCCAGCAGCTGCAGGCAGCTGGTGTCAACCAGTCCTGGGGCCACTGCAGCAGGGACTGGGGTGAGTGGGGAAGAGCTGTGCCATGCCCCAGGGCCCCACTTCTCCCCACTTACCCCAGCCCCTGCAGCACACCCAGGAGCAGACAACACTACCTGTCTGCACCACAGCAAGGCGCAGCCCAGGGGCTGAGGTGAGTGGGGGAAAGTGGTGCCTGGGAGGAGTTTCATTGACATTTAATATTTGAGGTATTTGTTGATTTAAGTATGAAAACAAAGACAACCATTGCATTACCCCTGTTTTATATCAATTAGTTTATTTTATGATCCCCTTGCAGTTTTGGTTTTCACTATGCTGCCCGCACCCTTCCTCCTCCTCCCCTCCCTTTATTTTTCCCCTTAAATCAGCAATAGGACTACTTCACACAAGTGGTGAAGTGATTGGATATTTCTGTTAAAATGGGCATCAGTGAATTTGGTAAAATAGCTGATATTTAAATTGACACCTTTAGTTTTTACAATTCATACAACATGGAGACAGTGAATAATTTACACTCCTCAGACACTATGTCAGGAAATCTCAAAGAGGTATCACAACATACTTACAACAAACTCATATTTGGGAAGTTTATTTCACAACAATGAGCACCAGAAATGTGTCTTTCTAAAAATAAAATATTAGGTCCAAAAATAATTTGGCAGTACTGTGGACCCAAACCAGGAATTGATCATCAAACAGGTCAGAACTCAAACCTTCCTGAAGACAGATTATAAGCCATTAGAAAAATGTCTTGCAGTGTCAAGGAAAGATGCAAACTTTGAAAAAATATAAAAGTGGAAAGAAAAATTCATGCTGCTTTAGAAAGGCAATATTCTGTTTGTGGGCAATTTAAAAATCAATGGACCATGCTTTTTAGAGGCTCAAAAATCACTATAAATGAGCATTTGGAATCTTGACAGCAAGGCAGGCATTGAGAATCAAGTTTACTGCACTGAATAGCCTTTATCACAAGAAAAGAACTTGAGTAATGTCGCAGGGCACCTCGGTGCCTGCTCCTAGAGAGGGGAAAATTGCTGGGGAAAAGCCCTAGCAGGGATAATGAGTACAGCTGTGGGTTGCCAGGGCGACTAATAAGCGTCAGCTGCCTGTAGGGGGCAGCGCCTGGCTCCCATAAAGCCAAAAGTCAAAGCCAGGCTGGCAGTTCTCTGCCAGCAGCCAGAGGGGCAGGAGCTCCTGGAGCTAGGAAGTGAGAATCACAGGAACCACTCTAGCTGAGAGAAGGATGGCAGCTCTGAGAGGTTTGAGCACCATGGTTTAGCCTGATGGCTTGGAGTTAAGTTGTTACAGCCAGAGAGCGTTATGTTTGAGTTATAGCCAGGAGGCTCGAGTTTGTGTTCAGGCTTTGATATTACACCGGAGGCTTGGGTGAGGCTGTAGGGGTTGGAGGAGGCCTCATAGGGACCCCAGTGGTATGGGGACCTCAGCGCCAGTGCAGGCGCAGTGCCAGTGCAGGCGCAGCTCACAGTGAGAAGCGCAACCAGTGGGTTGCGGGAGGGGAACAAAGACCCCGCCTTGTGTGCGGGGTATGTAGACCCCAGCCCCAGAGCGGGGCAGCATTGAGAAGCCCGAGGTGGGCGCGGCGAGCCCCGAAGAAGGGGAGCACCACAGTAGGAAGCCCAGGACGGGCGCAGCAGACGCCAGCAAGGGCATCACTTACAGGGTGCATAGACCCCAGCCCCAGGGAGGGGCGATTACTGAGGAGCCCGAGAGGGGCCATACTGAGCCCTAGGGCGGGGCAATATTGAGGAGCCTGAGCGGGGTGATATTTAAGAAGCCCGGAATGAGTGTGGCGGACCCGGTAATAGGCCTGCGCCATAGGGAAACCCAGGATGGGGGCAGGGTGCCGCGGTGGACCCCGATGGAAGGCGTTAGTGGCACAGCGCCCCAGGAGAAGGGCAAGGTGCTCCGGTTGTCCCCCGAAAAGGGGATAGCAGCACGGTGAGCCCGTACCAGAGAGGGCAGTAGTGTGGTGGGCTCAAAGGACCGGTGAGGCCCGAGAGGGGCGACACATTAGAGAAGGCCCGAGAGAGAGAGAGGGGGGCATATGCTTATGGTGACAGGCCAACGTCTAGTACATCAGCGAGGCTTGGGGCGTGGTATTAGGGGCTGGTAGGAGCCACATGCAGCCCATAAGGCTAGGGTGCCTGGGAAGCACCCATCATACCAGGAGACCACAGGAGTCCAGGAGAACCGCGGGGACAGAGGTCCCGAGTACCCGTGCCCAGGGAGTCATAGGCAGCCTCCCAACCTTATATGTACCAGCAAGACGTGGCGGGCGAGAATAAGAGGGTGCCTTGGGCTGGCCTTGACACGGAACGAGGGACCTCGAGGAGATCATGGCCCTCCTGACAGACCCCGCTGTGACAGTAAGATTTTTCTACTTATTACTGCGGTGAAGGAGTGAATCTGATAAATTATATTTGCATGCATTTTAGTTGTAGACATTTTCATGGTGCTCACTGCCAACACAATTGAACTTGTTGTATATAGTAATGAATTTATCTATATAACAGGCCTGTACAGTAGAGACAAATCTCATTTTAAAGCCTGAGGACTTGAGGCATAGCAAGATGTAGTGATTTCTTGAAGGTCACACAAGCTGTATAATGGAGAGCCAGGAAAAACACTCAGATATTTTAAATTCATAAACCCATCATAAGAAAATGGCAGGAGAGAGCAGGCTCCAGCTATTGCAGACTGTAAATTACAGCCAAAAAAACGGGAAGACTTTTTTTTTATTGCATTAATAAAATATAATTTTATAATTTTACTGGGTGACAGTACAGACTAGACTGACTTCTGTCAGGGGAAAGAAACAACTAGTTTTGGCATAAAATAATTTTTCAAAAATGAACTTGATGGGCTTTCGGTGGTTGAACTTAATTAAAAGCAGATTTTTCTCAACAGATGGTAGTAGACTGAATTATCAGGCTTGCATTAAACACCAAGATGGAGAAGAGTTAGAATGACAGGTGATGTGCTCAATCTGTTGAGGTGGGGTTGAATGGAAATGAGAAAATGTCCAAGGTCCATATGCTTTGAAGTCACTCTTGCATCACAGCCACCAGGCAGTACCATGGCTACTGTAAATGTAATGTTACCTACTTCAAACTGAGTGAGCACTGTCCCATTTTCCAGACCTTTCTTCAGTTGTTCCATAGACTCTTCTAGTGTATCACCGTACTCTGAACATGTGGGAAGAATGGATTCTTGAAAATTCTGAGAATCGGCTTCATCTTCAGATTTGGTCTCAACAAAGTGTTTGAGAACTGAAAGACACACGAGCATATTTATTCTTTTCAGACCCATCCAAAGGCAATATCAGTTATGTCTTTAGCAAAATCTGTGTTAAAATATGTTGGTGTTCAAGGGTGATGTACAAACCTGGATGCTTCATGTTAGACTGCTAAACTCAAAATTAGGCCTCTCAGGTAACTTTGGCTACCTTTTTGTGTGCGCTGACCAATGTCAACTCCTGAAAAAATGACTAGGAGTAGCAGGCATTCAATGGGTGCATCTACACTTGCAATTAACCCGACTGAATAAACTCTGGTGCAGTTTGCACCAGCATTGGCTGCTCCCAGGACCAGCATCTACATGCGTCCCTGGAATCGCAGCAATGCAAGCCAGGGCAGAGGAGTCCCAAGCTGGCAGAGGGTCTGGAAGTTCAGCCGTGGGCTCTGGCATCAGAGCTGGCTGGGGCATGAGGGTGCTACAGTGCAGGGCTAGTTAGCAGGTTTGCCCCACACTGTAGCACCCTTGTGTCCTAGCCAGCTCTGGTCACCATCTTCATGTGCGTTTTGGCACACTAAATGACTCAGCTGTAGGATAGTACTTGTTCTGGACAGTACTATCCTACAGCAGAATTAATTAATTTACTGTACTCTAATATGGCAGAGCTAATTACCCAGCACTGCAGTAAAGCACATGTGTAAATGCACCAAACATGTTTGAAAAATTACACAACTTCTCTCCATACCTAAATATTGATGCAAGAGTTTAACTTGAAGCATCCAGGTTTGAAAATGTTATATTTATGTACCAGGCAAACAGGGAGGCAACTCAGTCACTAGCACAGGAGAAGCTAGAGAATTTAGTCTAAAACAGGGGTTTTCTTGGGAAGGCCCCAGGGGTATTTGGAAAAGGCCCTAGGGGGTACGTGCGGGTGGGTGGGGACAGAGCACTGCCACCTACCACCCCACGCTGCCGTTTCCCAGGAGCAGGGCTGGGGCGGGGCAAGGGCCATGGTCGCTACCATCCATCACCCTGCACCGCCACTGTATGCTTGTCCCCCCCCACCCCCACCCACTCTGTGGCTGGGGGTACACTTATTAAAACACCTCACAAAGGTGCCAGGTATCCAAAAAAAGAGACACAGTAAATGGAAATGGACAGCTGATGAGTCTGTTTTCCTAAATGAATTGTTATGGGCTTTCCATGGGAAAGAGACATTGCACTTAGAAAACTTAGGTTTTTTGCTATTGATCTGTGATCTCCTGTGGTCTCTCTTTAGGTACTGCGTACAGTTGGAAATGCAGTGTAAAGCCTCTCTGTATCTGTAGGCATCATCCAACAGTTACTATGTGAATCTGTAAACCAAACAGAAAAACTGTAAGCCAAAGACTCACACCTCTATTGGGATTCTGGGAAAG
>NW_005842272.1:1354623-1358648 GCF_000455745.1 Alligator sinensis | reverse complement strand
CCCTGTGGAGTCAGGACCCGACCCTGAGGACAAGAAGCTGGGCTGCAAGTCCTACCACTCAAGAGACAGTGGTAACACTAGTGAATCAGCACACCAACGTATGACTGGAAAAGACAGTGCCAAACCTAGTTCAAACTCCAGAGGCTTAAACCATTCAGGGATACAGGAGCTGGGTCCCCTGGTGACAACCTAATGAGTTGGCAAGCAAAGGAAGGAAGGCGACAGGGCAGAAACAAACATTAAAACTAAGGATACTGTAGCAAGTTTCTGCTCATCTATAATTCAGATATTCCAGTAATCTCCAAACAATCTCCTCCCCTTGGATCAATATTGTTTTTAAACTTGTCATTTTGTAAGGGGCAAGGGACACTTTTGTACTGATGTGTCCCTCACTCTGACAGCATGAGACCACAGGCCTTATACCAAACACTTAATGTTAGTCTTTCAGATAAGAGGGGATTTGTGTTTCAATATAGCCAAATTCACAGCACAACTGTCGATGGTGAACAAAATTAAGTAAATTGCAAAGGAGGAAAATGTCTGTCATCAAGAGACCCTTAGAGTCTCAAATAAAAACCTCAAAAGCAGCCTGGTTACCTTTCCGCTTGACCAGAAGTGCAAGTTCCCTTGTGTGTGATTCTCTGCTGGCTTTTATAAACATGACCACTTGGTCATGAGTGTGCTCTGAGATGTCTCGGCCATTGATTAACACTATCTGATCACCTTCATTTAGTTTTGGGATGCATATATCCGCCTGTTTCAAGACCAGAAAAAGAGAGACAAATGTCATTCTGCACAACCCAATAAGTAGAGACAAAGACAGAGGCCAGGTACAGGCATTATGTTTCTATCAGGAGAATGCTGCTCTCCCAATAGAAACTACAAGAGTTCATTCAGTTTCTCCTGGAGGAAACATGCCCCCTCTGGGAGAAAGATCCTCCAGGTGACAAAGCCTGTTCAAGGCCAGAGTTCCTCTATTCTCAAGGAACAAGGTTGGTTAGGTAGCACAGCCTTGAGGTCTCTTGACTCATACCAGGAGCATCATCAGATAGGGCATTTTTACATGTGCTCTGGGACTGTGGGGTAGGAGGGGGGAATGCTTTAATTAGAGCGGCTCTCAGATGCTCTAAAGTGCCTGGAGCATCTTGTGTATCAGCATCCCAGTGCTTCAAAATGGTAGCAGGGGGTGCTTTAAAGCTTGTTTAAGGCTTTAAGGCTGCCTCCATGCTTGTGTACAGACACCTATAGATTGAAAATCTAAAGCATTTAAGTAGTTTCAAAACTCCATAATGAAGACAAAAGAAACAGCTTAAACACATTAACAGCTATGAAAACATTTCCAGTGCTTTGGCATGTTTATTTACCAGAAAGCCACCACCAAATACAATGCAAGTACAAGAGATTTAAGAATATCTTTTATTCAGTGGGTAAATGCTTTATTAAATGAATAAAAACCAAAACTTGTTCCTGCTCCTCACTGCAATAGTTAACACCTGCTTCCTTTTATTGGTTAGACATTTTTAGAATTCTTTTGAGGTTCATATTTCTAAATGATTGTTACGGTAGTTCAGGCAGATATTCAGCTGTCACACTTTTCTAGACAAAACTGTAAATGCTTTTTATTTACATATGGCCTTTTATACAAGATTTTGTTTCTCCTGCATGTCCCCCAGAGGCTTGAGGAAGGGTACTGTGATACCCAAAACTTGTCTGTCACAACCATGTATCTGGTCCAATAAAATACGTCATCCAAAAGAATTCCTGCCCCTTGCATACTTCCTGGATCATCATGGCAACATCACTTCAACTCTACTTTCACATCCTAATACGTGTCATGCAAAACTTTGGCTGCTTAAATACTTTACTCTTGGACCCCGAATTCCCCACACTATTTTTAATCAGAGGTTACACCAATTACAATGGTAACAGCTTCTTTATTATATTGAAAGGACATTGATTGCTGACATTATATATCAATTAATTCTCCTCTGTAATATTACTCAAAATTAACTGAAGTTTCAATTTTTCAGCTTTGTACTCTCTACCTCTTTTACCTAGTTTGTTCTCTCTGTATCTTCCCAGACACACACGTATTATTTCATGGTAGGAGTTGATTTTA
Organism: Alligator sinensis; assembly: GCF_000455745.1. NCBI lineage: Eukaryota > Metazoa > Chordata > Crocodylia > Alligatoridae > Alligator > Alligator sinensis. The sequence goes on along the minus strand of NW_005842272.1, from coordinate 1,356,529 downwards.
TATTAGATTTTCTGAACTACTTTAAGATCTAGACAGGTTCTCATTTATTTTCTTGCATAGATGCGTTCTAAGAGCTCCAAAACCTCTTTTGGGTAAAGGAGATAAAATTACTTGCAAAATTTAGAGAGATAATATTATAATTAGGGACCTACTTAGTGGCAAGACAAAGGGTTTTTTTGTGGCTTACTGATGGTGCACAGAGCCAATTTCATGGGCATTTCATGGTGGCCCCACCCATCTGCACTGACTGGCAGAGAGGCCCTGCTCCTCAGCGCCAATTGGTGGAGAGGCTGGGGGGGGGGGGGGGGGGGAAACGAGGGGGTGGCTGCCATCTTGATTGCTGGCTGTCCCACCCCTTGCCCCATTTTAAAAATGAGGGCACTCAGCCTCAAAAAAAACATTAAAAATAATATATTTTTCTTTATCATGTATTTAAAAAAAATCAAGACAATGTTTCAACTATCATGGTTTGTACCCGAATACCTGCTGAAATACATGAATTTTTTTTTTTTTTTTTTTTTTTTTTTTTTACAGGAAGGAAATGTATCCAAAATCATAGTTTTAACTCTGCAATTCTAAAGGAGATGGGGAAGTATTTTTTAAACACTACCCTGTATGATTCCCCTGTTGGATCACCAGAATATTTCAGCTGGTACTGACTAGTTGGTTTGAAGATACTTTCAGCATAAAGACCCTGAAAAGAAATTAGCTTTTGCTATAATGAAAGATGCAATGCAAATATTTAAGGGTTTACTTACAGGTGACCCAGGAGTTATTCTTGACACCACTAGAGGCATTTTTTGATCGACACCACCCTAAAGAATGCCAAGGCAAGAATGACCATGAATACACTATCAGAGTAAATCTAAGCACTATATTAAATAACACATACTTCATCTTTTGTTCCTATATGAATAAAACATTCACACTTTGTACTTTGATCTCATCATGTATTTCCTCAAAGATGTCTATACTTTAAGGCTGTGCTAACACAGGATCAAGTTATTCTAAGGATCAAACCTCAAGTCTCCAATCATTAATACTCTTTAAGCCCTTTTGGCAGTGAAATCTAACAATATAAAAACAGGTTTCCCAGTGCTTGTACAGTGAAACAGATGGCCCCAAAATGTCCATGGATACATGACTAAGAAGAGATACTAGAGTCTGGGCCTGATTCTCATTCACATATCATGCCATATGTAATGGCAATGTCATGGCACTTTAAAGAGGACATTAATTAGAAATGTATTACGTTAACATTTATTTCTGGTTCCTTCATATGTATTAACCTTCATGTCTTCAATAACTAACTTGCCATGACCATATCCAATGGTATATCATTGACCTTTGTTCAGTTGAGAGTAAAAATCTGCTGCCTATACTTAAGCCACAAAGTCCACAAGCAGGCACCTGGAAAAAGGGTATATTTTGCTAATATGTGAAGCACTTACTAACTCCCATTAAAGCAAATGGGAACAGTGCTTGTTTTGAAGGTCAAGCCAGTAATTTACTACCTATACAGAAGATTTTAGGAATTTAATGTTTGGGAACGGTTTATAAAGTTCTTGACTTGGGCTTGAGAGAAATCCTTGTAGGATAGCTTCGAATGGAGCACTGATCATTTCAGAAAGATACAAAAATACACACTGAATGGAAACAACAACAGAGATTTGAAAGATCAAGACACCAATTCCTTTTAACTACATAATTCACAGCATGAACGACACGCCCCTGGAGGCTGGGAGGGCACAGTGACCACCTGCAGGCAGCAGCAGTGGGGCAGCAGTGAGCAGGAACCGCCCACGGGCGGCCACGATGATGGTAGCGGCAAGGGCGGGATGAGCAGGGACCACCTGCAGGCAGCTGCAAAGGTGTTGGGGGGGGGGGGGGAGGGGGAAGGGGGGGG
>NW_005842272.1:1353729-1354613 GCF_000455745.1 Alligator sinensis | reverse complement strand
GTACGTGCTGTCAGCGGAGGTGAGCAGGGACCACTTGCAGCTGCTGGAGACCACGTTGGCAGGAAGGGGAGGTGGCAACCGGCCACAGAAGCCAGTGGTGGCCAGTCTCAGGGGGGGGGGGGGGGGGGGGGGGGCATGTGCCCCCTCCCATGTCCCCCCTATGCATCGCCTATGATTAACAGGGTTCTAAACACTGTCCTTTTACCTTTAGATTAAATCCAAATTTCCCATCTTCATCTGGGGTAATATGCACCGAAAGTAAATCCCCATCTATTACTTCATTCTGTAACACATTAAAGATATTCTAGATTTTCCAATTCTCTAGACAAAATAGAAGCAATTATTTTCTATATATAATGGATCAAAAAACCCACAAACCTCCAACTAAACGTATCATAAAAAGAAAAAGAGCTAGGACAGTACAATACATTCCAATTTGATCTTCACGTTTATTACAGAGGAAATGGCAGCAACTGTGACAGTTGACATTCCATTTTTTTTTTTTTTTTTTTTTTTTATCTTAAGCATGTTACTCATAACCTTTTGGGATTGTCATTGGCTAGGTCTGATATTTTCAACATTTGGTCTTTGTCAAGGTGATTTTTCCCCCATGCAATTGGGGCCAAAACCAGCTCAACCATTTTTAATTAAAATGACTGAAAATATTTTCCATGATAGATGAGGTATTGGACTTTTTTTTTTTTTTTTTTTTTTTTTTTAATTATTTTGGAAGAGTTTCAGAAGCCAGTGTGGCTGAAGCTTAAGACTTAATAACCTTCATCCAGGGGAAGTTAATTTCTGCTGCTTTGCAGCAAATTAGCTGCTATTCGATTGAAATGTTGACCTTTAATTCTCAAAAACAATACTCTCCTAAAGTTCACAAC
>NW_005842272.1:1351215-1353719 GCF_000455745.1 Alligator sinensis | reverse complement strand
TTTATACATAGAACTGGCTTGAAAATTTGAAGAGAAATCTTTTCTTATTAAAATGAGGGGTTTGCTTTTTCTTGTTCTTTTTTCTGACCACATCAATTTGAATGACACTTTAGATAGGAAATCCAGAAAAGATTCATGCAGACTTCTTATTTGGTTTATTAGACTTAGACCAGAACTTTCCAACTGCTGAGTGGCTGGGGGACACAGACCACCCTCAGCATATGCTATGCAGACTGCATACTGTGCAACATGCCCCTTCCTCCCCAGCTGCATTGAGCTAGCACCTGTATGCCCTGCACAATGTGCCACACTGCAGGTGATCACCGCTGTACAGTGCCAGCACCCCGTGCCATGCAGTAACCCCAGATCCTTTTAAATCCCCTGGCCACAGGCTCCTTCAACCCTGCAGGCTGTGCCACACCACCCCCTGAGACAGGGGCAGGAGTGAAGGCTGGAGGAGACTGGGGGAGCCTTGAGACTCCAGAAGTGGCAGCAGCAGCAGCTGGAGTTGTGGGCGGAGCGCCCTGACCAGAAGCCGAGGGGTTGCATGAGAATTGCAGCCACCAGTTAAACCGTCCTGATTTAGGCATATAAATATGCCAAAATATATGTATAAAAATACACACACACACACACACACACACACACACACACACACAGAGTTTAAAAATTCCAATGGAATGAAAATATAGTTTTCTGACTACCTCTGGTTCCATTTGTATAATGCACCTAATTTAGTGAAGAATTATACTATTAAGGAGAACACAGAAAAGCATTAGGCATTTTAGTAAACATTAAAAGGACATTATAACAGTCAATATCCTAAAAGCAAAGAAAAAAGGCATGAGATACAAAGTTATGTAAGTACATATAGTTTACATGAGATTTGTACAGAATAGGGAATTCTGTACAGAAAGAGGGAGGATGAAAAAAAAACAAACAGTGGGAAACCCCAATATTTATTTTCTTCCTCCCTCTGCTTTTCATACTAACATATTGTTCTTCCACTTCAAGGAAAGCCATTTATCCTCCTTCCAAAACACCATTATAATGATCCCTCTTATTGCTTTGAAGCATTTTAATGTAGGTCTTTCCCAACACATTGTCTATTCATTGTGTTTTTCCTGCAAATACACTCATTTTTACTATCCGTCCCTCCCTTCTGTGACCCCCTCAACCCAACCATTGATTTAAATCTCCCTCACTCTCACATTCCTCTTACTGGTGGTTTATTTAGATAGACTCACTGGGGAATTTTGAGGAAGTAACAGTCAAACTCCCAAGGAAGCAGGACAAGGAGATGACATTTTTTCTGCAAAGATTCCCAAAGTTACGGAAGTTTAGAGAAAGACTAGGGGAGAGGGGTCCTGTGTAAATGAGGGACTGTTACGGTGGTTCTGGTCAAGGTGATGCAGAGGATATCTGGGCAGCAGCCATTGGAAAGGCAGAGAGTCCCTGTTACTCCGAGCACTACCAGGAGTGACTAGAAATAGTGGTCACAAGCTGGCAGAGAGTAGATTCTGGCTAGACATCAGGAGGCGCTACTTCACTGTCAGAGCGGCTAGGACCTGGAACCAACTTCCAAGAGAAGTGGTGCTGGCTCCTACCTTGGGGGTCTTTAAAAGGAGGCTGGATGAACACCTTGCCAGGGTTGTTTGACCCCAGGACTCTTGCCTGCCATGGCAGGGGGTCGGACTTGATGATCTGCTCAGGTCCCTTCTGACCCTACCTACTATGAAACTATGAAACATGGAGGCTTATTGAGGTTTGAAGTACTGAAAAGTATCGCTTTAACAAGAGATGTGGAAGGGAGGATCAAGAAACTTGTGGGGCAGGAAAAGCCTGGGAGAACTGGAAAGCTGCTGCCTAGCTGGATCTAAGACCACAAGTCTGGAGCTTCCCTTAGGTAGCCATCTCAGTTTTTTGTGGGGAGTTTTCTGGGGGTTTTTTAATAAACATAGTTGGAAGGCATGGGGCAGAACAAAACCAGCTTGTCAGAAATGCGGAGAGGCAGAGCTGCGCTGGCTCTGATTGTTTGCTCTTCTTCAGGGGATAAGTAAGAGGCAGTCCATCACAGAGGGACTTAATTTTTGCTGTAGATATCTGAAAATCTGGAGCCTTTGAAAAACTCTAGGAGCTGCCCACAAGTGACCTCCTTTTTTTTCCCCCTCACTCCCCACAGGTGACCCTTCTCTTGTCATCCTTGATAAGTATAAACCAGAATAAACCAGCAGTACTCTAAGTAACACATGTCACAATATTTTGAAGTGATGGAAGCCCAAGAAGGGTGGCTGTGCCTTAAGGAAACGATCCTTCAGGCACAAAGCAAGATGATCCCCGAGCGAGGCAAAAGGGGGAAAGGGGCCAGGAGGCTTCCCTGGCTGACCAGAGAAATCCAGGGCAGCCTAAGGGACAAAAGGGGAGCACATAAAAAGTGGAAACAGGGAGAGATCACCAAAGATGAATATACCTCCTCTGCTCGTGCTTGTAGGGAGGCAGTTAGA
>NW_005842272.1:1337083-1349557 GCF_000455745.1 Alligator sinensis | reverse complement strand
ACTCTTTCCTGCTTATGCAGAGGGTCGGACTCGATGATCTATTGAGGTCCCTTCCGACCCTAACATCTATGAATCTATGAATAATGTGTACATCCTGCAACACAGGCAAGTTAACATTGTTGGAGGAACCTTATAAGGGTTTATGCAACGGACAAACAATGCTGCACTGATACCCTGTCTTTTTGATTTAGTTCACTTGTCTTGTACAACTCACCCTGTCACAGTAGTACTGACTGGAATCTTCTGAGGTGCTACCCTTTGTAACATTGTCATATGTTTCTAAAAACTGCTGATCCGCCCCGTCCAACGGATAGGAGCCTGAAGTGTTGCCAACACCATTGGGAGACTGGGTCGAGGTATTTGGTGAGGTATGGGTCAAACAGCTCTCTGATGGACTATTTCCCAATATGTTCCTTCAGTAAAAAATAAAAAACAGAAATTAAAAGGTACCGGTATTTAAAGGTTTAAATCCAACATACACTAGTACATACATAAGTGCAATGCCAAGTTGTTTTAGTATGGTTAGCCCTGGTTTATTATACAAAGATGAGCACACCACTTTTTAGTTAAAAGAGACTACTCAAAGTAGATACATCTCAGCTAGTGTACTGCACTGGAGAATCAACACTGTAAAACAGTAATGTTCTTAGGGTGGCCTCAGGTTTTTCCTATGCCTTCCACTTCTTCAATTCTCTTCAAACCTGCTCAGTGGTGCCCCTCAGAACATCCCCCTTCCAGGTACAGTGAAAACCTTTGAAAACCAGGATGTGAATTATTATCCTGCAATGCTACCTTAATCCCTTAAGCCATGCCCCAAGAGGCAGAAAAAACACATGATACAACAATTCTGCTCACAGATGCTACAGACTGCACAAGGGACAGAACACACCAATGCTGTGGAACACCTTCTCCCTTTGCTAATGCAAAACTGGGTGCAAGTCAGGCAAAAGAAATAGGAATGACCTGCATCTGGCTTAGTCTAAAATATGCCCGACAAACTACCTCAGAATTTGTAAATATTACCAACCTGTGCTCTGGAGATCGACTGTGAAGTCATAACCAAAATGCAAGACTGCTGATAATGTACACGACAAGAATAGTCCTGTGCATTGCTACTGACCTAACTTATGCAGCTAGGAAATAAAATGAGGCACACTGGATCTACTGAAGTACATTTTTATTTCTGTAGCAGTTATGCCAATCTACTCCAATTAGTTCCTCAGTCATTCAGCATAGGTACAGCATCTAATTATTGGAGGTTTGCCTTGAATTTGTTCCCCTCCCACTGCTATAGCAAGGAAAATATATCTGGGGGTCAGATAGACCTTTGGCTCTCTACTTCCCCCCCCCCCCCCCCAACTTTTTTCCCCTGGCAACCCCTTCCCTCTCTCCTTACTGTCAGACCCTGCTCTCCCTGAGCACATGGAAATGAGAAGCAAAATTGAAAACAATAACCTTGAAAATAAACATGGCTGTAACAGTTTGCATATAGTAGCCATGCACTTAAATTTATCCAGAACTGATGCATGTTACTTTTGGCACAGGTACTCCATAAACACACTTGTGAACAGCACTTTAGCACCTACATATATGTAGTATAAATTATGCATGATATTGGCCCAAATCCAAAGAACATAGTTCACTGGGCTGGTCCCACAACAATCAACAGCATTTCAAGCCATAGTGACCCCACAGCTTAGCATGTGCGTGTACTTCAGATAGCCTCTGATAAAGGATCCCTGTGCTAATTAGCCCCCACTCAGGACTAGAACCAGATGTTAAATAGGGTCATGCTGAGGAAAGCTTTGGGAAGCACCGGAGCACGAAGCAGAGGAGGGAGACCCGAAACTCAAAACAATGGATGTGGTGGCAAGTAAGCATGAGGTAGAAAAAGAGTTAGAGTGGAAGTGAAGACCTGGAGATAGATGGAGAGCAGACAAAGGTGGAGAACAAAAGAAGAAAGAAGGTGACAGTGGGAGCAATGCCAGAGGCAGCAACAATGATAGTGACAATACCAGATGGAAGACAGGAGCAGAGGAGAGCAGGAAACAGGGTGGGAGAGGCAGAAGTTATGTTGGGTGAGAAGCAGAGGATGGCGGAAGCACAACAGCAGGCTGGTCCCCTGGGAGTGGTATGGTGGGCAAACATGGAAGAGGCACCAAGAGAAGCTAGAGAGGGTAAAGGCAACTTTAACCAGTGATGGGAGGCAGACAGGATTGACAATGAACAGATATGATTTTCCTGGAAAAGGTACTGTTTGAGATCTTAGAAGTACAGGCCGAGCAACTCCTCAGCCTTATTACTTTCCCCAACTGAAAGACTTGGGAATTGACTTACTGAGATGGAGAAGGGTGAATTTTTAGAGGAACTATGCAGAAAAATGTAGGACTACATTACTATAAGCAGAAGACATAGAAAAATGGTGGGAAAAGTATGTCCAAAGGGAAATGTCAGTAAAGAAAGTATGGGACAAATATGGTATTTGGACAGGGTCTTGGAGGGCAGGAGTATTGTTACAAGCAGGCAAGTGGAGCCCAGGTGGGATGCTGCACCTCCCATCAGTGATACAGACTGGGGCACACAGGGGTTTTATACTGTAGTACAGACAACCATAATGGCACAGCAAATGCCCTCACGGTGTGCTACAGATGAGGATGAGGCATAGAGCAGCAGAGTGCCAGGAGTCCCTATAATGCACTATTTGTAAGGGAGAGGGACACTTGTATTGTAGGTGCCCCAAAGCCTTTGCAAGTATAATCAGATCTCCCAAAGAACGGCAAAATCCAGAGGGGGAGAGTGGACGAGAAGGGCATGGACACTGAGGTAGAAACGGTGGTAGAAACCCCATGGGAGATTGAAATAAAGAAGGAGGGGGGCAAAAATCTCTGTGACTGGGTCAGCACAGGACAAAATAGGAGATAGAATGGAAAGGAAAGCAGGAACAGCATACAGCTCAGACATGGAGGCAGGGCTGGGGAAGAAAGGCAACAGAAGTGGAGACAGAGCAATAGAAAGAACCAAAGGGAGGCTGCTCCTATGCACTGGAATTCCAGCGCATTTGAGCAGCAGCATGGCAATTACTGCGCTCCGGCAGCCTCCCGCATCTTGTGTATCAGTGTCCCTGCACTTCAAAACGGCAGTGGGGGTGCTTTATCTAAAGCTCCTTCAGCAAGTTTTAGAAAAAGCACCCCTGCTGCCAATTTGAAGTGCAGGGATGGTGATACATGACATGGTCTGAGCACTCAGAGAGCTGTTCTAATTAAAGCTCCCTTCCTGGACACTGGATCTGCGCTAATTAAAGCCCTCTCCCTCCAGCATGTGTATAAATGACAAGAGATACAGACCAGGAAAAGAAAGAAAACAGAGGGGCTAAAGACCAGGAAGAAACCACCTGATAATGAGGGAGGTGAGTCAGAGGCAGAGTGGGAGAGCAGTTTCATGACACTAACACCTCTGGGCTCCAATCCGGGGTAGAGACCAGAAGGCAGGAAGTGGTGGGGAAGCAGGAATATGCAAGCCTTCCTAAGTTTGAAAGTAATAGAGGAACTTAGAAAGGCTACAGAAATGTGAGCGAGGGAGGGGAAGGAGTCTGCCACTCCGAGTAGTAGCACACTCAGCTCAAAGCAAGCACAGACTAAACTTAAAAGGAACAGGTTCACTCATTTTAAAACAAGCATAAATGGCACTGACAATAGTTTCACTTAACATCAGGGGCACTTTAACAAGGAAAGGCTGGGAACAGATTGAACCAGTGTTGAACCAAGCAAGGGCAGACAATCTGCCTAAAAGAGTGTGGTACACTAGGGGAGAGGGATTATAAACACTTCGAAAAAAGGTGGAGATGGGGACCATCTTGACAATCAGGGACAAGTGAGAACAAAGCAGCAGGGGCAGCAATGTTATTCAAGAACTAGAGCTGAGAGCAAAGTAGGTAGAACAGGGGTGGGCAAAATGTGGCACCACCAGGCCATTCTATCTGGCCTGTGGGGCCCCTAAAAAATTTAGAAAATTAATATTTATCTGCCCCTGGCTGCCTGTCATGCAGCCCTTGATGGCTTGCCAAAACTCAGTAAGCGGCCCTCTGCCCAAAATAATTGCCCGCCCCTGAGGTAGAAGTCATCAGTGGCAGATAGCAACAAACAATACTATCAGTCAGAGGAACAGAATTAGAACTTTTCAATATATATGCACCAGAGAGAGAGGGAAGGATAGCACTACTTAGAAAGCTAGTGGTTTATGTGGTCAGAGGGAGAGCACAGATAATAGCAGGAGATTTCAACTGTCTAATCAAAGTGGGTGACAGAACAGGGGAAGAAGGAAACAGTGCTTCAGACAGCTCATCCTGACTGTTAATACAAGTAATAAAAGAAGAGTCAGTAAGAGATGTGTGGGCAGCAGAGAAGGTTTTCACTAAAACATACCCCAGTGAAAAGAAACACTCAAGAACTGACTTTGTCTTTCTATCAAAAGCAATAAGGATAAGGAAGAAAGAAACCATACATGTGGCTTTTAGTGATTATTGGATGCTGAAGGTAGAAATGAGTTTTGGAAAAAGCCACATGAGAAGGAAGGGACTGTAGAAGTTAAATGTGTGGCTGTTACAAGACAAAGAGATGTCAAGCGTACATCAGACAGTATGAGGGGTGGTGAAAACTGAAGAAATATTTCAGGACTACCAGAAAATGGTGGATGAAGGTGAAGAAGAGGACAGGAGAATTATTCAGGAAGGAAAGCTGAAGATGTGCAGGGAAAAGAACAAAAGCGTTAAAAGAGCTGCAAAGAAAGATGCAGGAGCTGTTAAAGGAAGCCACAGAAGGAAGACAGGTATAAGAAGAGCTAGAAGAAACAAAGCAAGAGTTAGTAACCTGGTTTAAAAGAAAGGCAAAAAAAAAAAAAAGAAAACATTCTTTGTAGAAGCACCCTGTGTGGGAGAAAACAACAAGTGGTCCTGTTACTTTTTGGTCAGAACAAAAGCAGCAAAAGGAGAGCTTAAAGCAGTGCAGGAAGGTGGTGGTGCCTGGAAGGAAAAGCAGGAGGTGTTGGAGGTGACTAGAAGATTTTGTGATGAGCTATACCAGAAGAAGGAAACAGATGGGAAAAAACATGAAGGATTTCTTGGAAGAGACTGAAAAGAAATTAGAAGAAAGTACAGGAGGAGGAAGCAAAGATGGAAGAAAAGATAAGCTTAAGGAAGCGGAGGAGTGTTTAAAACCTTTAAAAGCAGAAAATCACCAGGAGCAGATGCACTACCTATAGAATTTTACCAAAAGTTTTGGGCATGGGTAGGAAGGAAATGTTCAAAGAAATAGCAGAAGCAAGAAAGGCAGGGGAAGATTTTACAAAAGGCATTGTGATTTTCTCTTCAAGAAAGGGGAGAAGGAACTCCTGAAAAACCAGAGACCGACTGCACTCCTTAATATGTACTATAAGTTAGTGGCCCAGATGCTGGTTTGAAGATGAAGAAAACATCCTCCAGAAGATAATGCATGATGACCAGTACCAGGCAGAAAGATCTCCGAAGCAATCAGAGTAATCAGCAGAGATCCAGGCTTTCCGTTTCCCACAAAATGAGAAAACCATGGATTGCCCCTTTTTGTCAGAGAAGCCCGAGGATTCCCTGCATTTGCAAACAGCTCTGCAGGCTGGTTGAGCTCCAGCCTGCAAGAGCTCTTGGCAAACAGGGTGGTAAACCCTAGCCCTGCCCGGAAGGGGAGGGGAAGGGTGGGGCCTGAGGCTCTCACTCAGCCACAGCTCCGCTCGGCTCAGCTCAGCCTCACTCTTCTCCCGGAGCCTGTGAGGTAGGTGGGGCTTGCAGGGGCTGGGGGTCCCTCTGGCAGTGCTGTGGGGTTGTAGGTCATGGCTGGGGGCACCAGCAGGGCTGGGGGGGAGCCAGGGGCCCTGGCCCCACTTCAGCAGGCAGCAGCAGTGGGGGAGCTAGCTCCATGCTGATTCTGCTGCAGCTGCCTGCTGTTGGGGGCAGGGAGCTGCAGACTTGGGACCCTAGCCCCATAGCCCTAGCAAGTGAGGGCCCCCTCTGGCAGAGCTGCGGGTCAGGGGCTGTGGGTGGGGGGCCTGTTGTGGAGGCAGTGAGGAGCACCAGCAGTATTGGTGGGGATTTGGGGGCAGTGAGAGGCACCAGCAGGGCTGGGGTGTGCTGCAGGGGGCTTTTAATTTTAATAACAGATTTTGGAGGGTTTTGTCAGAGAATGTGTCATTTTTTTTATCAGAGAAAACCCTGGTGATCAGAGATATACTGTCCCACATCCAAGACAGGAAAACAAACACCATGGGTACATCTACACGTGCACTTTACTGTGGAGTTGACCTAATTAGCTCCACAGTAAAGCATAACAGTTTACATGTATACTGGTATTAGGGCACAGTAAATTAATTAACTCTGCCATGCTATCCTAGGGCAGAGTAATTTACTCCACTGAAACGCATATGTAGACTGTGACAAGGGTTGCCTGGGCACAAGGGAGCTAAAATGTGGGATCTACCTACTATCTAGTACTTTAGCACCTGTGTACCCAGCCAGCCCCTCTACTGCCCAACGCTGCCACTTGGAGCCTGGGGCTGACCCCCCAGCCCTGCTGCAAGCCCAGGGCAGCTCCACCCTAGCTCAAAATGCTGTGGGTCCCAGGCACACATGTAGATGCTGCGCCCAGGAGCAGTGGACTCCAGCACAAACTACATGGAGTTTATTTCATTGCCTTGATAGCATGTATAGAAGAATCAAGTTATAGCAAACCTAGATGTAAAAAAAGCATACGACAGAATGGATCATGATTACATGTTCAAGGTACTACGAAGAATGGAGTGCCCAGAGAAATGTGTGATGGATAAGGTTTATTGTATAGAGAAGCAGAGAGTCAAGTCCAAGTTAATGGGCACCAAACCAAAGCCTTTAAAATCCATACAGGGGTGAGACAAGGGTGCCCCCTGTCACCACTACTATTTGTGAGCAGCATGGAACCATTAGCACAAAGAATAAGAAAAGACAGTCATAAGCAGAGTAAACATACCAGGAGGGGGGGGTGAGGTAAAATGTGTATCGTACATGGATAATATAAATGTTATAGATAGACTTTCAATGGAAAGGGTGCAAAAGCACGCAGAGTATGGAGAAGTGACAGGGGCTAAACAAAACAGATTGAAAAACACAATAATGGGAGTGGGGAACTGGAGGAATTAGGAAGCTGGACATTCAAATAAAAGGGAGAGAAAAATCAGTGTGCTACAGATCCTGATGGATGCTGAAGGAAAAGATAATACAGCATGGGAAAAGCTCATGGCAAGGCTATGGCTAATACTTTGGTTATGGTCTGAAAAAGTGGAGGTGGGTAAGGCTGTGTTACTGCCAATTATTCTATATACAGGAATTGTATTCCCACTGATGTGGTGGCAGATAGCAAAAGTACAGGAGGGAAATGTGTATATTCTGGAATGCCAACAGAGAAAGGCTGGCTAGCGCTGACCTGTCTAAAGCAAGAGAGATGGCTACCAGACTTGGGACTGTTTATCTATGCAAAAAATGTAAGTGCACTATGGAAGGCAATAACGGGGAAAAGCAGCATATATCACCCGATTTCACACAGCTTCAATTTTGAGGTAATTGGGAGTACATCAGACCTCTTTTAGCTATCCATGGGTCTGGCAACTATTGATTCATTTGCAGCTTCCCGTGGTGTTTGTTAGTATGTCTGGCTCTTATGGACCTTTCAGGTCTCGCCATCCCCTTGAGAAGCGGATAGCTTGAAGTTGGCTTATTAGTCTTGGAAGGCCTTCAGGGGTTCTCTCCTGCCACGTCTGACGGAAAATAGGTTTGTTATCGGGAGTAAAGTGTTATGTCTCGCCTTTTCTGGCACCCTCCTTAACTCTGTTTGTCCGGTTTCCCCGATTCAGGGCTCTGCCTCCCCTATACCCTACTTTACGCCAACCTTAAGCTGTTATCTTCTGCACACCACTAGGGCAAGCTACGGTGGTAATCTTGTAATTAACTTTAGAACAATAGGACTTGAACCTTACTTGGCTTGGGCTCCAGGCTGTAGTGAAACTGACCTACAGTCCTTCCTGTCCCCAGGTTACCTTGTTTCCTGGTATGTTTTTACTTTCCCTGGTTGTGTATCGGCTGTGGTCTGGACTCCCAGCTCTCTTTTCCTTTGCAGGATCCCTGGTGGTCCAATCAGGTCCGGAGACACCCAGGATCCACAGCTCTGCTTCTGGTAAGTACCTTAGCCCTCGCAGGCTTGTCTCATATCCAGGTGCTCCTTCCTGGGGCAACCACCACTGCTCCTCCCCGGAGCTTTTTCCTCCTTGGGGCTCTAGTGGCCCCACCAGAAGCCTCACTTCTGGTCCCTCCTGCTCCAACTCCGTCAGAGCTTTTATTGTCTCCTTAAAGGGACAGGTGGCGAATCGGCACTGGCATGCTACCATAAAACAGGCCCATGCCGGGGCTAGAGCTGATCCTGGCTCTTCCTGGGCTCATTTTTTTTCTCCTTTTGTTGCCACAGCGTTTTCCCTTGCCACAGTTTCATTTCCACCAGACGTCCAGCTCTCTGCAGTGTCCTGCTGGCTTGGCAGCTCTCCCCTCTGTGGTATGTTTTCTCTTGGTGCATTGCCTCTACCACACATTGCATCAGAATGGAAGGATTCATGCAGAGGTATAAAATAGGGAAGATAGGGCTGGAGGTCCCGAAGGGTCATAAGAAATTGATGGAAGTAGTAAGGGGGAGAGACAGGATGGCACCCATAGGAAACTTCACAGAAAGACAAGTGAAGAATGTGTGAGAGCGGTAGTGGGTAAACAACTAAAAGGCAAACATGCTTACCTACTGTAGACGGTTGTAAGAAATATCTTGCTAGTGAGAGAAGTACAATACAGATGGGGCTTGATGAGCTTACCAAAGTGCCCAAGATAGAGGTGCAGGTAAGAAGAAACAGGGGGACATGTTTTGGGAGTCCACGTATGCAAAAAGGGCATAAGAAAGGCCTGTTGCTTTTTGAGTATCACCAAATAAATCTGTCATTAATGTGGGAGATGGTACTATATGGACTCATCAGAGGAAACATTATTAAGGATTTATTAGCATGTGTTAAAACTAGTTTATGGAAAGTAAGAAACCTTTGGGTTTAAGGGATTGGCTTTTACTGAAAGTGAAGTGCCCAAAGCTGGGGCTGCATACACTGAAATACTATATTAATCAGGAGAAGGAAAAGATTGGAGAGGAAGAGGCAGAGAAGAAGTGGAGGGAAAAGGACTGGACACATTTGTTTCACTAAACCAAGAGAGGACTACTGGGAAGGGAAGAAAGTTTCAGGTAGTTACTGAGGTAATAGTTTTTTCATGGGGTTCTGTATGAAGGAAAATATTTCTGTAAGAATATGATTTTCCTGGGAAGCTGATGCATGTTAAGGGTTTAATATATGTAGTACATAGTTATTTCTGTGCTATGAAGTCTTGGTAAAACAAGGATGTTTGATGTGTGTTGCTTTGTAAGTATAGGATAAGTGTATTTTTTAAATAAAATTTGTTTTTTTTTAAAAAAGGTTCCCATCAGCATATTTGCCCAATACGGCATGTTTTATGGTCACGCTCAGTGTTGGCTGCATTTAATCAATTTCATAATTGGTTTCCATTGCTGAGCACATGCTGCTTTTGGCAGCAGTTTAATGACAGACAATGTATTTAGTGAGATTTCCTTGTATGTGACTGATAATAAGATGTGGGGCTTTCCCTGCCCCATTACAATTGGGAGGGAAAACTTGTTTTGTATTTGAGTAAATATGGTAATTCTCAGAACTCTCATGTACAATTATGAAGCTACCTTCCCTGGACCATTGCTCATATATACTCCTTGGGCTCTAGGCACAGAGTTAATGTTGCATTAGGGTAGCAGGATGTACTTAAAATTCTGAAAAGCAGGATGTTAAATGACAAAGATCTGTTTCACCTTAATTCTCCATGGTTTCCTGGTTTTCAAAGTTTTGAAAGCCATTGACTTCAACAGTCTTGAAGGTCACAAGACACCATGAGGCCAGCTTAGCTTCGTGTTAAAATTTCTGCTGTTCATTTTTACTGCTGTGCATCAGCAATGTGAGTGGCCTGTTTTTTTGTTGTTGTTTTTTTTAAAACAATGCCCATTGTTCATTTCCAGAAAGGTACTTAACATTTTAGCCTTTTCACAGGCTTCAAAAATCACTGATCATTAAACACCTCTTTAATGGACAGCATTTTTGGGTACAAATGATAATAACAAAACACAAATGTAACATAACTATTATAAATATTATAAGGTGTAATTACTATTATAAAATAATTCACCTAATATTTTTTTTGAGTCATGTAAGTCAGTACTATGTAACAACTGAGGTTGTACATGTACATGAATCATATTACAACAATCTGTGAGGAATAAAATTAATTTTCAGATTTCACTTTGTAATACCAGATTACAGATCACACTTATTGTCCAAAACTGCTAAATAGAATACAATATGGCACTATATGCAGACTTACCAGATGAATCATCAGTGGATTTCAGCATCATTAAAACTTTTACAAAATATTTGTCAGAACATTTTTAAAGGAATATATTTTGTGAATTATATTTAAGCACTTACACAGGTCAGATTCAACGTCTTCCTAAATGATTTATTTTAAATTAGAAGTAAATAACATAAAATGACATTCCCCCCCCACCCCACCAACTAACTATAAGTCTACAAAGATCTCACTTCATTTACAATTTTATTTCATATCTTAAATTCTCAGATCAAAGGGTAGAGAATTTATATATGCTTGCAACAGCACTTACTTTGATGATTCTTGTTCAGGTGACCTGTTAAAAAGCAAAGCAAGCATAAGGCAAACATCCATAGGAGAGACCAAACAGATATATTATAACTGTAACCAAAGAAAGTAACTTCAAAACCAGTATTTTATTCATAAGCTATTTAAAGATGACTTAATTCTACACACTAAATACACCTTGAACCAGAAACAAGAACTTGTAGAACACCGAAAACGCTGAAACTAGCTCCAGCATTTCATTTCCCTTCTGGCACAAGTCCAACTAATGAGAACACTGCAACCATAAACTATGCCAATACATGACAGTGTCAAAATACAGACAGTTTAACAAAATTCTGACATGCCCCACAAACACTGCAGGCACAAGTGTAATGTAGCAGGTGGAAACAAGAAGAATCAGAACCATGTCACCAGGCAGTTCTCTGCAAATTGTCTACTGTTCCACAAATTACTGCTGGTCCACAAGACCACAGTTTAGGAACCAGCAAGCTCAGAGAGCTAAAAAGATTTGGAATGAGCTCTTAAACATGTATAAATTTGGAATACTTAAAAGTAGTTGGATGCCTCCGAATATCTGGAAGAATTTTTCCTGCTGTAGGGTTTCTCCTGTGATCTGGCTATATGCATATATTCATTTATATAGTACTACAAAATAGAGTATTATGAGGGCATACACAAATCCAGAAGGTGTACACCCCACCTAAAGTGCTACTAAGTCCCAGCAAAGACATGCTATCCAGCCAGGGCACACCAGGAGGCTGCTCTTAAGCTCCTGTCGGTGAGCCCAACAGGCTTGTTTGATCAGCTCTGACTGCCAGGACTGCTATGCTTCCTTTGGAAATGAGGAAGGGGAGTAGAGTACTCTGGAAGACCCTCTGTAGGTATACAAGTACAAGTCAACAGGTTACAAGTAGTGCCACAAAAGATTTGAAACTTGTGGCAGATCTGCCATATTTCTAGAGCTAGAAACAGCCTGAACTTCCAGTAGTGCTACAAAGACATATACAGTGCTACAAAAGGAACATATGCACCTAACCTTATAAGCCTTTTTTTCTTTTTGTTAAATATTTACGTCTGACTCTTCAAAATATGAACACAGCATAACTCAATAGGAGTTAACCATTTGAATCTGCAGTTAGCCTGAAACAACAGTTCTCAGAAGTTTACCTCATTCACTTCAATACTGTTCTTAGTAACTTATCTCAAACCTTTAACCAAACATTTAATAACTATTTAAACATAAACAGCGTCAATTATCTTACTACTGACCACTAAAACTTGGTGTGTCCTTATCCTGTGATCCTTCCTAGAATGAGGATGTTACAGCTTTACTCAAGAAAAACTTTACCATCTACACCTTTTGAGGACAAAATCCTGCATAACAGGGAAAATTTAAAACTTTGGAAAACAAAACGAAGAAATTCCATACGATTTATTTTTAGATTTAATTCAGTAAAATGGATATTTCTTAAAAATACAACAAAAACAAAACCCATTTCTAGAACTGCTGCTATAAAATCTTCTGTTGGTTGCAGCAGATAGAGATGGAATCCGTGGGCACTGACACGTGGGAGGAAAAAAGCAAAAAAACCCCAGAGCTTTACTGGAAGAGGCATCACTTTGGTTTGACCCAGCATCTATATAGATCATGTGCTTCAGCA
>NW_005842272.1:1321012-1337051 GCF_000455745.1 Alligator sinensis | reverse complement strand
CAGGACTTTTTTGCTCTTCTACCTAATAGCTGATTCAATGCCTTTCATTCTTTCCTTCCAACCAGACAGCACCTCACTGAGTACTATCTTGATAAAAAAGAAAGGTACCATTATTTACTTGCTCTATAAACCAAGCATGCTTTTCTTGTGTGTACTAGTTGTCTGACTACTGGGTTCTTTTTATATTTGCAACTATGAGATACTTCCTCTCTCTTTTTTGACTCATTTGTAATAGAATATCCATCCAGGCTTTAAAACAGAGCTTTCTTCATTTATAGAAAGTCCCAACTCCAATGTCCTGGAGTCAAAAGAAATATCTTCAATAATAAAAATTCAAAAAGCTTTCCAACATAACAAAATGACTTCCTATATAATCTCTACGGAACCATAAACCATTCTGCTCCCTCTTTCCTATGGTCAAAAAAAGGAACTCAGGAAAGCTTCACAGGGTGTGTTAAAAATCACCACCCCCAGGAGGCAAGAGATGAGCAAGAGAGAGTCATTTTTGAGTTAGTGATCTTTTCCCCCTTGACAGAAGTTGGGGGTTGGGAGTAGCACCTAGTCATACAATACTGAGTTATTAAGTAGTATCAAGACAGAATTTCATTAAACCTATTGTACAAGACAAAGAGTAACACTGGCTCATAGCAGAAAAAGATCTTCCTTTAGTTCATCCTGTTCTTCAGATCCTCCCAATTCTTAGTTCTGTCTATATTGACTGTATACAATAATATGGGTGAAGGAGGAAAGAAGTGCGTTTAAGTAACACATTTACTTTCAAAGATAAAATGTTCCATTTTTCACTTAATTCAATCATAAAACAACCTTAGATATTGACACCCAGCTGTAAGTGGCACACCCAGCTGTAAGTGGCAAATGACACTTTCTTCTATTAACTATTGTTATTTTAAACATTACCTCTAAATAATTACTCATGCTTAGAGATGTAAGTTAGATGGATGAGGCCTTATCACCACATTTATC
Source organism: Alligator sinensis (assembly GCF_000455745.1). NCBI lineage: Eukaryota > Metazoa > Chordata > Crocodylia > Alligatoridae > Alligator > Alligator sinensis. The sequence continues at coordinate 1,336,067 of NW_005842272.1, read as the reverse complement.
TGTTATATGGCTTGCATGACAGCTCTGTTCCAAAATATGGAAGGATGAGAAATGTCTATATAAAATGGGAATTTGTGCAAGTTGAGTGCAAAAGAGTTAACGAAATAATACATAACTATAATTGTGGAAGGTACTCAAAAATGTTAATTAAAAGAAACAAAACAGTGACTGTATTATGTAAACAAGTGAAGTAGGAACAAAAAGTTAAGAGAAGCTTGAAGGTGTTAGCAGCAGGTGTTGGGGTGAGAAGAACTATTCATGTTTATTTTTCTGAGGATAAAATAAATAGGCGTTTGGGAAACTGAACAGCCAAGATGCGTAAGACACTCAAATCTCTTATTCTCACCTCCCAATACCCGCTCTTGTAAATACTAACCCCAAATGACACTACACTTAAATAAGCCTATACTGGGAAATGCATCATTTTGGAATCTTAGATGTTTTATCATCTTCATTCAAGTTTGGCAATTTTTGTGTACAAATAGATTTATCTGTAAAATACATGGCACAGATAACTCCAAATCTGTAACTGTTTGAACCTGTGGATGGACACAAATGCATAGGCAGCACATACACTGTGTGATTTGTCTGGCAGTTCAGTTTTTGTAAGCTTACAGGAAATAAAAATAGACAGGAATCAGGGAAGGGAGTACTAAAGAACAGCAATTCCATTTCTCATACAGCCACAAGAAACCCAGCTCCTTGTTTGTTCTACTACATTTTAAGTTTATAAATGAGCAAAAGTGATGATAGCTGGCATCCATGTATTTGGAAGTTACTATTAAAGTAAGGTGGCAACTACCAATTTGCCTCTGACAAATCTAGGGCCTGAATGGAGGTATATTAGCTAGTCACATTGACAGGACAATTATATTGGACCACTGGCAACTCAGAAGTCTAAAAGGTAGATGAAAGTAAAAACAGAGCTAGAAGTAGGACCAGAAGATCCTTCTGAGAGAAACCTTGAAAACTGTCAGTTTAAGACAGAGCTAAATAGATACCCTACATGTTTTTAAATATATTTCTGCCAAATGAGGAAGGAAAAACCAATTATGTACAGGGGTGTAGGTTGTAGCCGTGTTGGTCTAAGGACATAGGCAGACAAGGTTCCTTGGGTGAATCTGATATCTTTTATTAGACCAACCCAAATGGTTGGAGAATAGTTATTAAGCAACGGTTTTTGAACCCGAAAGCTTGCTTAATAACTACTCTTCAACCATTTGGGTCGGTCTAATAAAAGATATCAGATTCACCCAAGGAACCTTGTCTGCCAATTATGTACAAGGTCTTTTTAGGCCAATTTACTAATACTTTTTCAATAATCTTAACATCTATACTGATTTAAACTAATTAATTACTTGCTAGAAAAAAAATGGTATGAAAAAATATTAAAAAGTATCATATGTAAAAACTAATTTATAGATATACATCCTATACAAGCTGTGGCTAAATTTTACATATAGAATAAAATACAAGTCACCCAAAATTAGCTGATCCAAAAAGTTGTCTTTGAACTCACATACCTCAATTTGTCATACAATCCTAAAGATTATTAAATATAACATATTCTGTTTGAATATAATGCCATTGATTCAGAAAGAGGTGTTTTGAGCAGGATTAGTAATTTGTAAATGAGGTCCAATCATACCCTTGAGCACAAAAAATGGAGCAATTTTCCAACTGTCTGAATGCTATTTTTAGAGACTAAAATCTTGATTCAAAGTGTTCTTACTAATATTTCTCAATGGCATATTTTCACATTTCACTTGTGCATTCATTTTACTTGCAACAAAAAGGTTAAGGCATCATTTTGCAATCATTTAAAAATGTAACTGGTAACACCAAAACCGTTTAAAATAGTTTCTTAATCTGGAAATCAAGAAAGATGCAACTCTAGTGATAAAGCCCTAAGAAGCACAGGATGTTATACACGCACAACTTTTGACACACACAACTCAAATCTGATAATTCTAGCATCTAATTACCCACTAATGTGATAAAATATTTTAAGTGCAAATGATTAGACCATCTGTTCCCCAAGAGCTATAGTTACATGGCATTCCACCTTTTCCCCAACAGATTTTTCTTTTGTTCCCTTTTTGCAATAAATAACAACCAACATTTTAAACACCAAAAATGAAACAGGAATAAAACTCACCAGGCCAACCAACTAACTTTTTCATCAAAAAACAGAGACCTTCCTTGTAGAGAGAGTAAACTTGCCATTGGTTCATCTACTGTGAATCAAGTAATTTAAAACTGCAAGTAATTTCCTGTCCTTACTCCACAATATACTTATCTAAAAAGGTGGAATTTCCAGGGTCTTTCATTTGCTACAGATTGCTCCCTAAGCGCTTATCATTACCATAAAGATGCTTGCCCTGATTATCTGACACACCCTCTCTTTGTCAAGTCTACAAGAAAGAAAAAAAATCCTCTTTTTTGGAGGAGAACTCTGCTATTCTGACAACTGGCAAAGAAAAAATAAAGCTGAGTAAAACCCCAGGGGAAATGGGGCAACTCAAACAATCAGAAAAAGGAGTAGATCTCCCCCTTTGCAAACAACTGAAGGAAACATCTGTAGAGATTGATTTTGCCCTTGTGGTATTCTTGAAGTCCTTAAAAAGCTTTTGTTACAGTAACACCTGGTAATGCTGCTGAAAATAAGACTGTGTCAGCATTTCCACTACTACTACTCTTTTTTTAAGTTTATAAAGAGAATCTCAACTTGTAAATAAGATGTGAACTTCTGATTTATGCTGGTGAAGGACAGACTCATGGGCTGCGTCCAGACTCGTGTACAAGTTTGCAGCACCACATATCGCACATCCAGGTGTTCTCCGCGATGCAAGGCAGCAGCACTGGGGATTTTTTTGACCCCGGGAGATCCTTGAGGTTGACCCTCCAACCCCTGCCCTCCACAGACTTACCTGTATCCAACTGCTAGGCTGCTCCCACCCCCTGCCTGGCTACATGCCGACCATGTGTGCTCGCCCTGCCTCCAATCACCCTGCCCCCAGCCCCAAGCAGCTCCTAGCTAGGGCAAATCGGGAAGTGCCAGGAAAAACTTGGAAGCTGAGCACAGCAAAATTCCAGACATTTGATCATATTTTAAAAAACCACCCGGATGGAGATTGGAGGATCTAAAAAGAGGACATGTCTGGGAAAACCCAGACATATGGTAACCCTACATATGTCGTCTCCAGAAGACATACATTTTTCTCCACATATTTCTAGGAAATCCTGTACATTTAAAATTTGCTATGATCCCATCTCATACAAATTCCTTTCATTTACCCTAGACTGCCACTATTTATTATAGCCCTATTTCCAATAAGGGAATTCTGGTGAAATCTTTACATAGCCTGTGATTCTGCAGCCCTAAAATTTGCTGAAGTATCCACCTTTGCCAATGAACTATGTTTCACAGTCTTTCTTTTTAAAAAAAAATGAATTTTGCAAGTCGCCCCTTTGGTTGCATCATATCTTCAATGAGCCCAAGGAGTACAACCCAATGCAGTGATGTCTCCAAGAAAACGCTGACTGCCTAAAACAGCATCCCAGAGAAATGAGCTCCCTCAGTCATATACATGAAATGTTACCACTGAAAGCTCTAGACGACAACATAGCATTGCTAGTACTTGGTCACTGGTCACATTAGCAAAAAAACCAGTTGTAATTATCAAGCTTCCCTTGTAGCTCCTTCCTGTGTGCCTCCTAAAAGCCCCTCCTTGAAGACAACTTCTATCTCCTGATCTGCATGGTGAGTTGTTTCTGGACACCCTCACTGCAGGCATGCATGTGCCACAACACATACCAAGCTCAGAGACTTTCTGCCTTAACAGTACATGTAGGACATTTGTAAATCCCACCCCTACTTTACATGAAGGGTATAAAGGGCATATCTCCTGTTCTTCAATTCCTCTCAAAATCCAAAGTCTCTTGCAAATTGAAAAGAGAGGGTGGGGAGCAGATGAACAGTACATCTCAAAGGACTCCAGTTACTAACTTCCATTTCTCCTTCAAATTATTTTCTGTATGCACAGTCTCACTGTGGGTGACTCCAAACCAGTACAAGTTGTGAATGGAGCTCCAGATGCCAGTCCTGTGGATATCAGCTATAGATAGGATGACCATATGTCCCATTTTACCTGGGACAGTCCCAGATTTCAGAGGCTGGTCCTGGCTGGCTGCTGGGAATTATAATGGGTGTCCCAGAAACGCAGGTGCGCAGGGAACAGTTTGGCCAGGAATTTTAATGGTGTGGAGCACCTTGCAGGCAGGCAGGCAGGCACTGCTGCCTGTTCAGCATGCAGCCCTGCCTCTGCCAACTTGTGGGAGCATGGGCAGTGTCCCAGATAACGTTCTGAATTTCCAGGATTACTATATGGTCAGCCTAGCTATAAAGATATTGCATACAGAGTCCACGTACATTGCTTATGTTCTAGTGGAATGAGCTGTGACTAAAAATAAATTCTTCTCATAACAAAGCCAGTCACAGGTTGGTGCTAAACTGTACATTCTTTAGGTTGGTTTTACTGTGCCTTTGTATCTCTTTAAAAGACAAATGGCCTTTGGGGTCTTGGAGGCCCTGAGGTTTTTATGATATCCTCATGGGGTTGTGAACACAGAATGAGGTGAAGATAAAACAAGGTGCCTCCTAGAACCCTGGAAGGGGGAACCCCTTTTAGGAACCAACCTTGGAGTTACAAAATGTCAAAGCATGTACCAAAGCTCTGAATGATTCAGCTGACAAATTAGCGCTGGTGGACATATGGCATTGAGTTCTAGGATTGGAGTTACATTTCACATTCTGTCATGGCCTTAGATGTAAAGGCATCTCACATGGAGCGTTTAACCAGGGACTCTGAGGCAATACTGATAGCTGCAGTGTCCTTTGCAGGCATGCATGGCACTGCTGCAGGATGGACATATTTTAAATGTGTGTAGGGGAGAAGGCATGATGGTACTCCCATGGTCCTCTATCCTTTCAAGCAAAAGTAAAAAGAAATGCACAGTGGGGATGGGAGGTGGAGGTATAATGCCTTTTAATGGTAATCCTGCATGACACAGATAATGTTAAATGCTGGCACTAGAGCTGCAAAGTCCAAATAAGAGAATTCTGGTGCTTGGGCAAAAGCACTAGGTCTGCACCCTTTTGGTAACATACGGACATCTTTGAGCTTGAGCACTATAGTGAAAGTGAGCATACACACAGAAACCAATTGACGGAATTTTCCCCCATGTACGGAAAAGACAATCTACTCTTACCTTATGATATTTGTTGAAAACACAAAAAATACACTTTCATCAGTAGTGTTTGAGTAATTTTGATTATGAACAAAGGTATATTTTGTTTCATGTAATTACCATATTTTTGAGAATTTAAAAACACCTTTGAATTAATATGCACCAACATTATCGGATCCTCAATTTAGGAAAAACAAATGTGGATATAAAGGCACATATACAAGGATACAATCTGTATGCTACATAAAATAGCTCTTTTGCCCTTCCTTTCTCCCCTCCATTCTATTTTTAATCAAATTTAAGATGCAAACCATTTTTAGAACTACTTAGTTTTAAAAACATCCGCTATATATTCAAAGGAATAGTGCATATGATGTATACTTGGCTGAAAATACTTCCCTTCTCTCACACTAGCTCCACATTAAACAAAGGCTTACTTTAAGCAGTTAAAGCAGTAGATAATCAATTTTAAGGTAGGGTGAAAAAACTGAGCTGACTAATTGTAAGTTCAGGAAATAAACTTAGAACACAATATTGCTTCTACGTGATACATCATGCTTGTATAGCTGCATGCACTTCCAGAAATTCATAACATTGTTCCAGCAAAACTTCCTTCATGTATGCTAATTTATCCTACCAATTTCCTTTCTTGCTCTGATGCTTCAAATATCGACTCTATCAGTAAAGACACAAAAAAATTAGAAAACAAGTTTAAAAAGTTTGTAAATACATTGGTAAAGCCATAAAGGAAAAATCTTGAAGAGGACTACTGTGTGTATGCATGTGTACTGTATTTTATTTTATCTATATCTAGATATATATCTATATCTAGATATATATCTATATCTAGATATATATATCTATATAGAGGACAATTTGTTGTCTTGGAACCAGACAAATATATTTTGTTAAAATTAATCCAGAATAATTATTAGTACGCTGGAATCATTATTCTGTTACTACAGGATGTTTATTACAATAGTCTTTGGCTTTATAGTTCAGTATAAAGCTCACAGTTGCGTTTATAAAGTAGACTTTATTAAGGTTGTATATAAATATTTATTCATTAATAGAAACTAAATGCAGTTAAGTGGCTTAGGCTTTTTTAACTAGGCAAGGATTATTTTTTTTTTAGGCAAGACATCACCCAGGAGGCTGAATTTCACTTTTAAGCTGAACTTATTAAGAAAAGTATAGCCTCTGTCATATATCGTATTTACTTGAATATAAGATGACCCCCAATAATTAGATTCTGTATAGGTAAAATGTATACATTTATTATAACTTTTCAGTTATAGAACCTAATTATTGGAGGGTTGTCTTGAATCCTGCTCCCCCTGCCCCAAGAGGAAAAGCAGTGGGGCTGGAGGGGGGGCGGTGCCAGGTGGCACCTTTGCCCTCTACCCTACCCATTTTTCCTCCCTACAGCCTTCCTGCCTCCCTACCACCTGCACCCCTTTCCCCCAGCTCTCCTCTCATCTCTGCCTCTTCCTCCTAACCTTCCCCCAGCCTCTGCCCCTTCCCTCCCCGCATTACTGTCAGATGCTGCTCCATCCTGGAGTACAGCATGTGGAAGCTCAGGCCTTCCCTGGCCATGCAGCTGGTTGGCTGTGCAGCAGAAGGAGTTTCCATGTGCTCTGAGTGAGCCAGAGCTGTGCTGTACCTGACAGTACGGGGGAGGAAAGGATGTGGGTGGGAGTGCAGAAGCTGCAGAGTGGAAGCAAAGGGGTGGGCAGGAGGCTGCTGTGTGTCTGACTCTTGCCCTGAGCCAGGCTCAGGGCTGGAGTCCAGCCACAGCAGCTTCCTGCTCCCCCCTCTTCTTTATATGTGAATATAAGTCAAGGGGCTTTTTTCCCCCCCCATGCTGATTTGGGAGAAAAACTCACCTTATATTCAAGTAAATATGGTAGCATGACATTTAGAGGCAATTGATCCATCACTATCATAGCCTAAAAAACTCTAAAGAACATAATGCCGTATGTGAGAGGCTAGAGTTTTTGTGGATGATATTTTTATAGGACCTGAGGATGGGAGATACCTGAAAGATTGTCTAAATTTATCCCAACCAAGCAGTTAGTCCAATAAAAGGTATAACCCACAAAAACTCTTGCCCCTTGCATATTTCCTGGACCATCATGGCTACAACATCACTTAAATAGCATTTATTACCATACGTGATTTATAGCTCCAACCTGTTATTTGTTTTACCATTCATCTAAAGCTTCACATTTTAAATGAATCTCTGTGCTTTCAACTGCAGACTAAGTCAGAACCAATAAAAACTCTGTAAAAACATTAAAACTCTGTATATCTTTAAAAATAAACCCCAAGATAAATTAATGCAAAAAACTGTCTTCTGCTTTCCCACTTTTGGAAAAGCATGTCAATATTACAATAAAGTTGGGGGGGGGGGTTATTTGTTTGTTTGCATTTGTTTTTCAGTTTAGGTACAGGTAGGTAATAATCCACGTGTATGTTTTTCTATTTTTCTCTTAAGGTTTCCTTACAACATACAATAATCTTGAGAAGGCAGTGGGTTCCTATCCGAGACAAAACGTATCATTGTAAATGCAGCTGCATATCTTTTCTAGTAAAGATAAAATTTGCAATCCCGGTCCTTCAAACTTATTTTAATTGAGGGTTTGGTTAGGCCACCTGCTAACAATGTGTTTATTTCACAATAACAATAATTCAGTGGCAATAATTTGCTTTAAAGATTATTTTATTGACAAAAGATCTGATAGATATTCCTTTCCATTCAAGAGCAGCAGCAACCCAAATCTACTTGAATAACAAGGTATTCTTGTATGCCCACATACACCCATTAACCGGCAAATTAAATAAGACTCTCAGCCTGGGAATATACTTTAATCAGGATGGTTTTCATTTGATAGCTAAGGCTGTTTCTGTTTTCAAGGGAACCAAGATGTAATCAAATTTTATTTTGAAATGTTTCTCAAAACAGAACCAAAAGACAAACTTTTGTTAATTTCAGTATTTTTATATGGTGTTCCTATTTAGGAATGTGTACGTATTTAACAAGACCAATTACTACATAAGAAAATAATGGATGTAAAACAATGTCTAGACTAAACAGATGAAGCTTGTAGACTATTCCATCTGCACTTGGCTAAAAGAATCACCAGCAGACATATGGTAGCTAAACAATTCGTGTGTGACTTCTCATGTTTCTTTCTAAACCAAATATGCAAAATTCATTACATTCTATTAAATTAAATATGAAGCTATGTGATATTCTAAATTACATTTTATTTAATTAACTCTGACCCAATGAATCAGTGGTCATGTCCAGATGAGTGCGACTGTGTGCAGACACACATCTCCAGTGCCACATACCACACATTCAGTTGTTATCCTCACTGCAAGGGAGCAGCGCAAAGGGAACACAGCAGAGGTTTCTTCTGACCGCTGGATATGCAGGGGTCAAAAAAACCTGCGGAAAAAAAAAAAAAGCAGAGCAGTGCACAAGGTGGCAGCGTGCGCTGCCCAAAGCTGGAGCCTGGCCACCTGGAGCTGCACACTCGCCTACTGGCCAGGCTCCGCAGAGTAGGATCACTGCTGCTACAGTCCCAGGAGTGCCCTAGGACCCCAGGTAAGGCTGTTGGGGCCAGCCCAGTGCTGGCCCCAGCCTCCCTTATGCCACCCAGGTAAATTTGCCATGCATCACAGGATGCATGGCACAGGCATTCCCCAGGGACAACTAAGAGCAGCACAAGGTGCACCACTGCTAGTTGTCCCCAGGGAACCAAACATCCATGTACATCTAGACATGGCCAGCGAGTCTCAACTAGAGCATTGGGGCACCCAGGGGTGCCACAAGATCCTTTGAAATGTGTCCCAATGTATGTGGAAGTAAGCCAGGTATAAGGATATAAGTGGAGAAGTGCAGGCTCAGGCTCTTCCCCACCTGGCCAGTGCCCTGCCCTCCACTGCCCAGCATCTCTTCAAGGAAGTAAGCACTGTATTAAGTATGTAAGTTTTTTAAATGGGGTGCCACTCAATTCACAAAAGCTATGGAGGTACCTTGAATCTGAAGTTGAGAACCACAGCACTGAATAAATACCTATTTGAATCTACTTTAAAAGGAATTATTACATAGGTAAAATTACAAACATGTTCAATTGTTTACTGAAGAAATGTTCAAATATTTACTCAAGGAAGCATATGCATTTTGGTAGATCAGGGAAACTTCAGCTTTATCTACATTTTAGGTTTAAGTTGCCAGCCATCACTAAGGATTTAGTTTGGTCTGGGGCCAGACAGGGACTAGCCATTTATGAACATTCACCACTACACTATGGAAAGAGAATTTCTTACTATACTCTTATTTTTGGATTACAGTGACTAAGCTTTTCCAAAACCCTAGTACTTGGAGATATGGGAGTACATGATGGCCAGGTAAAGAGAAAAATGGACCATCTGAACTTAACCGGTATAATTTTATCTCTTAAGAAACACAAGAAATGCATTAGCTTCACTTCCATATATCACTTGAGCATTCACTCTTCTGAAGAAAGAAACAGTGATTTACTACTTCTGTATTGTACTAACTTAAGGAACAGATGCAAAAGAGTATGTGTAATCTTCTGTGGCAGAGCACAATCAAGAAATTATCCCCATGCACAACAATTGAGATGTAGACGCCATCCTATTTCACATATATTGTCCAAAAGTGTGTCAACTGTCCTGCAATTATATCTTTATTCAGATTTGTTACATTTAATAAAACTTACTGTATTACTTGAATGTAAGCAATGCCTGCCCAATAATTAACATTCCATATATGGAATATTTATAAATTTGATACAATTTTCCAGGTATTGAATCTACTTACTGGGGGTCTGTATCTACTTATATATATGTATTCCTGAAATCCTCAGAGCATGTATCAACCCAACAAATTCCCTGCCGTTGTAGTTACCAAGGCACTGGCAACGCCCTCATCCCCTTTGATCTTTATCTGTAGGTCTTTTTCCCCATATTCAGTGCTCTGTGGCTGTAGTGTACAAGAGGGGCCTCAATGGATGATCCTATGGATCGTTTGGAGAAATAACTACCTGCACATGCAAGGGACTGAACGTGATGGCTCAGGAAGCTCCAGTCCTTTATTCCTAAAATTTGATAGTGCTTTTTTGTGTACAGTGTTTTCAAACTCAAAATACAAGTTGGGTATATTAGCCCACATAGAGCTCCATACTACTCTGGCTACTCTGCTTCTGATTTACCTCACCAGTGTAGTATATCACTGCTGGTCATACCTACACTGCAGAATGGAGTATAGCATTGAGTGTACCACTCTGCAGTAAAGGTATGCCCAGCAGTGATATACCAATAAGGTACTGGTATAATGCCACCTATTTGGAATTTCATGTTATTGAAATATAGGTAATTTTTTCCTATCTGTGTTAAATCAAAACATTAAGTATTTCTGAACCAAATGTCAAGAGTAGTAGTCTGCATAATGTCTTCGTATTTATTATGTTTTTGAAATAAAAGCTAAAATAAACTGATTTCCTTAAATGATTAAAACAGCGAGAGATAAATGGATTATGAGGAAAACAATGATGCCTGATATTATCAGTAGAGAAAAGCTTAATAAGAAAATAAATGAGCTCAAGAAATTTCATATTTTTAAGTCTCATTGCAATCAAAAGGTTATTTTTTTCTAAAATCTAACATTCACTAAGATCCAAAAAAGTCTAAATGCATTTCAAAGTGGAAACTATTAAATGCACAGTGTGTTTTGTATTTTACCTACCTGTTTAAGACAACCACTGCCATCTCAAGGGTTGTTCATGTCACAACCCAGTGATTTTGGTGCCTCGGCACGATGGAATTTTCCCGCCACATGAGAGCCTCTTGCAAACTAAAAGGTTTTCTGTTACAGCAGAAAACCCCGGTGCAAGAGAGTTCCCGCCATTCGAATGCAAATTTGTGTCTTGCTATTGGCTAGTTCTAAATTATTCCTACGTGGCGGCTAGTAATTGGCTTGCTAGCCGTTTAAAACTTCGCGCGACTTCCGCCCAAGTCGGAGAACTTTGAGCACGCTGCAGAGTGCATCTAAAGAAATCTGACTTGCGGCTGAGCTGATCGATAGACTGATCACCTATCGATTCTTCTCCCCGTCGCCGAGTGCAATCCCCAACGTACCCTTGCCCCGCCGGCTTGATTTGTGGACGGATGAGCTAGCCTGAGCCCTGCCAGCTGGAACAACTAACATAGTTGTTCAGACGACCGGACCATCAGCATCGCAGCTACAAGCGGCGTAAGTAAAGTTTTGCAACCATTAAGCCTTGTCCGCCTCTCTATTCACCAGCCCGCCCAACGAACGAGTAATTACTAAATCACCTCGAGTCGGCTCTGGCCGTCCGAGACAGTTCATAGGCTGAACTTAACTGTGGTTTGATAAATTAACTAGATTGGCAATTAGGTCCAATACCTTTTCCTAGCATCTTAAATGGCTTGTGAACCAATGAAGGGATCTGACATGGCTCTAATATTCTCACAAAAGCTTAAACCACGGAGATATTAACTAGACACATTCTGTGCTTGCTGGTGCTTTTCTACTGACTTCATATTCAGCTTCAGATAGAGTCAATGACAGTAATCCAGCCTGGAAATTAAAAATGAATGCATCTTTGTGATTATGCCCTCTAAGAATAAGGGGAAAATTTACCTGATAGACTAGGGGTAAAAAAAGCATTTCAAAGACCCAGAGGCCTTGTCTACATTGAAAAAAAAAACCTAATACAAAGCATCATGCAAAGTTATAGCAGACTAGCGATTTAACATTAACTCACTCAGTGAAACTTCTGAAGCTTCACTATAGAAAGGTATGCCTTACTGCAGACTAAGCATGTGCACACGGGGAGATAACGTGGGGAGCAATTAGTGCAATGTAAATACACAGCACAGCTTACTCAGAACCGTGGGTAGATAAGCCAGAATACTCCCTGGTCATTTGGATGCTGCATCAGTTCAGCTTGGGTTTTCTGCTTTTCCTCTGGATGTAGTCTGACATTTTATGAGTGGCAGTGGCAGCAACAGTTGTAAACACATTTGAAGGTAATCTCCATATTGTCTTACTACCTCTCTCAATGGCTGCATGACAATAAAGAAGTAGGGCTGGAAGGGATCTCCAGAAGTCATCTAGATATTGAAGAAAAGGGAGGATAGCATGGATCTGCATGGGTGGGTCTTCAGAGAGGAGCAATTGCTGTCTGTGAACCCTCCAAATTCCAATGGAGGACTACTGTAGATACTGGGGTGTTGTTTTAGCTACTACTTCTATTTCCCATATGTAAGTTAATAGAATCCTGTGATCTACACATCCACAGTTTATAGAGAAGTCCAGATGTCTGAGCACGGAAATCATGCTGGGGGTCCAAGAAAATCTTTTAATGCCATGAAGACTATTCTTTGTGCTGTGCCTTAGTCTGAACCATGACGGAAATGCATCCAGGATATTTTCTTATGTCAAGTGGTAGAGTTTGGCAGTTAACTCCATTTTGAATTATTTTGCCCAGGAATAGAAAAATCAGAGGTCAATCAGGTCAACTGATTTCTTGGAACACTAGGTAAACTGGGTTTTTGAAGAAGATTCCCCAGCGTGCTGTTTTGGAGAAGGCATTAATGAGCTTCATGGGCATATTGATTTCTTCACTGTTCTTCACTTCATTGTTCAACTACCTGGGGGTGGACTTTGATCCATTACACAGACTGCAGCACTAATAATTTCAGAGCCAGATTTAGTAATGGGGTGGTAGCATGAGGGGGGCACACATTTCTATCAAGCAAGAGGGGACATAACCCTAAAACTAATATCCTTGTTTATAACAGTACTCTATAAAATATAGTAGAAGTGAATCTTTTTTGGACCAACCTCTTAAATTTTGCACAAGAAACCAAAATTCATCATGCTGGCTTCAACAATGGAAGGCAAGATTGGCGGCTAACAGATTTTGTCTACTAATGTTTACCTGGGCCACATGCAGCATGTACACTAATATAATTAAGCATTTGGTAAATGGCGAGAGAAGTCAGATGGCTGAACACACCCCATTTTCAAATGCTGAAATATTAAAATGAACAAACCAACTGTGTACCAATTCACATGTACATAACAGCTAGCTGTAATAAGAAGCCTAATGAATGTGTACATGAAATAGAAAGCACAAAGCTTATTCTATTAAGTAGCTGACAAGAACTTGTGCATTTCAATCAAATTATAACTAAATTGTTGCAGACTTCCCATTGAAATCATCATTTACAAAAATGCAAGTGCCAGAATTTCAGCTGCATGTCTGAACCAACATTTTTTTTAACAATACGCCGAAGAGAATAAATCTGGTAGTGGAGCTGCTACCATCTGACAGCTATTTGATAGCAAAAGGTCTTATTGTTTCCACATCAGAAAATACTCCCAAATAAGAAAAAAACACTATTAAAATTGGCATTCTTGCTGAACGGTTTCAGAAAAAGTTCAGGGGCTGAATGGATAGAAAGAGAAAGAAAAAGATGGTGGTATCTTTCGAACAAAGATAAGCTATATTGGCAAGGCAGTGAAAAAAATCCACACAGATCTCTCTCTGATCTTTTGAAAAATATTTGAATACAAGTCAGAAGTACCCACAGTCCTGGAAATCTGGGTTGGTTTTTTATTTACTTTTCTCTTTCAGAAATGAAAAAGAAAAAAAAAAGTGTTCTGGTAATATCAGTTATACTATTTTTAACAGTTTCACTGTTTAAATGAAGCATCCAAAGGCCATACAATAACTGATTTAAATATGTTCTGTATACTTAATTTTACTTATTTCAAGGTTTTTGTGAAGGCAAATAAAGACAGTTAAAACTTTTAATACATAGATGAATAGGTCAAATTATATAATTAAAATGAGTGAAGCTTGTCAAGCCAGTAATGGCTAAAAGCCAAATTCATATTCCTTTACTAACTTTAAATTGCTATTTGCAAGAGTCTATCAGTGAAAATATGCCAAGTACAAACCATACTACATTCCCTACATGATGGTAAGGGTCACAGAAAATAATTGATGAAAATATCCTGGGTAAATCATCAGCCCAGTAGCTTTCCTTTTACTGCTAAAATAATTTGTTGATGATATGGGTGTATGAAACATTCTCCATCAGGTTGTTTTTGCACCTCCACCAACTTAAGCAGTTGAGAATCTTCATCTGTTTTTTGAATAGCAATATCAAACATTTTTACTTTCCCAGCCTGTTGCATAAGAGTTTGTTAAAATCTACCTTTATGTTAAAATATACTTTAGTTTAAACAACCAGACTGAGCAGTCAGTGTCCAAAATTTCTTCTAGTTCCTTTATCAAAAAGGAGCCATTTTTACAACAAGCAAAAGCTATTCTTAAGAATTTATTTTTGTATTTTCAATAAAATATAGGGTGTCAAAAGAAAAAAAAAAATCATACCGATTTTACTACTGAAACTTTTAGGGGACAGAAGTGTAAGGAAGGTCAGCTGATCCTCAGTAACTGTTTCCTTTGTGTGCTCTATCCCAGCAATAGGTGGGATCTCCACTAATATGGTTTACAACTGGTAAATTACTGACATTTAGCTGACATTTGCTATGGAAGAGAGCAGAACAGGTACCATGGATCAGCTGATGTGTGACCAGCCAGCCTCCCTCTTAACTCAACATATAACCTGTCCACTCAAGAATGCTTTGTAAGAAATATTATGGGGAGAACAGTCATTCCCACAGGATTTCTCCAGGTAACCAGTTGGCATGCAATATAAAAGGGAGGGAAAG
>NW_005842272.1:1318899-1320835 GCF_000455745.1 Alligator sinensis | reverse complement strand
CCCCCCCTTCCCCTATTCTCTGTTAAGAAGCTGCCACTTCTTTTCATAATCCCTACTATTCAGATGTTTTTAACCTCCCAAACAGAACAATTTTATATGTATATAATATTCTCTCTCTCTCTCTCTATATATATATATAAGAGAGAGAGAGAGAGAGAGAGAGAGAGAGAGAGAGATCTAAAACCATTTGCTATTGTGAATATGCAATTCTCATGTTACTGTACCTTTATATGAGGGTATACAAAAATATTGGGAACATGACCATTCAAAAATATGCACGCAAAAAACAAACTAAAAAGAAAGAGAAATGAAATATAATGCTGAAGTGAGAACATCATGATCTCATAAGAAGATTAACTGAATTACTAAAATATTCCATAAAATTTCTTATTTAAAGGAACTAAGAAATGAAAGACTGCTGAAAGGGCATAATTTGTCTGTCATTTCATTTTTTTCGACATCTGCCGTGGGAGGACAAGGCTCCTTATTTATGATTATTTACAACAAAAAAAAAAGTGACTCATTACATATTTTTCTGTAGTATGATTGTGATTATGTGCACCGCTAACATGCAAGCTTCATCTGCCTGCTAACCAACCTCAATCAAGCAAGTGGAACTGAATATTGGCATTGCATGCAGGTAAATGTACATGTGAACAAATGAACATGATGATGTATTTAATATACACAACCTCTTAAATCTTCCTTTGTCTACTATTTTAGAAGAAACCACTTCTCCAGCATTTTGGTAAGCGTACCACCAGAACTGTGAAAAGCATGTTAAACCCAGGGTATACAGCTGCAGCGGAATGCTCTAGTAACACAAAGGGAGGACAGCTATGACAATTATGGCAATAATTATAAATCACTTGTATCGAAGACAGAAAACTGACTGGTGCTCTGGAACACATTCCAGTTAAAACAACTTCTCTCATGAGCACAGGGTATTTTTCCAGTGGGCTCAGAGATATCTGATTAAGGCAAGCATGTCTTTCCCAGCCATATCATGGCTGTGGGGAGACTCTTGGTATTTTCTGAATGAGACTTAGATTTCAAAAATGTGGAAAGAACTTCACTAAGAACAATAAATGTAACTAATGCAAGCTTCAGTTGAAGTACTAATATTTTTTGCGAACCTATACAGGGGCTGATTAGAACTTCGTGTCCAAAATAATGCTCTATTTCAAGAATGAATATATTAGATATTGAGTAGTTTGGTAATGACATCAAGCAATATGATACATGTGTAGTTTTAACCCAGTTTACAACTTTTCTTTAGAATTGAAGAGACAAACTTTGACTGCATTTTAATTTACTACATTTTTTGTCTAGTGAAAGTTAGAAAATTGCCTCCCTGTGCACAATCCTTTTTTCAACCCAGTGAAAACAGCAAGCAAAGGCCTGGTACCTTTATTATTTCCTGTGATGAAAACACTATGCTAATCTGAAGTTATATGATGAAAAATGCTGCTATAGAATAAGAGTGTAAAGCTAACCATATACCGGGATACATTGCTGAGCAAAGACCAAAAGAAGCACTGGCACTCTGTGTATAGAAATGCAGAGGTCTGGAGAAAATCCCACACAGCTTGCCCATTTCAAAAGCTAGGAGTCCTTGGAAGACAGGAGCAAGGTAACGAAGGATGAAATGAAGCCTGTTTAGAAATAGTGAAGGTCTCATGAAATTAGACTTTTCTCTGGAAGCAAGGAAGACAAGGATTATCAATGGTTAGGTGTTTTATTTACTCTTAGTAAAGTAAAATTTGAATGGGTCTTAAAAACACGGAGCAGGCGACACATTAAATGGGTGCAGTATTTGAAGAGTTTTGTATATGCCTCCAAATAGAGTAGTAACAATATACAGAACTACCTCACATTGATAGACAGGTTTCCTGAGATGAAGCTTAAAATGCTGAAAGAGTTGCCTGGAAAGAGT
>NW_005842272.1:1313030-1318888 GCF_000455745.1 Alligator sinensis | reverse complement strand
TTGCCTGTAAAGAGTGACCTGGAAAGAGCAGCACTGAACAGGAAAGTATATCCAGCATGACACCTTCTCTAATCCTACAAGATTTTTTGTAAACTTTCTTATTTAACTATAGTTTGAAAAACAAAGCCTATTTTCTTGTGTATGAGGTATTATGGTGTTCATATTTTAGCACTTAAATTTAGTCAAAAGGATTAGGCAAATACAGCATTACCTAAATTCAATTTTGTGCGTGCTTCTGACAGCAAGGGTCTCTCTTAAAATCAATGTAAAAGAAAACTGATATACTGCAACTGATTTATCATTTGGGAGATCCTTACCTTCTCCATGGACTGCGATTCTGGGAGACCTCTGAATCACTGTTCTTTGAGGTTGGAGAGACTTTATATGTATAAAAAACATCCTCAGTTTCTGTAATGTATGTAATCTCATTCGTAAGGTTATCTACAGATGAATGTCGCGGTTTACGAATCTCATGACGTAGCCTAGGACTCCGCCTTAAAGAAAACACATGAACATAAGTTGCTTAAAGCAGGAACCTACTGTACAGCTCTACCAAAGTAGACTAATACTATCTATCACATTCTATACCTTGAGATCTTAATTACAGGCCAATAAGTCCCGCTTAAAAACACATACATTAAAACAAAGGTCAGTCTGTCTGTCTCTGTTTCTGAAAATTTTAGCCTGGGCATTAACCACATCCTCTGCAAGGTACATCACAGTAAACTGAAACCTGGAATTAGGAATTTTTCTTGACAAAGAAATTAGCTGATTGTGATTCCTCCCTGAAATGCTAAAAGAATCAATTTTCCTAAAAGATTACCACTTTTAAAATGAGAGTCATAAAACAAACAAACTATTTATTAAAAAATGCACATGATAGAATAAAAGTATTTATTATCCTGTTTCATGAGTACACAATTAGACCCAGCACTAAGGGAAAGAAGAAGGAGGAAGACCAAAAGTTTGTTTACCAATTGGGGGTAACAGGAGGAGACCGAGAAGGAAGGCTTTTGGTCTCTAAATGTTCAACCGATAAAGATCTCCTCATTGATGGGTTCCAAACCATCCCACCTATGACTTTTCTGCAATACTGGTTGTTTACAGACCTGAAAAAAAAAATTTTAAAATACCATTTTATATAAACCGTTTTACATAAAAAGCTAAAATAGAACTAGCCACATTTATGAAAGTGAATTTTAAAACTACAATTAAATCTTTGTAGTTCTAGCAATTGAAAAGACATGCTTCACAATACCCAACAGAAGAAAAGAAATACATTATTTTCATGCCAGCAGAGTATCCTCGATTCAATAATTCATATCCAAATTCCATTAAAAATTAATCTCTTCCTTTATTTTGAAAATCTAAACCCCAGTTTGGTTATCAGATTTAATAAACTGCACATTTTGTAAAATGACATCATTTTATTCAAGCCAATAATTATCTTAAGCCACCCAAACACTTAATGGCCTTATTCTGTAACATTTGTTCACTCATTCTCATATAAGTGAACAAAAGTTACCTGCATATATAGAAAACTGTCAGATTAGGGCAATGTGTCTTCAGATAAGAGCTTAACTTTAAATGTTTATTCAGATGTTATGCTATAAAGTTTACACAAACCAGTTAATATAACTATTGTGTCTAGAATTAAAATGTTCCTATACAAGTTAAAGTAAGATAGGCACAATCAGAATCAGTATTTGCTAATTTGTCAGAAGTGACTGTCCTCATAAATTTTAGCCCACCGTAACGTATTTAACATTTGTTACCCAATGGTAAGCCACTCCTTTCTGCACCGTTCCACTGAGGCTGCTTATGTCAACAGCAACAGTGAGGGCAGCAGGAGACAGGCTGCTAATTTTCTTAAATTTCTCCATTAACTACTAAGATGATCTGTGTTTAAGAGTGAGTCATGAAAAAACTCCTACACATCTCATGGAAACTGTAGGAGGAGAGGAGGTGGTAACAGGAACTGAAAGTTACACAGATGTGAGGCCTGAGATCTGGACCAGTGCCAAAGATAAAGAACACTCACCTGAAGGACCACAAACAAGCAAGGTTCATCACATCACAATGGATAAGGACACACTTGAAAGCTGCATCATTGGAAATCTTGGATTTCCAGAATCCCAATGACATTCCAAATGAAATATCTCTATTATTTAAACTAGATGTACCTTTTGTGCAATTAGATTCAAAGCAGTTTTAAATATCTGGTAATCCCATGCTCCAGAGCTTTTGCTGATCATCTGTTGCTAGAAAGGATTTTTTTTTCTCCTCATGTATACAACTGTTTTCTGGGGTTTGTTTTTTTTAACCTGTTTCTGAAGCATTTGGATATTGGCCACAGCTAAGACTGTGGAAGCACTAATCCTTCATATGGTCCTTAGAGGACTAGAACATAAGAATGTAAGAACTGCCATTTACTGGGTCAGACCACAGGTCCATCTTGCCCAATTTCCTGTGTCACACAATGGCAGAATGGCTGCTGAAAGAGAGAGTGAACAGGGTATTGAGCAGGAGGGGGGGGCGTGTTCCACTGTTCTTTTCCCATTTGCAGCCTCCAGCATTTAAGGTTCAGAAAGTTCTGATTCAGAGGCTGTACTTCTAATTCCCATGCTCAATAGCTACTGATGCAACCAAGAATTTGTCCAATCCCTTTTTGAATCTGGTTAAACTGTCAGCATTCATGACATCTTGTGGCAATGATGACTGTCTTCCGCGATTAACTTACCAGTGGGTCCGAATTTATGACCCCTGCATAGTTCTTGTATTGAGAGAGACAAGATAGCACACAAAAAATGCCCATGTACTCTCTTTTTATGTTCCCCACTCAAGCATCTCTTTTCTAAACTGAATAGGCCTTGCCTCTTCAGTCTCTCCTTACATGAAAGCCCCTCCATACCACTAATCATTCTTGTTGCCTCTCTCTGCACCTCTTCTAGTTCTTCTATATCCTTTTTGAGGTGTAGGGCCAAAACTGGACACAATATCCAAGGTTTGGACACACCATGGATTTATAAAGGGGGAAAAAGATACTTTTTGTTTTGTTGACAATTCCCTTCTTCATGATTCCTAACATTTCATTTGTTTCTTTGACAGCTGCTGAGCATTAAGTTGATGTTTTTAGTAGGAATGCACTAACGGAGATTTTTTGGGCCGATACTGATGGCCAATTTTTAACAAACCATATTGGCTGATGCTGACCCTGTGGCGGGCCAGTAGGGGCGCTCCTGCGTTGAGCTACCCACCTCACTGTGCCCGACCACCTTCCAGGCTCTGAGTACCTCCCTGGGGGTGCCTCACATCTAGCCACCCCCCTTCCTGGAGCACACCCACTAGCCTGGGGGTTCCACTGCCACCACCCAGGGCTGGGCTTGATTCTAGCTCTGAGCACCCTGGGAAACACAGGCCTAGTAGCCATCAAGGGTACTTGATTCACTTCAAGAACACGGGATGCTTCCCTCAGTCAAAAGCATAAGTAGTGGTCTCCCTTAGTCAGCCGAACCAAGGGGACCCCACGGCATAATCTAGACCCACTCCCAATAAGTCTCCCACACTAGGTACAAAGGAGAACTTTACTGGTTACAAGGGA
This sequence comes from Alligator sinensis, assembly GCF_000455745.1. Lineage (NCBI taxonomy): Eukaryota > Metazoa > Chordata > Crocodylia > Alligatoridae > Alligator > Alligator sinensis. Next base: position 1,315,287 of record NW_005842272.1, on the reverse strand, counting down.
TAGGGTTGGAATAGGGTACAGGGTAGAGCAATATCAGAGAAATCCCACAGAGCAAACTCCCATGGCTGGGTAGCCTTTGATCACGCATCTGAATTACTGCAAGCTAAATATCTAGTTAGATCTCAGGTAGATTACTCACAAGTATCATCCAGAGGCAGGTAGAGATTCCCTCTGAAGGCAGGCAGTTCCCTGACCATAAATTTTGAGAGAGAGCGCAAGTTTCAGATGGTTCAGCTCTTCTCCCTCTCAGTCTTCCTCATGGCTGCTGCCCCCTCCTCCTGGGCAGTCCTTATCTTATATAGCCCTTGTGACCTCATTTACCTGGTCCAATGGAAGCCAGCACCTGTTGGCTGTCAGCCAACCAATTTGAAATGCATCACTAGTTGCTGGGCAGACTGACAGTTCCTAGCTTCCCAGGGAGCAAGCCCCTCACCCAGATATGTGATACCAGTCACAGAGGCAGAGGGAGCAGGTTCCCCCCCACTCCCCCTCAGGAATGTATCCAGTTCAGGTTACCTAAAGAGATAGCGTAAGGTATGTATCCTCTGCGGGGCCCATCCTAACCAAACTGTCACAGAGCAGAGTTTTTGGGGAGAAACAGAGGTGGCCTTCTGCCACAGGCCCGACTGCTGATATGGAGACGGGCAGCTTGGAGAGCAGCATCCAGCTGGTAAGTCTGTTGTAGGGGAAAGGGCGAGGGGGGAGGGAAGGGGCACAGGGGGTGCAGATTGAGGCCCCTGTGGTGAAGGAGGGAGTCGGGCTGAGACAGGGGCAACTGCTGCCCAGCCGAGACGGAGAAGGGCATAGGATGGAGCCGCAGCTTCTCCGGGTGGTGCGGGGAGGGGGTGGTGGCTCCTGCTGCTACGCACACCCTGGGAAGGTATGGGGGGGCAACTGCCCCCAGATTGGTGTGTGGGGCAAGCGCAGGCTACCACTGCAGGCTGGGGCCAGGGCAGTGCCAAGCTCTTCCTGGTGGAGGGCTGGGCTGGGCTGGGCTCAGGGCGGGTGGTGGTGGCGCTGGGGAGGGGAGTGGGGGCTGCAGCTACCGAAAATTTTGCCAAGGCCCTGTTCCCACTGTCACTGCCGCCCACCCCAAGTGCAGCCCCAGCCCAATCCCCCAGCTGGGAAAAGCCCAGTGCTACTCCCAGCCCCAGTCCACAGCGGCAGCCCGTCCTTGTTCTGCATGCAGATCCAGAGGCACATGCCCCCTGTGCCCTCCCGTGCAACATGCAGTGGCGGGAGTCACTACACACCCCGAACAAGCCGGTTGCGGCTTCTTCCCATGCCCCACACTGGCTGTGCAGCACCTACTTCTGACCCCCCTCCAACCCCAGCCACGCTCCCTCCCTCACCGCAGGGGCCTTGCTCTGCCCTCCCTACACCCCTTCCCCCACAACAGGCTTACCAGGAGAACCTGGCTGCTCTCCTGGCCACCTGTTCTGTGCTGCATGCATGCACGGCACATTTAGTGGCAACATTATCAGCCACATCAGCCAAAAAAAAGATTATTTCCAATACTGTCAATTTTCTTTATATTGGTGCCGATCCGATATGGGGCCAATCAGTGCACCTCTAATTTTTAGTGAACTGTCCACAACGCAAAAGTTTTTGGGTAGGGGAACTTGTTCTTCCACTGATGGTCATAACTGTCAAATCTGTGATCAGGAAGGAATTTGCACCCTACTTTAGACTTGTAATGACTGTGGGAGTTTTTGCCTTACTCTGTAGCATGGGGTATGAACCTTTCCTGGGATCTTCTGTGAATTTGTTGGTATCCTTTCCTGTTGTTGCTGCATTAGCAGGGCATTTGGAGTGTCCACCTCTCCTGCTTAAATGGGGTCTCATTTGTGATGTCTCAGGTATTGTACAAAATGGTTGCATGCAAAGGTTTGAAACGGTGATTTCAGAGATTCTTGACAAATGTTGGGGACTTCACTTGATGGCCCATGAGGCTCAAGCCAGTCCTATGTTCTTCATCTATGTGGCAAGATCTTTACATTTCTGAAGAAATTATCCTAAACTGTGCACATTTTGGTGCTTCATACCATTTTATTTTCTAAAGTTTTATAGTTCTTTTCCATAGAATTCAGTAGGTCACATTGCCAAAAGGTACCTTCCTTTTCATTTTCCTTCCTTTGTGTTCTGTAACTAAAGCATGCAAAGCAATCAGTTTAACAGGCTTCGGGCAGTAAGAGGTGATATTTGAAGTATTTTTCTTTCCTGCTTTCACAGTTTATGCCAGGTAAGAACCTGTCCT
>NW_005842272.1:1310428-1313020 GCF_000455745.1 Alligator sinensis | reverse complement strand
TACCAGGCAAACATTTTATGGCAGTGATTAGGTTGTGAAGTACTGTGCACTCAGTCAAAAAGCTTAAACATACACTCATCGTGGCATAGAAAACTATCCCATTTAGGCAATGAATACCTGGGTGTAAATAATGCTCTCATAATCTAATTAAGTACAATTTTATTTATTGTCCTTCATGAATTCTCCTCTCTAGGACAAATGGTAATACTTTAAGTATACATACTGGGTGGATATTTCATTTATAGTTTCAAACTTCAATGGAAAGTTGAGACAAAAAACAAATCCCACCTGGATGTGAAAAAATGGAATTAAATTCATATAGGATCTTTGACTACCTAAGATTATTCCATCATCCTGGATGAAATTATGATAAACCAGGAAGTGAGAGCAACCTCAATATCCAGGAGTTTGGGAACTTTCCCTAAATGTTTATTTTAAGAAAGACAGGAGAACTCGGAATTTTGTTTTAGAACTATGCTGAGCTCCTAGGATGGAACTAAAACCCTTTAAAACGCTCCTCTTGGTTATAACACATTTTTGTAAAATTTGATTTGCCCACCTTACTATTGACACTGATGCCATGGGAACCCTAACTGTTCTGGCTTCAATCCCAGAATGACAAGAGATTCAGCAGCTAGCAATATGTTTTGGCAACTGTCTTTTCTTGGGCAGAAAACAGCAGATCTTTTATATACAACTAGAATAAGTTAATTAATAAAGCTGTTTTAAAACTGACAAAAATTCTAATTACTTAAGACAGATGGTAGATAACTCTTTAGATTTTTTCCACATACAATTTACTGACAAACTGGAGAGTCACATGTGCTTACCACCTTTGACATGGAGAAGGAAGCCTATTAACAGATATAGGAAGGCTGTTAGTCATTGTGCCTTATAGACATATACTGCTCACTATGCAAAACCACAGTTAATGCTACAGCTTTCTCCAGCTATAGGTTTTCTATCTAGTTTACTGGCCTTTGTTCCTCTGCAGTAACTGACAACAAAAGATGGGCACATACCATGTTAGATTTAATTTTAAAAAAAAAAAAAAAAAAAAAAAAAAAAATCAGAAAGGCCCAACCTAAAAATTCCATTTAAAAAGTTTTTTGAAAGTAAAAAAAAAGCGTTAAAGCAACTAAGGCAACAAGTTCTCATCATACACTGAATGTAACTGTGCAAGCTTGAAAGAGCCGAAAGCTATTTAAACATTCTAGCAGAATTTCTCCATTAGCTATGAAACCTTAAAATGTACAACAGCAGTGTATTACAAAAATGTAATATTACTGCAGGTCTTTAATGGTTACAAACTTAAAAAACTTGAATTGTGACATGTTTATTGTACTACATTTCAAAGTATAGAAGTTGAAATTTCAAAAGAAAACAACCATTTAAGGGATAAACCATCGTCACATAAAAATTGAATGCCCTCCCCACACTAAATAAGTTGTCCAGAGTTGCATGAATTTAACTTTCAATATTTAGAGCAGTGATTAGAAAGAGTGAAGATTTTCTATCTAATGATAGATTAAAAATGAATCTTTTCAATGTTCTTCATTCTAAATTGTTACTGAGGAATAAGAATGTGGCTTTTCAAAAGACAACATCTTTAATAACTTCCTCAACAGTCTCAATACCCTTGCCCCAGTGGTCTCATGGAGATAATATTAACACGAGAGACTCAAAAGGCGATATTTGTTAATAGTCTCCTAAACTGGGTATACTTCAATAAAAATCACATTCCATCCCAAAATGGAACCTCAATCACAGCCTATAATAGAAATGGATCAGTCCTTGAGGGAAGTATTCCCAAGTTCCCCATTCTAGTTCCTTCAAGCAACCTCCAGGCATTGCTCAACTCATCATTGGAAGTAAGCTCCTACTTGATCAGACTCCAAATCGGACACAACCCTGACTCAACAATGAAATATACAACCTGTCAACACATCTCTACCACTACAACAGTAAATGTCCGTCACAATAAAATCCATCAGAATCTATAGATCCTCATAGATTCATAGACGTTAGGGTCGGAAGGGACCTGAATAGATCATCGAGTCCGACCCCCTGCATAGGCAGGAAAGAGCGCTGGGTCTAGATGATCCCAGCTAGATGCCTATCTAACCTCTTCTTGAAGACCCCCAGGTTAGGGGAGAGCACCACCTCCCTTGGGAACCCATTCCAGACCTTGGCCACTCTAACCGTGAAGAAGTTCTTCCTAATGTCCAATCTAAATCTGCTCTCTGCTAGCTTGTGGTCATTATTTCTTGTAACCCCTGGAGGCGCCTTGGTGAATAAATCCTCACCAATTCCCTTCTGTGCCCCCACGATGAACTTATAGGCAGCCACAAGGTCGCCTCTCAACTTTCTCTTGTGGAGGCTGAAAAAGGTCCAGGTTCTCTAGTCTCTCCTCGTAGGGCTTGGTCTGCAAGCCCTTAACCATATGAGTGGCCCTTCTCTGGACTCTCTCCAGGTTATCCACATCCCTCTTGAAGTGTGGCGCCCAGAATTGCACGCAGTACTCCGACTGCGGTCTAACCGGTGCCTGATAGAGGGGAAGTATCACCTCCTTGGATCTATTCGTCATGCATC
>NW_005842272.1:1295153-1309908 GCF_000455745.1 Alligator sinensis | reverse complement strand
CTGCCGGGCTCTCGCAAATGTGAGCCTTGATAATTTTTTCAAAGATTTTGCTGAGGATGGAGGTGAGACTGACTGGCCTATAGTTGCCCGGGTCCTCCTTCCTCCCCTTCTTGAAAATGGGGACCACACTGGCCCTTTTCCGGTCCTCCAGGACTTGGCCCGTGCACCACGAGTGTTCAAATATTCCCGCCAGTGGCTCTGCTATGATGTCGGCCAGTGCCTTCGGCACCCTCGGATGGAGCTCATCCGGGCCTGCCGACTTAAAGGCATCCAGTTCTTCCAAGTGACTCTGCACCATCTCAGGGTCTACGCATGGAAGTCTGGCGCCTTGCTGCTGCCTCTCTACAACCCCAGTGTGAGATTTGTCATGCCCCTCACTTAGGAACACTGAGGCAAAGAACTCGTTGAGGAGTTCAGCCTTGTCCCCCCTGTCCGTCCGTCACCATTGTTTCTGCCCATCCTGTGCATGCACATCTCATTCAGTGTATCAAATGCCCCTGTGGGAACTATGTAGGTGAAACCAGACAGGAACTATGCATCAGAATGAACTCTCACAGAAAAAAATATAAAAAATGACAGACATACACACCCCAATACCAGCAAATTTTTCATAGAACCACCACTCCCTATCTGACCTCATAATCTTCCTGCTCAAGAGAAATTCACAAAAAACCTCTAGAAGATGGGCCTGGAAACAGAAATTCATAACTTCACCAGACAATTAAAAAAGTTAGTCTTAATATGGGTAGTGGCTTTATGGCTCATTACAACCATACAAATCCTACCAATCATCTCAGTGCACTTCACATGCAATAACTATTCCCTTCTTGAATGGTCTCATGCTCTCACCAACTACATTGCTTATTCTACTGCATGTCTGTCTTAGAATGGTTCTGTTCATATCTCTTCATTCCTAGTTCACTGCCCTCCTCCAGCCCTTTAAGCAAACTGTGGGCATATCTATACATGACACTATGTTGCCACAGAAACATGGCATCAGTGGTCACAAACCATGATGCCGCAGCTTCATCACCATAGCAGAGTACTTCCTTGTTATAGGATGTTCCTATGGTGAAATAGCAGCTAAAAATAACTGCGCAAGGTGCAGTATGGGCTGCTGTACTTCCAAAAGGAAGTACTATAATGATGGCGCAGTAACAAAGGCACCATAGGGACACATATATATGTGCTGTGTTTGTATTTGCAAGGCAGCTTATGTCCAATTCCCCTTCAGACCCAAGAAAAGGGCACCTACTGCCCAAAAGCTTGTCCAACAGCTCCCCCAGCTTTACAGCTGGTCCAATAAAAGGTATCACAAAAAGCCTCTCAATAAAAGTCACTATGCACAACTTTTTTTTCTGATAGCATACATACATATTAATTTTGAAAAATGTACTCTAAAAATCAGGAGAGGTATAAAATAAAAGCATGAATCCAGTTTTTCATTCTGCTTCTCCAGTTTATTCATGCAGAGTTGGGATTTCCCTATTATGCGTACTAACCAAACATTTAAAACTAGCTTTGCAAGAATTTTTTACCCAAGGGCCACAGACTTAACTGTGCTTTGCATTGCTCTGCTTTTTGTTCCTGAGAATTTAAAAATGCAGCTATATCTTATATTATACTTAACTGCGACTACTAATCCTCTTTATAATCATATCCATGCATTAGATTAAATCCTTATCCATTTTAAATTCATGATATTTTCAATTAATCTTTGAAATCTGTGCCTAATTTTCTTTGTGGAATGTGTGACAGCCTTCAGATTTTGAAGCAAACATGCAATACTAGTGTACAGTCTAAATGAAATAATGTTTTTTCCCTGTGTTCCACTGCTTTAAGAGAGAGCACAGACTCCACACTTCAGAGTCAAACTGCCAAGGAAGCTTTTCAAAAAAGTGGTGAAGAATCGATGAGACTGGGGGTACAACATAGACCTGGAATTGTGCAACTGTATGCAACAGACTCTCTGATCTTTTTGTCTGTTAGTGCATTCCATGCACCCCCAAAAAAAAGTTTCCAAAAGGTATCAAAGAAAAGGACAAGGAAAAAGATCAATAGTTGGTTTGTGGCTCCCCAACAAATGAATGGTTGGCTAGATGATGCTACAGGCAAGAGCCATAGAAAACGTTTTTTGTTTTTTTAGTACATAGTAGGCGATTTCAAGCCCTTTGAAAATAGGAGATGGTTCCATTGTCTTTGACTTATGTTTGTTTCCCGTCTGTTGCAGAAATACAAGCACTCAAAATGAAGAATACTAAGGGGAAGCCTGAGGGTGTGGAGGGCATCATTATCTGTCTTCTCAATAAAGAGATTGAGGCCTTCAAAGTAAGCCCCAAATATATTCTAAAACTCCAGCGAGATTCTCGAGAGATTCCTAAACTCCACAGCTAAGAAGAGCAGTTCTCAATGTTTCTGTGACAGTTACATATGAAAACTTGTAAATTTGTTTCTTCCAATCAAATACGTTCAAATACGCCCTTTTCAGCAGAGGTTCCTTTTAACTCAATTGCCTGCTTTATTATTACTATTATTATTATTATTACTATTATTACTACTATTATTATAGATTTACTGCTGCTATTACTCAGTACTGGGTGATAACACTGCAAGTCCATTCTCTTGGAAGATGGCTCAGTTCTTTGTGAGCATTCTCTGAGGTTGGGCAACTAACACAGGCATCTGCCAAATTTCTGTATTAGATACTTGAAGGGCCTTGCTTATGGAGAACGCCAATGTTCCTGGCCTACAGTAATGTCTTTCACCTTCTGAAGTGGAACTTGGAGCAGTTTAGCTACCTCATTTGTTTCTATAAGTTCTCTTATACCTTTGTACAACACTTAAGCCCCTGCTACACATTACAATGATTACACAATTAACTGGTTAATCACAAAATAAATTTAGACTGGCCACATGTGCAAAGTAATCGTCACACCATAAAAATGACTTTCCAACTATAAAAAGAGCCAATCCGTTCAAAGTTAGTGCTTGAAAATGGGCAATAACTCTATAAGCTGGTTTCATATATGTATATGATGTGAATATGATTTTTTTTACATTCCAAGTAAAAAGTGCACTCTGGCACTGATACTTACTTTGTTAGGTTTCTAGAACCCAAGGTCCAGTAATGAGAAAATATCTTGTTTTCATGAGGTAGTGACTTTGCCTGAAAAAACGTGTGATGCTCTACACAAGATTTCCACAGATTTTTGCATGCTCTGTAATTTAACATGTTGAAGGCAACAATATGCTCTCTGGTTTCATTCTGGAACAACAGGAAACATTATGCATGAATGATGATTAACCATAGTAAGTACAATATTAGAATTCATCTAAAACTTTAAAGGTGATTTACAGCTAACTGCAATTTATAGCAGATAACTAGAGTCCACAGTAACTACAAAGAATCAATAGAATAACAAAAAACTGACAGATCCCCTAGGATTAACTTCCAAGTAATAAAAATCCACATTGACAGAGAATAAATTTGAAATGACAGAATTTTTTTACAGTCACTTCTCTAAACACTTAAAGTGAAATGCCCACTGATAGTCATGGAATCTGTGTAAGCCACGTGCCCAGAGAGCTGAAGTTGTTAAGTAAAACTATCTCTGTATAAGACTGAGTGCAATAACCCGCTTCAAAGTTAGGAACATCACCTTTTTGATAGTCTTTTGGTACTAAAGATTGTAATAACAACTGTCCATTTTCAGGAAAAGAGAATTAGCCAGTCAAATTGCATCATAGATGCCACTTTCTTGAAGACAAAACAAGAAGTACAATGAAAAGAATAGCAAACAAACCTAAAAAAAAGGCAGCTTCTTTCTCTTACTTGCAGCCTTCTTGTGGAAGAAATAGAGGCACACCATATGGCCCCATCAGCTATGCTGAGATGTGATAGAGTCAGACTACTTTAAGGTCTTCTTTCCCAGTAGCTCTCAGGGCAAAGTGAAAACAGTCTTATAAAGGATGTAGTTTTGGCTGGCTAAGCCTGAGACTTAAAGAGAGGGCATATATTCCCAAAGAGATACAGGAAAGAAAAGTTATAAGGTGGAAAGGAAAAAGTACACGAGATTGAAAGCAGACACTCAAATATCGCATTCTAGGTGCTGTGTAGAATTTAGATGGAGCTACAAGTACTGTTTCTTTTTATTGCCCAAGCTTATAAAGACATTTTTCAGGATCAGACCAATAAAGGGCCCAATGGTGTCAAAGATGGGGATGGAAACCAGGACGGTGAGCTTGTGCTTACCAATTCACTCATCCCACTGGATATCATGATTCTTTCCCAAAATCATAAGAACATAAGAAATGCCAGAATAGGTCAGGTCTATCTAGCCCAGTATCCCACATCTTATACTGGAAGAGTAAAGGGCCTTTTTTTTCTTTTCTTTTTTTTAGGTGCTTCATTCATTTTGTCCACCAATAGGTCTAATTTCCAGCATCAATTATGCGTTTCTAATTTCAAATCACCAATTATTGCGTTTCCTACTCGCAATCATAACAGTCCATACATGGTACCAGCAAACTACATTTTGAGTCTAATCCATTCTTTCTGTTGCCCTTTTGTAGATTTGTCTATCAGCATTTATTGGTACAGGTGACTGTGAAAAAAAAACTTTCACACACCTCCAACCATTCAGCTAACAACTGGGTTAGTCTTGCTAGATCCCAATTATTACAGTATTGTTTACCTGTTAAAATACATGTAGAGACTCAACATTTGAGAGATTATTTATCTGTGATACATTCCAAATCCTCAAACCACTTAAAAGCTGATTGCTTTACTCACATTAATCATATGTATGTAAATCACTGAGGAAGGTGAACAGGATTTGGCCCTTATATTGTACGTGGACATTACAAAAAGTCTTATTTGTTTTATGGTCAAGCTTAATATACGCACCTGTATGTATCTATTTAAAAATATTTGACCATGGCCTATTTATACACTAGTAAAATGTATTACATTGAGTTTAAACTTTCATCCAGGATATAAGTTACTCAGTCACAGCTATTTCGCTTAGAGAGATCACATTGAAAGTACACATTTTTTGTGATAATTTAGCTGGTAGGAATTTTTTCCCCTTACATAAAAAGAGCATACAATGAGTAAAATGTTAATGGCAACTTATATATCTTAACTAGCCCCTGCTGCATTGTTCAAAAATGGCTTAAGTTATCATACTATTTCTGTGGAAGAACAGTGGAGAAGGGAAAAACAAACATCCAAATAATTTTGTGCTGCAAGAATAATAATCTTTTAAGTTGCCATAAAATTGTTTGCTTGAACCTTTCAGTTTAGTTCTGTACTTAATGCTCACAGTTCTAAGGCAAGAGATAAAATTTACCCTACTTGAAGTATTGATTGGATAAGATAAATTCCAGTTTGCCAAGTTGCACCTGCATTCCTTCCCTATTCACTACCACTGAAACTTTTTCAAACAATCTCCCTCAGTGGGCTGAAAACTCAAATAATTTCTCTCATCTTGAGAGATGAACTGTTTTTAAACATTTCACACCCATCTAGTCAGCTTTTTTATATTATTTATTTACTAATGCAAAAAAGTTGAATGAAAAGCACTTTTTGTTGACCAAGAAACTAAGACCCAAATCTTATTTCACATCTAAGACAACTGAGTGTGATCTTATTTCACCTTATTCAAGTCTGAGGAACTATTAACATGTTATTTTTTGTAACATATTTTCATCCTGGCCTTAAGAGTTCTGCATTAACATTGTTTAGAGACTCTAGTATGGTGGAACATGATCATAATTGGATGCCTTCAAGACAATGTAAGATTTGAGTCTAAGCCTAAAAAACTCGCCCAACCCAAGGTCCAGTAGCATTGTTGTTCTTGGTTTCCCTGATGACATGCCAGACTTCCTCTAGGAAAGGAGGCTTGGCAAGGGATCCTCTTTCAGAGGTGCTGGGGAATGGACTCGATGGTAGTATCTGCCAGGGTTGACTCACAATTCAGGAGTGCCTCAACATGCTCTTTACATCTAACTTGGAGAGATTCATGGTCTTTGAGGAGCACTGAGCCATCCTGCAATTGCAAGAAAGTAGGACTGTGGGAAGTTGGGTTGTAGATGGCTTTTGTTGCTTGGAAAAATGCATGTCATTTTTGTCAGCAAAGAGTTGAATCTCTTTGGCTTGATCTTGTCACCACTCTCACTGCACCAGTCTTTGTGAAGACAGGTAATATAGCCAGTGGATTCAGAACAGACCATATGGACAGTGGTTTTAAACCCCTTCCAGAGTTCCTCAATGATGCCTTCATTTGTGGACAGGACAGAGAATTTTCCAAGGAGACAATGATAGAAATCCTTACAAGCCTCCAGGTCTCAAAGAGTTTTGGTGTTAAGAGTCTTTTGCATTGCTTTTGCTTGTTTTCACAGTATTTCTGAGCAAATCAGATGCTCATAATGGATCTGGCATGGTGAGCTGTCCACCGGTCATTGGTTACTTGCATGTCTCATGTGATACAGATATCCATTCAATCATGAGCTCTAACAATAACATAATTGAGGAGGTGCCAGTGCTTAGAGTGAGGGCGTCTCCATATGTTCTTGTATTTGTCACACTGTCTGAAGATAGTGTCAGTGATAAGACCATTCTCCATGCATTTGCTCAGAAGAAGGGTGTTGTTGCAGTTGGCTTTCCCTATTCCATCCTTACCAGTGGTGCCACTCCAAAGTTCCAAGTCACATCCAACTCTAGAGCTAAAATCACCAAGGAGAATGTTCTTGTCCCCCTTGGGAACATTAGATAGAATGCTGGTCAAGGCTGCTCTGTTCTTTAACATCATTGTAGGGGGATACGCACTGATGTTGGTGGCGTACTGGTTGCTGCTGAGTTTAAGATGAAGGGTCATAAGATGTTCATCAATGCCTGCAGGGGGTTCTGCAAGTTGACTGACAAGCTGTTTCTTGATAGTGAAGCAAATGCTATGAATGCATCCATCCTGGTCCAGTTTCCCCTTCCAGAAGGCAGTGTAGCCTCCACCCTCTTCCCTCATTTGACCGTCATCCAGTTGTCTGTTCTCACTCACAATATGGACTTTGCAGCTCTATCTCACTAGTTTCCCTGGACACGATAGCAGTTCCTCTTTCTGGTTGTTCATCATTTTAGTTGTCCATCAAAATCCGAATCTTCCATGTTGTGAAAAGCGTTGCCATCTTACACTTTCAAATGCAGAGAGAGTGATCCCACTGGATGCAGTTATCCAGCCATGAGCAGATAAGATAGCCTAGGTTTACAACACCTTTTCTAGCCCCTTCCCCATGTAAGATGAGCAGAGAGGATCCTGAATAGGACTGCTCAGTCATGGCAGCAGCTACAGAATTGCACCCATGCCTCAACCCAGGTGCAAGACAGCCATCAGGCTACCATAGGCTGTGTGCTGATTTGTGGCTGGAGACTGCCAGACTCACTAATCTCGTCTCTGTCACCACTGGACCACTGCTGCAGGGCTTTTGCAGGTTGGTATAGGAGAGCATGTTATTTCCTGTGGTAGAAACCTAGACATGACTTTGATTAATGTGAGGAAGCTGGTGCATGGAAACAACCACATGAACTTGACAAGGTGGAGATGCGAGCCCAGTGGCAAGCAATAACCCTAGAAGACAGGAGACCTACACCTTCCTGTAGCCTTCTTCTGTCTTTATAGCCACTGAGATCCTGACATCATCTTCTATCCAATTGGCTGTTGAGCACTTGGGGTTAGATTGCAGTTTGTCCGAAACCTCCCCGCAAGCCTGTTCACCATGGGTGACCTTAATAAGAGCATAAGACTCCAGGTAACAGCTCTGAGGTCACACAAAGAAGCCTTTTCCTGGTCTCAAACCAACCAGAACCAAGTCAAATTGAAAATACCAGTCTGAATGTGGTTTCCTACAATGAAACAACAGATTCTTTATGGTGACACATCCCTTTCATCAAGTCACAGCATAGTTGGACTGCAATCAGAACTTCTAGGGGGCAAGATTAATTGCCCTATGTAGGCAGAGAGGGATATATATGACTAGGAGGATATACATGGACATTTAACAGTGCACCTGGCCTGTTTTTTTCATGCATGATGAGAAATACTGAATGGTTATGCAGCTGGCTCTATTTTCCCTAAGGGTCTAGAGCATGGTGCTGTTTGCATGGCTATGATTTTATCCTGTTATTTTCAAACATGGAAAGATGACAACTTAAGCAATGGAGAAAGTTATAAATCAGTACTTTCAAATTCTGTCATTTTTCCACACACAATAAAAAGCTTCTCAAGAGCCTGAACTTGGAGAACACTGCCCTTTTCAGAGTTGATACAGCTCTCTAGAATTTGTAATTTAACTGGTTTTGACAGTAGTGAAGAAGTCATCATGCTTATCTGTTTAAACTGATCTTTACTTCTACAGCTTGATAGATAATGAAATTTGCATCCCCTCGAGTTCCAATAAATTGTTCAGAGGGAACACACACATTTCCTTTATTTTTTTCACTGTTTGCCAATATTCACCCCAGACAGATTTTGTTTGAATACCTGTTTTGGAAACTGCTTTCAGATAAATGCCAATACTTGCCCTGAAACAGGGACATTCAAATATGAACAAGAATATTTGCTATTCATTATTTGATATTTCATTCAGCCAAGCAGGCAACATAAACAATATTTCATGACTGAAGTGACTAATTTGTGAGGTGGGATCGGTCCAAATGAGTAAATGAACAGCTGATCAATCATCTAGAGGGTGAAATTAATCTGCATAAATTGACAAATATTTGCAAATAACTAAGAGTAGAAATTAGAACCAGTCTACAAACTCTTAGATGCCAATTGTCAGTAGATTTTGACTCTCCTTTCTACCTTTCCATAAAATATAACAGCTTTATTTTTTGAGAGACCTGTGCACACCCTGAAACAACCACAACCATAACCGCATTTAGATTTTGCTTGGCATGTGGAAGCCACAATACCCCAAACTTCCCTGATAGGATCTTTGAAAACACAGAACACGCATGTACACACAGCTCACAGACCCTGACATCTACACAAGATCGCTACCCACCACCCTGTTCAAAAACACGGGGAAGAAAACCTCAAGAGTAAAAAGGTCCATGACTTACACTTCCTGTGGGGCTTTTGCTTTGCAGGTCCTAACCGGGGTCCAGAAGTTCTTTTATGTCCCAACTACTAGCTGTCTAAGAACTACCCAACTATTATTATCCACTAGATAACCGGGGCACTATTCAATCTTACTAAAACACACTGGAATCATCAGATTTCCTACAAAGCCATTAGACAATGCTGCAATAAGTCACTAGGTGGTTTGTTTTCCTGCTAGAAGCAAGTATTTTGAAGGCCCCCAACAATTCGCCTATAAATGAGCCTCTGGCAACTTTTTCAGAAAAATGAGGTTTCATTTCAATTTCTATTTGATCAGAATTAGGTTACAGTAATTACATGAGGGTCCATGTACTTGCTGCCATTAATATTTTTGTTGTGAACTCTAGACATATCCAAATTTAGCTTCAATTAAATAGGAAATACTGTACAACCTTAGTCAAAATTAAGTTTATATTTATTTCTCACTATACCAAAATCCCTGCATCTTCAGAAGTATTTTGACTATATGTTACTAAATATGTACTTCTGTATTTTGTCATCTGATAGTCTAGCTAAATACTATTGGCTATATTGGGAACAAGAGAGATTAAAAATGTATTACTATATATTATAAAGTGAAAACTGTCTTTTATTACAACTGGTTTACAAAAAAAAAGCTATTATAAAGGAAACTTGCAGGGAAAAAAATACAGACATTTCTGCCTTCAATTATCTCAACTAGTTCCATCTGCAGTACCTTCCTCATTTGCCAACTTAGAGGATATTGTATAAATATTACCATATATTGCAGGAGGGACTCATTATCCCTCTACCCTTCTCTTCAAGTTACAATTTTTACTTCTCCCCAGGTGCATCCCCTGTGCCTCAAAGAGAAGTTCTCTGGGACAGCCCCTCTAGAGAGGCTCAGCAGCTGTTGAGTGGCTCAGCTGCACTGAAATATTCTATAGGCAGCTGGCCAGCAAGCAAAATGGCAGAGAAAAGGGAAGGGTCCTCTAGCAAGCTGAAGGGGGAAAAAAACAAAAGCTGATCAACACTCAGAACAGGAAGAAATACTCCTCTGCCTCCCTCCTCCCCAAACCTTTAAGAAGGAAGGTGTTGTGGATAGAAAGAATGAATACAGGTGGAGTGGAGTTGAGAGTTAAGAAATAGAGGACTCCAGCAGAAAGGAGAAAGATGAGTACCAGAGACAGCAAAAGAAAAGATATGAGAAAACTCCTTAAACTTGGTCAACTAGAACAAAACATTAAAGAGTAAGGATATCTACAAAGTCAGCTTCCCCTTCCCCATTAAACTTTAGGGACAAAATTGATTTACTGGTTCCTCTGACTACACGTCACAAGAATTTAGAAAATAATCTGATAAATGTAACAGGAAAAGAAAGCTGAGCAATTACTTACATGTTTTTGTCGTTGCTGTATAAAAAACTTTTTCCTTTTAAAGGAAATTTTTAATATGTTTGCCCTAAAAAACAAAAAACAAAATCACACTAAGTAACAATCCAGAAAGGCTGAGGAAAAAAAATTAGCCCAAGTAAAACCTAACAGATGCACTTGCAATGTCAGTCTTAAAAGATCTTTAGTTCTATTATAGCATTAAACAATTATAATAAAAAAAATGAAGCTGCCTCTTCAGCGCAGTGTGGCAGCTAACTGACCTATCAAAACAAGGACCAGAAGTTTTGGCCAAAGAGGAGGAGGATCTCTTAACATTTTTATTTCTCATTAGTTACTATCTAAATATTAACATAAGCAGGAAGCCCACTGTTATCATTTTCATCTAATAAACCAGTATATTGTACTTGCAGCAAAGACTCAGTGAAACTGTTCACTGCCTCCACACACAGAATTATTACCTTGGGCACTGAAATTGTATAAACCAGGCTTGTCAAACCAGGGTGATTGGGCTGGTCTAAGGGCTAGATTGGGACTGACCCAATGAGAAGTGCCAGGGTACTAGGGCCAGCCCACATGCTGCATGTGCCAGCCTGTGGCTTGTTGTGCACACAGGCTGGACCTTATGTGCACTGCCCATGGTGCGCAGGCTGGACCCAGAATTACATGTAGCATAGGGGGTCAATCCAGGGTGCAACATGAAGCCCACAACCTGGGCCCTCTGTGCCATGTGCAGTACTGGGTCCAGCTCATGCACTGTGGGTATAGAGAGCCCCTGGACTGGTGCATACTGCACTTGGTGCGTGGGGCTGGACTGGCTGCACACCTTGCATGCAGCACAGGGGGCTGGCACAGGATGGGCACTGCATGTAGTGTCCAGCCTGTGAGTTGTATGTTTGACACCTCAGGTATAAAGTAATGTTCTACAGTGGGTGGGAGCACAACAGAATTTAGACCTTAATAATAGGATAACAAGGGAACTTAAGGGCACCCTGTCCCCCCAAGAACTGGGGAGTGGGGCCCACCTTCCACAGGGTAGAATCTGGGTTCCTTGCCCTCTAGCCACCTTCTTCAAACCCTCCAGGTGTATCTGGTGTCCATGTCACAACAGGAACCCACAGTGGATTAACCAGATGTCCAGGTGGGACTCAGAAAATTTTTTTAGCTAGGACAATGGGTGAACCACACAACACCACTCAGCTTGCCTGGCACATCACCAGATATGCTTGCCTTCCATCATGCTCTCCTGCTGAGTCACCGCTACCTTCTCAGGACCCAAACTGCTTTCTGCCAGCCCCTTTGTGGCTCCTAACCTATTGGCCAAGCCACCAGCCACTTCTGCTGGCCCTTGACACCATGGGCCCAATGTCAACTGTTCATCAGCCCCACCCTCCCGCACGTTGAGCTGGGGAAGCCACCAGTGACCCATGCTGTATAATGCCATTACCAAGTACTTTAGAGCTGATTTTGACCACTTGCTAACAAGCTAGATAATATCTCTTTGGGAGCTGGATGTAGCCAATAGGCTGCTGAATCCTGCTCTAGAATGACTTTCAAAAATGATTTTATGTAATGCCAACCAGTCATGAATCCAGGTGTGATACAAACTGTTTTGTCACTGCTGCTGTAGCTTTCCTATAAGCCTTGTAGACTCAGTATCTTCATTTTTCTTTTATTTGACCCTTTCCTCCCTCCAAGAATGGCTCTTTCCATGACAACACTGCTTTAGAAAGTACCAGCAGCATAGAACATTGTTGAACTGATTCATATTTAAGTAATCTCCAACCATTTTCATTTGCGATGTCACACTGTTAATAAAGTGAATGTTAGCAAATAACATCATAACCCATGAAACTTCTTTATTTGTGTCTCCAATGTCCCATCAAAGGACTTAAATTTCATGAGTTCCCAAACAAACTACATCCAAAACAAGATCCAAATAAAATGCAGAATTTGGCACAATATTTTTTTTTTTTTTTGCTAGTGATAATATGCTATAGCTAAATTTCAGGGGAAGTTTGTAGGTTTTATGGCTAGGAAGTAAAGTTTTTTATCTGCAAAATAAGCTACCCTAATTTGAATATTATTGGAAAGCAATCAGCATTTTTAGCATGATTTTTTCAATGCGGATAAAACCCGTTGAGGCATCCAAAGGGAAGTTACATTTTTGGGAACACATAATAGTACAACTCACATGCAGCTGTGTGTGATCTGCCAGCTTTTTTCTCACGCAGGTTACACTGGTCATTTTATTTTTTTGCCAAAAGAGTAATAGCACTGCCTCCCTTCTTGAAAGTTTTATTCCCTTTTGCTGCTTCCATATTATCCCAGGGTTTTTGTTGAGCACTTTCATAGGGTTTGCTGCCACCTTGAGTTCTAAGCTGTTTGTGCCAATCCTGGTCAACTTAAACCACATGAAATTATATTTGATACAATGATATTTTACAGAGCAATAATCTAAGCAACCTATTATTTTAACTTTCCTTTGGGGGCATTTAACATTACATAAAGTTACATTATTCCACCTGAGTACATCCAAACCCAACTGGTTGGAACATGTGAACCATTTTAATACCTCACATAAAACTTTGTAAGCTTAAGGTGAAAGACACTGAGGATATTACTGAAATGTATCCTGTTTTATATCCCTTTATGTCAAAATGCATTGAATTCATGCTATATAATGTATATATAGTATAGAATAGAATAGCATGCTATATTTTCACAATGAACTGGGGTGCATACTATCAGTTCTGAACGAATGATTTCAGATCATCAGAAACAAGAAATATTAAAGCCTCTCACTCATATTATATTGAGTTTATAGAGGCTTCTGTGTTTTGTTTTCTGTTTGTTAACCGAGATGCTCTTTTAAAGAATTTTAGGATAATCTAGACTAATTTTATAAGCTTTTATGACACATGCTATCACAATCACTATGAATTTAAAATATTAACTGGGGGTAGCAGGGAGGTTCTAGATCGGGGTGGGCAGTTATTTGGACCCAGGGACCACATAGGGAGCTTTGATGAGTTGTTACGGGAGGGTGCACCCCCCGCCCCCCGCCTCCTCCACAACAACTCATCCATACGCTAGGGCAGAAGCTGCCTAGCTGAAGCTCCCAGCTGCCTTCCACCCACTCAGGCACCTGCACTGGGCAGGCAGAGCGGGTGAAAGGCACTCAGGAGCTGGAGCCAGATCTCTGCACACTAGGGCAGGAGCCGCCTAGATGAAGCTTCCTCCTGATCCGTAGCAAGAAGTGCCTCTGGAAGCAATGGGAGCTAAGCAGCAGCCACACTGGGAGCAGCCCTCCTGGTAACCTGTCTGCAATAGCTGAGGCCAGGCCAGCGGGTCCAGGCTGCTCCAGGAGTGGCTTAACTCTATGCGGAGCACTGTGGGACCAGCTGCGGACTAGATCCGATACACTGGCAGGCATCCCATCATTGGCCAGATTTAATCATTTGGTAGGCTGTATACAGCCTATGGGCCATCTTTTGCCCACCCCAGTTCCAGAAGTCCAATCCATGCTCTGCAAGTTGACAGATATGACAAGTGGTGCCCGATGAGAGAAGGGACAACTGTTGGCCAGGATGTTGTGCGCTTTCTTTCCTCCTCTGCTCTTTCTTCGCTTCCTGAGCAAGACAGTTCTCTTTGACATGGACTGTAGCTTGATGTACATGCAGTGCCATTGAAACCTGTTACCAGCCAAGACTTCCCAATTTGTTGGGTTGATGCCACCCTTCTTAAGGTATGCTTTAAGGGTGTCCTTGTAGCGCTTCTTCTGTCCTCTGCGAGTCCTCTTACTATGACTAAGTTGAGAGAAGAGGACTTGTTTCAGGAGATGAGTGTCAGCCATCCGCACACAGTGGCCAGTCCAGCGGAGTTCATGTTTCATAATTTTTGCCTCAGTGCTGGTTATATTAGCTGCAGACAGGATGCTGGCATTGGTTCAGTGGTCTTCCCATCTAATGTAGAGGATCTTCCTGAGGCAATGCTGATGGAACCATTCCAGGTGCTTAAGACGGCTTTAATATGTCACCCATGTCTCACATGCGTAGAGGAGCATGGGGATAACCACTGCTTTGTAGACCAGGATCTTAGTTTCCATCTGCAGATCTTGGTCAGCAAAGCGAAGCAGTTTTCCGAAGCATACGCTGGCACAGCGAATCCTATATTTGATTTCTACATCAAGACTGACTGACAGGGGGATGTGACTGTCAAGGTATGGGAAATGCTCAATGTTTT
>NW_005842272.1:1277957-1295122 GCF_000455745.1 Alligator sinensis | reverse complement strand
GGGGGGGGGGGGGGGGGGGGGCAGCTTGTGCTGAGGCAAGCTGATGGAGCACCTTGGTCTTCCCAATGTTAAGGGAGAGTCGCAGGCTGTGATAGGCACCTGAGAAAAGGTCAAAGGTGGACTGCAGATCAGTCTCAGTGTGCACAAGTATAACAGTCGTCAACTCACTGAAGGTCAGTGATACCAGTCTTGGTAACTTTTATTTTGTTGTGAAGGTGCCACACGTTGAAAAACTGACCATCCATTTGATACTCAACCCCAATTCCGGGAGGAAGGCGGTCATGGATGAGAATCAAAATCACAGCAAGATAGATGGAAAAAATGGTTGGGGTGATGACGCAGCCCTGCTTGACACCAATACAGACAGTAAATGGGTCCATCTCTGATCCACTGCAAAGAACTGTGGCAGTCCATCCCATTATGGAGTAGCCTGAGGACACTGATGAACTTCAGTGGACAACCAAACCTAGCCAGCACCTTCCGTAAGGCTTCATGATTGACGGAGTCAAATCAAAGGGCTTGGTTAGGTCGTATGAATGCCATAAACAGCTCCTGGTGTTGCACTGTGCAACAACAATCATGCTGGTGGTGCCCCAAGATGTTCTAAAGCCACAATGGGATTCTGGAAGGACATCTTCAGCAAGGGGGAGGAGGCAATTCAGGATGCAAATAAGAATCTTCCCGGTAGTAGATACAAAGGCAATGCCTTGGTAGTTCCTACACACTGACTTGTCCCCTTTCTTGAAGATGGTCATGAAGTTCGCACTCTATGTCAGGTGGAACTTCCTCATTAACCCATATTTTGATGAGAAGTTGGTGAAATGTTTGCACTAGTGCTGTTCCACCAGCTTTAAAGACCACTGTGGGGATGCCATCTGGGCCTGGCGCCTTATTGTTCTTGGTCTGAGTGATGGCATGCCAGACTTCCTTAAAGGATGGGGGATCAGCAAGAGGTTCTATTATTGGGTGTTGAGGGATATACTTGGTGGTGGCAGCTGAGACCTCAGATTCACAGTTAAGTAGAGTCTTGAAGTGCTCCTTCCAGTGTTGCTTGATGGATACATTGTCCATGAGAAGGGTGGAGCCATCCTGGGATCACAGAGGTTGGGCCATTGGACCGTGGCCCATGGATGGCTTTTCTTGCTTGAAAAAAGCTTCTCATGTCATGTTGGTCAGTGAAATTCTGGATCTCCATGGCCTTCACTTGCCACCACTGGTTCTTGATGTCCTATAGCCTCTTCTGAACTACAGCACTGAGCCAGTGGTAAGCCTCTCATTTTTGCTGGTTAGAGGGTTCATTGTGTCAACAGCACAACGTGGCTCTCTTCTGATGGATAAGTGCTAGAATTTCCTCATTGTTCTTGTCAAACCAATCTTGGTGACAGTACGTGAAGTATCCAATTAACTTTGACTCAACACATGCCTTGTGAATAATGTTCTTAACCTCTCCCAATGGGCTTGGATCTCCTTGATGTCATCAGATAGGTCAGAGAGACTCTCAGTAAGGCATTGCTGGAGAGCCTCACATATAGCTTGGTCTTGGAGTGCCTTGGTATTAAATCTCTTCCACGTTCCTTTTGGTTGTTTACGGCATCGTGGTAAAAGCTGCATGTCCATGATTGATCTGACTACAGTGTGCACAATTAACAAAAGCAGTGTCAAATGCTAGACATCCCTCCTTTTCAACTGCATAGAGCTTCTGTTTCTAACCTTGTCAAATTACGTGAGATTGGATTTCAAACCTTCCCTGGTACAGGACTAAAAAATAGTGCTCACTCAGATCTCTAGCCAGTACATTTGTAAGAGGGGGAAATTCGTAAAAGAAAATATTTGTCTGATATAGTTTTTAAAAACACTAGATGCCTAAAGATGCTTAGAGATTCAGATTGCTAGAACTAATTAAAGCAAGAGATGGAGAAGAAGGTAAAATTCAGGAGCAGCATGATAAAAACAAGCTATGTATTTTACCATATATTAAAAATACAAAGACACAAATGTAATGTCATTGTGTGGTATGCTTTTATTATTTTAAGATGACTGCATTGCTCCCAAGTTATATGGGCCATACTATTAAAAATTAATTTTACAGTATGGAGAAAAAGGAGAGAAATCAAGGGACTAAGCAAGAAAAGTTAGTTTAAAATTCTCTATCCTAAGCAGAAGTGTTATTTAAAATAATAAAAGAACACTTGTAAAACTTGATTAATAAAAAGAATTAGAAATAGGCAACATTTACCAGGCATAGAAACTTGTACAAATACATTTTCTGTACACAGCAATGCCACCTGAAGCAATTCCAATCATCAGGTCAAGATTATGTAGATCCTGCAACAAGAAACTACTGTAAGAATACAGAAGCAGTTTGTGACATTTTCATTTTTTTCTACTTATGCATTCATTTATAGGTTTCCCATAGTCATGGTAGAGCAAGCATAAAATATAACCTAAAAGCTATAAAACTGAAAGAGTAAGGTTTCTGCACTATTTATTCTAATGGATATTTCTAACTCAATCTTACCTACAATGTATTATAAAAGTCTTGCCATTAAGAGAAATCCCACTGATAATGCCACCTCATAAACTAGTGCTCAGTATTCTTTGCGTCTTTAGGAAAGAGCAGAATTCCTCTTCCTTTTTTCTCCTACTTTAAATGGAAACAAGAATGTATAGTACTTGCTCCCATTAAGGGCTCATGAGCCATGACATTCCCAGCTTCCTGTTGCTGAAATGTTTTGGGAAGACACAGCAAATTATGCCTCTCTTCAGTTCCGGAAGAGATCTACCAACCAGCACCTAACATGACTCAGCTAAATGAGAGATGACCTCAGTTCTGACCTAAAAAAGATTCAGGGGCCATGCACATGCTCACATACATGATTGGACAATCCTATTCTGTTTTGGAATGGTCTTGCACCACGGAGCGGAACAAAGTCCTAGCATCTTAGTCAAGGGAAAGAAATTTCCCAAACTAAGAACATACTAGTTGTAATAAGCACTTTCTTTAGGCACCAATGCTGCTATTATTTTAATAGCAGTAAAACTGTTGCCAAGCTATATTAATTCCTAAATGACAGTACTAAAGGATGTGATTTCAACAAGACAACGCTTGTGTCAAATGTAAAGTAAGGGACTGGTTGGACTGGCATCTCATAGTGAATCTTCTGTTCTATTTCATGCAGAACTAACATATGCAACTGGACATGAGTGGGATCACAAACCAGCTTTAATACTGCATAACATTCAATCTCTATGCACATCTATCCAGGGATGGATCCAGGAGGGTATAATGGTGCACTTCCAACTCCCTTTGATTCCTGCTCCACCTAAAGTTTAAAATCAGCTGCCTGGCAGTGGTTTTTCTAGCAGGCAGTGCTGAGAGTCAATCGATTTCCTGACTCATTACAATGTACGTGATCCGTTCTAAACTCTTCAGCTAAATTCCACAGCTGTTAACAATCCTCTCTTCTTTTTAACAGTCTTGATGTTCCACCAATCAAGCTATCCTTTGTTCTGCAATTCTGCTGTGTTAGCTGCTCCTGGTAATAAAGCTCCTATTTCACAGCACCGCAGATTGCTTTTAACGCATCCCAATTAAGCTTAATTTGTTTTTGCTTCAATCTTAAACTGCAAAATACAACCCTAGGCTCCAAATGTGTTAGTAAAGCTCCTAGTTTATTTTTAATTGGAGAAAAAATGTTTTATATCTGATGATGCAACTTACCATCTGCACCCCCCTTTTCAAAATTCTAGATCCACCCAACCCTTTCATATATACACAAATAATTATCTAGAGGCAGCGCCTCAATGAGTAGGAGAATGAGTGAATAGTAAGCTTTAAATTTGCTATTTTCTCTTTGTACCGCACTTTTCATTGCTAAATTTAAATTCAATTAAAACTATAATTTTTTTCAGAAATGTTCATTTGGAAATTTCTAGTCACAGGTCATATTTGACATTACTGTGGATAAGTGAAAACGTTAATGTAAAAATAAAATCACAACACAGGTCTTGTACAATCCATGTCTAATAATCTTACAACATACAAAATTGTACATGTTTAACACAATCAAACTATAGATTTTAGTTGTCTTAACTTCTAGAATTTAATGTTTTAGGCAGTGGCACTGGCATTACAAGGATTCAAAAAATGTTATACAGGATGATTTAAGGTAATGCTAGATTGGCATAAAAATAAAGCCTTCAGTATCTTAAATGCTCCTCTAGATGGCTCACTATGCTCAGTTAGTAATAACACTTAGTTCTATACATCTAACGCTAATTTTTTTCTATACCTAAAAAGTTACTGAATAGAACAAGTGGCATATAACTACAAAAATAATTGTAGGAGGTAGAGCGCACTTCTTTCAATTACAGGTATTTCAGGATATATAAAAGGACTGAACAAGCACTAAATGCACCCTGCAACACAGATCATCAAATGCTATGCCACCTAACTCCAGTACTTTAGCAATTTGTGGAAAAGCACAATCTTGTACTGAGAGAGATTTAGTATCCGTCTATAATTTACACTCCATAAAAAGTAGGAATACTGGCACAATAAACTGAACTAGAACTCTCTTGTCTATTAAATTAATATAGAAAATGGTAAATGAGATAGCTGTTCAAATGAAATTAACTTCATTTAACATCTTTAGGCAGGATTCAACCATGCAAACCAGGATTCAACCACTCAATTACTTTTATTATGTTGACTTAAGTGCAAACAGCATCTAAGTGGCCAATGAAATGCTGGATGTGAGAAAGAAAGAGGAGACAGCCCTCAAGAATTTTTAAAAATAAGAGATTGACAAGTGCTGCTAGATAGGTCATGCAAATCCACCATTCCTTTTATTTTAATTTTTTTGTTTGTTTGTTTTTTGTTTTTTACACTTCCTTAGGAAATGTCTAAAGACTCTCAGGCAAGAACTATATTTAAGAGAGTAAACGTAGCTGTGGTAGTGATACATTTAACTTTGCAAGTAAATGCAAACTCAAAATAGCAGAAACTGTACAGACTCCCACTTGTCTACCTGTGAGGAAGACCATGAAAGCTGGATTAACATCAGGTCAGCTATTAAGCAGATGGCAAAGTTCCCTTTCAGATGCAGACTTAAAAGTAAAGCTCGTAACTGAACACAGTTTCAGTAAATGTTTCAGTGTCTACACATGCAGTACTTATTAGAAGAGACAAAACTAACCAACTGTGCCATAGGTTAGTACTTGAAAACACAAGTACTATCCTACGGCAAAGTGTTACTCCACAGCACTGCATATACAGGCGCTGATGGGGCTGGCTGGGGCATGAGGGTGCTTCAGCGTTGGGCCTGTCTGCCAGCTAGCTCTGCACTGAAGCACCCTTGTGCCCCAGCCAGTCCCTCTGCAGCACAGAGCCAGACCAGATCAGCCCCAGGCTGGCAAGCTGACCCCCAAGGCTCCCTGCCAGCTAAAGCTCCTCCAGCTCAACATGCCGCAGTCCCAAACACATATTCAAACACAGTGCCCAGGAGCAATAAACTCTGGCATAAACATGTTAATCACAGACATGCTTCCTTATGAGTACAAAAGATTCCATTTAGTCAAAATTTCTTGTGGCATGAATATTAAGAGTTGCATAAAAATATAAAACATGGTAGCGATATGTTATCCAGGAGAACATGTACCTGAGCTGCGTTAAGAGTAATTCTATCCCACAAGTTGGCCAATTGTGACAGCAGCAGAAGCGTACAAGTCCAACTCAAGACAATTCACGTTCACATTACACAAAAGAAGTGCTCTTCATTATGTTTTTTGGTTTTAATACCATAGAAAAATAATTGGACCATTAATCTGGCAGGTTACAATACGCTAGGGAACTTATCTTTTTAGAAAGCTGAATATTACAGAACTCATTTTCAAACATGTCTTGTCATCTGCTTTCGTGCTAAATTCACTCACTCTGAGCCTGGATTCATGATATGTGGAAGAAATAAACAGTCTGAATTCTTAAGGATACCACAGAAATCAGGTGGGTTCTGTCAGACTTATTTCTATTTAATTTTCCACAGTACTCATGACAACAATATAACCTTTCAAAAAAAGCTCTTATATTTCTTGTGAACACATCTCCAAAGGATAGGGCTGTTACAAAAATCTAACTTATTAACTGACACAATTAGAGACATAGCCATATTAAATGGAAAGTTAGAAAAATAATCCATATTTCTAAACTGAAAGTTACATGCAGTATGGCCAATATTAAAATGCTACTGTTTTGCATTGTTAGTAACAGGCCCATCTTAAAAACGGTATTCATATATGAATATTTTACAAGTGAGAAATGACAATGTAAACATACTCTACCACTGTGTAATTCCACTCCATAAAATTCAAGGGTTCGTGCTATATTTATGTAACAGGACTCTGCTTCAGATTGCTTGAGGCCACTAAGAAGAAAAAAAACAACAAAGGTGTTTAATATATTTAAAATTAATAAGGACAAGAAATTAAGGTCACTGAACAGACAATTTTAACTTATTATTAAAGGTGCCTTTGCAACGCAAAAGAATCTTTTAATCCAAGGAGTGACAGGTTATCTATAAATATCAAGCAGCAGCTAATTAGCTAAGTATGTTAGCTCCTTCTAGACTCCTTCCTTACACTGTGGAGAAATGCATCACACAGCTCCACTGGAAAACTCTCAAAGTCATATTCCCCAAGTAATTGCAATTAAAAATAAAAACAAATGAACAAAACATGGACAACTGTTTACAAGGGTGGGGAAAAAAAAGACAACCATCCAAAAAACAGGGAAAGGAAGTGCACAATGGAAAGAGGAGCCTTAGGGGAAAAAAAATGGACAAAAAGTAAATTGTAAAATTAGGAACCAAAACTGAATCTAAAGTTAAATCTACTTTAGCATCTGATGAATGAATAAAAGAAAGCCAGGAACCCTTAGGATGTTTTATTTGCCTCTACCACAAGGTTGAAAAAAGAGAAAAGAACGAGCTGTGAGATTTAAGAGGGGTTTCTCTTTTCTTTCCAGCATAGGAGAGGATGAAGATAATAGATTTCTTAACTGGTAAGAAATTTAATCAGCAGATATCACACAAACTGACTTTGAGATCTCTGGCATGTTTAGGGCAAAACAAAATTTGTTTTTTGGCACAGGTAACATGGAAACTACCCTGGGTGCGAATCTTGGATTACTTCTAAAAGCCAATTTTTCAAAACAACCAAAAACAAAACCTCATAGCGAAGTGCTTTCTGGATAGACAATGCAATGTACTAACTGATCATTTCAGAACAAGTGCCTGCCAGCTAATAATACCTTAACAGAAAAAGCAAAATGATGACAAAGATGGCCTAGCACAACAGAATCTGGAATCAAACGCAAAAGCAGCCAAACCTTTACAAGACGAACTCTGGAAAATAACTGAGAAAGGCCTCTTGGTCTGACAGCCCCAAGACTAAGCCTTTAAATTAAGCTGCCAAAGGCAACTTAAACAAGAAATTAATGCCATGGCAAGTGTATTAGAAAGTAATGTTAGCAACAACATACAATGACTTTCCAGAGGTAGTAGTAACACTTGAAGTAATAAAATCCTTCTTTAAAATCAAACGTCAGTTTTTGTATGCTGGATCAAATAAGATTCCTAACCATCCTCTGATGGGCCCACAGTGCAGTGGTGTGGGAGGGCATACTGTGTGTGGGGCCCCAGAGGCCCATGCCCCTCTCACTAGTGTGGCTAAGGGGGTGTGCAAGCCCTCTACTGCTTAGAAGTTGAATAGCCCCTGGCTAGAGTGTTTGCTCTTATGGGAGATAGGCAAGGAAGCCAGAATAGAGCACAGTATGGGAGGCCTGAGTTTTCAAGTGTCATTTAGGGAGTCTACAGTTATTCTTTATTTGCAGGTTGTCACTTACTGTAAGCCACTGTGAGCCTCTGGATAGGGCAGGATATAAATCTAAATAATTATTATTATTCAGTCCAGTAAAGAGGAAACCACATTTCATTTTCAGCTAATGAGGGGATCAGACCTCTGCATGATTAACTAACAATATGAAGCTGATAACCATGTCACTCTCAATGCCTCTGGCACTCCATATCCAGAAGTACTTCTACAAACTGGTGCCAAAGAAGTCATAGGTGGGAAAGTAGGGCTGGAAAGGACCTCACGTTGTCATCTAGTCAAGCCCCTGTTCAAGGAAGGATTGTCCCTCAGCCATCCCAGCCAAGTGTGTCCATCCTGCTCTTGAAAATTTCCAGAGATGGAGATTCCACAAATTCTCTAGGTAGCCTGTTCCAGTGCTTGACCACTCTCCTAGTCAGAATGTTCGTTCTAATCTCCAACCTAAATTTCCTTTCCTGAATCTTGAGGCCATTGCTCCTAGTCCTGTCCCCTGAAGCCACAGAGAAAAAAGCCCATCTCCATACTCTCTCTAATTACCATTTAATTATCTGAAGACTTATCAAATCCCTTTTACCTCCTCTTCAGACTAAATAACCCTACCTCTTTCAGCCTAAGCCATGCTTTCCAGGCCCCTAATAATTTGTCGCTCTTTACTGAACTGTCTCCAATCTCATCCTTCTGGAAGCATCGGGTCCAGAAATGAATACAGTACTCCTAGTGAACCCTCACCAATGCTAAAGAGGGCAGAAGATTCACAAGTAGCACTCCTGTTGATACAACCCAGTGTGCTGTTGGCTTTTTTGGTAAGAAGAACACACTGTTGGCTCATATTCAGCTTATGGTCTATCATAACCCCCAGGTCCTTCTCTGCAGTACTGCAGCCTAGCCAGTCATTCCCCAGCCTGTAGTTGTGCATACAATTATTCTGTCTCAAGGGCAGGGCTTTGCACTTGTCCATGCTGAACCTCATCTGATTGAATGCAGATATTTCTCCAATCTATACAGGTCATTCTGGATCCTACCCTGCTCCCCAGAGTGTCTGCAACTCCACATAACTTGGCATCATCCACAAATTTTCTAAAGCGCACACTTAATCAATACCAGGTCTAGGAAAGATGCCTGGGGAACCCTGTTTTGAAGTCAATTACTTCAAAACAGTAATGGAGTTATCCTCTTTCTCTAGCTACTTGCTAAGCATGCTGCTGCTACAATGGCTATAATCTTCACTCAAAAAAACATGTTCCTAATTTGGATCAGATAGCTGTTTTGAGACAGTATCCCTTTTCTACAACTTCAGACAGCCAAAACTCCAAGGTACAACAGAGAGTAAAGAATAAATAGAAAACTTGTTAAAATCATAAATATGTAGACAAATCCTAAAGTAGATTTTGAATTTTTTAACAAGATGAAGCAAGGACAGATAGCAAAGATTCATCAAGTTCTTCAGGAAATTCAGTACAGTTCACAATACTTCCCCATCCATCTCTCACCCATAGTAATGCAAAAGGGAAAGAAACGCATAAAAGTCTTATGTTTTTACTAATGTTTTTATGAAGTTTTTACTAATACTTTACTAAGTTGATACCATGTTTGTGCAACTAGGGTACCTGTAGACACTGCTCTAACACACTGTAATTACAGTATGTTGGAGCAGACTCGATGAATTGAGTCTGCTGGACTGTGCTAATTAGCCCATGCCAGCAGCCCCTGTGTGTTGTGTATTCAGTGTCCCTGCACTTCAAAATAGCGGTGGGGGGAGAGACTTTAACTAAAGCTCACTGAATGAACGTTAGTTAACGCACCCTCACTGCCATTTTGAATCATGGAATGCTGAATACATGAAATGGTACGGGTGCTTTAATTAAAGCGGCTCTCAGACCTGCTCTAATTAAAGCACCCCTCCCAACTACCCCCCTGAGCACCTGTAAAAGTGCTTCGAGATTCCTTGAATTCTCTAAAGAGAGTATGGGAAGAGCTGTTCACAGTGTACTTCCTGCAGCTCTGTGGTCTCCAAAGCAAGGAAATAATTTAAAGAGAACCTGTTCTAGACACTGTATATAGTTGGTGATGTTTGTACCTCACCATCTGGCATTCTAAGTTATAGTGCCCCCCACCCCCGGCCCAATGCTAACAATGGAGAATATTACAGTCTTATCTCAATCCCCAGAAGAAACTGAACTGAACCCTGAAGAGCCTTAGGCTCATGAAGCAAAATGCTCTGTCTGTAAAATATTTGTTTCCTCAGTTTTTAATA
Source organism: Alligator sinensis (assembly GCF_000455745.1). Classification (NCBI taxonomy): domain Eukaryota; kingdom Metazoa; phylum Chordata; order Crocodylia; family Alligatoridae; genus Alligator; species Alligator sinensis. Next base: position 1,284,981 of record NW_005842272.1, on the reverse strand, counting down.
CCTGATTTAGACAAATGGTGCACTTAAACTCCAATATTAATACTCTGAGGTACCTGCAGCATCACAAACCACAGCACCACAAACATTTGACTCTGAAGTTTGAATGGTATAGAAAGAAGTCATGCAAAAACAGAAACCTCCTTCCTCAAAGGCCCCATTTTTCATTCATATCCATAGTGACTTCTAATCGGTTATCTGAAAGGATCCAAATGAGTAAACATCTCCCACAATGACAGTAAGATGCGATGAGAAGCCAACCTCACCAGAACTCAGAATATAAATCTTTGACTGCACCACTATCTCTGGCTCACAATATCTGCACAGATTGCAATCATGGATTGAAGGAGAGTAGGGAGTAAACTTCAAATTTTACACTCTGAACAAGGAACCAGACATGATTAGCGGCAACAAGGAGAGCCAACTCCTTATCTTGGTACGCAATTTCACTTATGCCCAGAATTCAGCTGTATGACTAATCCCAGTAGGCTACTTCCATGGCCTAGAGATCTCAATGGTGGAGAGAGGAGACAAAATACAGAGCAGCAGGGAAAAGGACTGCTGGGGGAAAAAAAAAAAAGGAATCACGCTTGCAGCCTAAATCTTCGAGCTCAAAGTAGAACTCCTATGAAAACAAAGATGCCTGCATCACAAAAGGAGCACAGTGAAGCTAACAACAGCCTACAAGGATCTGTACAATGGACTGCAATGTTTATCCTATTATCTCCTTCTGTGGCCTTTGTGGGTGTGATTAATGCAATCAACCAGACTGCAGGATTTGTTCCACGTGAAAGAAACACCCTGCTTCGGTGTTATCCACCTCAGTCTATCAAAACATTAATCTTCAGTGGAGACAAGACTGCTTTTCTCACTTTTTAATTTTTTTTTTATTTTCACACTTTTGCTTCTTGCCCAATTACAGTGTTCTAGTTCCACCTTTCCAACAAGCAGAACAAAACTAAGGCTGCATACACACATTGACAGCATCTGGAAGAATTCTCTTGGGTTCTTTCCCCTGGTAGAAAAAACTTACCCAGAGATGCCTGAATAGACATTCAAATGCTGAGCCCTTGAATAGCAGAGATCTTACGGTGCTGACGCTATACAGAGAGAGGGCCCTTGTGCACATAGCTGTGTGCTCTGCAAGATCCTTCATTCTGCCCAGAGACAGATGGCAGCAGTGCACAGGGCAACCCTAATTAGCTGATCCACAATGCTCAGAGTTATTCTACATCTGCTTGCAGCACAACGTGGGATAGTGAAGAGGGCGTGTTCTGTTCCCTGCTTGACTGGAGCAGCAGAGTACATATCAAGTGACACAATGTCTTCATGTCAGGAGAGGAAGAGAAAAAACACCTCAAGATGCTGGAGGACTCTGCTGTGGCTTCTGTCAGAAAAGAACATTCATTCTCCCAGGATAAATTCTCCTGGTAGTATTTAACTCCAGTTGTTTCTAGATAATCTCTCTCCTGGAGTGCCATTTTCACTATGGGAGAAAAATTCTGAACATCTGTACTCTCGTGTTTTCTATTGGGAAGCAAACTACTTTCCCAAGAGAAGCTGCAAGTTATATACGTGGCTTGAAATTTTCAAATGGGACAGATAACAAATTTCTGTGTTAAACTCAAAAATAAAATGCTATATATACCCAACATAGCAATGAAATTGGTATCCTAAAATGATCAAATTCCTGACCAGGCTTCTAATCTTAGCAAGAAAGTGTCAGCCTTAAGGTATCAAGAGCTACTTAATGCATCTCTGAAATGAAACCAAAGACGGAAAATTCCAGCTCAAGAAGAAAAAGACTGCCTCTAATTGTTTTCATAGCTTAATCAGATTTCAGCTTCCCCAGGCGGCAGAATGTGTGTAAATGTCAGCTGTACCCATCAGTGCAATACCATTGTGTCAAAAATGCCCACAGTCAAAGGAAATGTGTTTCTGTATTTAACAACAATTTCAGTTTACATTACTCTGCAGGAATCAAGGAATCTTGCCAGCAATTTTATGCAAATTTCACCCATGCTGAAGAAAGATTTTTAAACTAGAAAAAAAAATACCCCTAATTATCCAAAACTTTCAAATGGATCATTTGTCCAGCTGTAGTCAACTGCCATGTCTTCTTTTATACCCAGAAAAGGCTATCAGTCATGATCTTTGAAGCCCTCCATCCAAGAAGCTTTCAACAAATTACCCTCAATGGTTTACATAAATTTAATTTATTTAAACTGTTGAACATATTTCACAGATTTCATAGACATTAGGGCTGGAAGAGATCTTGTCACTGGGCGGGGTCCTGCAGGAGGGCCGTGATCTACTCAAGGCCCCCTTCCCATGCCAAGTTGGCCCAAAGGCACCCTCAAATTCTCGCCCGCCACGTCTTTGATGACACAATGTATTTGGGAGGCTGCCTTTTACGCCCTCTTGGTCACGTCTTGAACACTCAGTCCCCGCCGTTTCCCGGACCCCTCGTGGGTACCGTTCTGCAATGGGTGCTGCAGGGGCACCCTAGCCTTATGGGCTATCCCCGGCTCCAACCCCCCCTGTACCATGCCCCAAGCCTCGCAGATGGAATAGACGTTGTTCGGTCTTGGCCTTGCTATAATCTGGCCTCTTCTCCTCTCTGGGCCCTACCTCTTTCGATCTGCGCCCTCTCCAGCGCTAGGGCTCTCCACGGCCCTGTCTCACTCTGCCCCGTCTCTGGGGCTCCTCAAAGCACTGCCCCCCCCCGTCTCTGTGGCTCACCGCACCCACACTGGGGCTTCTCAACTGCCCCCTCTCTCTGGGACTGGGGTCAGTGCACCCCGAATGCTGTGCCCTCACTGGTGCTGGGGTCCCCACACTGCTGCGGGTCCCCTATGAGGTCTCCTCCACCCCCTAATAGCCTCATCCAAACCACCGGTAACAAAGCAAACAAACCGCAAGCCCCTTGGCTATAACATAAACGGACGCCACCCAGCTATAACCCCGTTCAAGCCTACCAGGGATACTTCATCCCGCAGCAGTGTCAGACGCTGCTCCTGCATTCAGGCTTATCCTCTCTTCCCTGAGAGAGAGCTCCTTCCTCCTTGGCTGCTGGCAGGGATCTGCCAGCCTGGCCTCAGCCCCTGGGCTTTATATGGGAGCCAGGCCCTGCCCCTTCTAGTCAGCTGACCTCCTCTGGTTGCCCTGGCAACCTGCAGCTGGGCTCATCACTCACTGCTAGGGCTCCTTCCCTAGCAGTTTTGTCCTTCTTAGGAGCAGGGCACCTAGGTGCTCTGCAACAGACCTCCGGAGATCACCGGGTTCAGCTCCCTGACCAAGGGGCAGGAAGTCAGCTGGGGTCAGATCACCCCAGCAAAATAAGCATCCAAGCATTTCTTAAAGGTATCCAAAATGAGTGTTTGCACCACTTGGGGGGGGGGGGGGGGAGTCTATTCTAGACTCTGGAGACTTGGATGGTAAAGTAGTTTTTCCTTATGTCCAGTCTAAAATGATCTTCCAGCAGTTTGTGACCGTTAGACCTCGTCTTCCCTTGGGGTGCCCTGGTGAACAGATAGATGTTCTCCCAGTTCCTGATGCACACCCTTATATACTTATAGGCTGCCACTAAGTCACCCCTGAGCCTTCGCTTCTCCAGGCTGAAAAGTTCCATGCCTCCAAGCCTCTCCTCATAAGGCCTGTTTCTCTTGACCTCTAATCATGCGCATGGTTCTCCTCTGGACTCTCTGAAGGTTCTCCATGTCCTTTCTAAAGTGTGGAGCCCAGAACTGGGTGCAGCACTCCAGCTGCAGCCTCACCAAGGCCGAGTATTTATAGATTTGTTTTAAAATTCAACTTGATTAAACAATGAGGTGCAACCACAGAATATACAGCAAGTTCAGAACTCACGAGGTTTTTTTGTTCTTTTTTTTTTTTTAAAGACAATCAGAAAGCTTAAGTTTATTTAAAACAGCCTAACACAACACTACTCATCAGCCTAAAACTTTTAGAAACTTAAAAAAACAAAATAGGGAGAAGACAGTTTAAAGTTCATGAGACAAATAATGAAGAAAAGGTGTTGCAAAATACTAAATTATGATTACCTGTGCTGTTCATGCAGCGATTCAACTTTGATTAGAAAATCTTTGTTCTGATCTGGTAAAAAGTGGAAATTTGAAAGGTATCCTGAATGATGTTCTGTGGAGTTAAAGTCTCCAAGCTGAGCTGTTAGAAGGAAAAGAAAAACACATCCATAAGATTTCATAGTTAGCCTCAAACTGCTGCAAAATATTGTTTAGGAGACTTTCCTCCTCCACGCTAAATAGCACATTAAAGTAGAATAAATTTAGTTATGCAGAATTGAAAGAAAGAATATTTTCCACTGGAAGGTACTGTTTGTTTAGCATACTGTCCCTTACAACAACAGTGCATGAACAATCTCTTCCAACATAAAAGGTATAAATATAAGTAAACAAAAACTAAGTTAATATTTTGTTAATTTACTTATTTATTTACAAAGTTTTGTTACCTATGTTACAAAAACACTGTTAAAAGGAAACTACTTCACCAGCGCAAAGATAGTCTAAATCAGGGAAGTCATACATAGTCAATTTGATATATATCATATACAATGCTTCCGCAAAGTAAGAATCTGCAACCTGAACATCTAAGAGCCCTATCCTTCACACTGTCAAATATTCCAAACTGTTGTAGCTCTTTGCTGTCATAGCCAGTTCATTTATCATTTATCCATCTGTCTTGTTTACTGTTAAATCTAACATGAGCTATGCACCTAACCTGCATGTGAAAACTACCACAACTGTACAAGTGACTATTACACACAAATGGCCAAATACGTAAAGGACAGAAACAATATTTTGTACTAGTATCCTCAATCCTGTTTTTCCTATTGAACAAAACTAAATACAACAAGAAAATCAAAAGTATTGTTACTATGTAAAGACCATTTCTGTCCTGTAGTGGTGGAATATTGACTAGAAATTCAAAGGTAGTATCATGACTTGTAACGTTGTAGACAAAAGAAGAAAAAAAAAAAAAAAAAAAAGAGCCATTTTCTAAAACATGTTTGAAGCCTTGCATCTAAAAAAGACCTGACAGCAAGCAGTATTCCGTTTTTTTTTTTTTTTACTGTTTCCTTTCTTCTTTTCTCTTAAGTCCAATACATAACTGGTAACAGATTTACATAAAACAGATTTCACTGGAATCAATTTAAAACACAAGCATTAACAAATTCAAACAGAGAAGCTCTCATGTAAGAAACAAAAACATTATACACAGTAGTACAGTACTATGCATACCATTAGAACCTGAATGGTTTGGGTTTTTCTCTAATCATAAAACATGGTGCTTACATAGAAAGATTTTAAACATTAAATTGGTTGAACATGTTATTTGCAAGATTTGTGGCTGGGCACAAGAACAACCATTTGTCTAGGCAGCAGACACAACAGTAATACAAGAAAGCCTCGGCAAAGTCACATAATGAAAGGTTTTATTTTTTTTAAACAAGATGCCATTACTTTCTACAGACCATCTAATACAAAAAGGTTGTCTAGCTTGAATTAACTAAACCAACTTCCTCTCAATTTCTCCATAAAATATTTTTACAAGCACTATTATTAGAAAGGGAAAAAAGCCAGAAAATGCCGTAATTTTGAACACTTGCCATTGAAGACAAAACAAAATTAAATTTATGTCCTGTGAACCTGAATCACTGAGGTAACAAACCAGTTCTAGAACGAGAGCTGTCAGCAACTAGTAAAGTCTCACCATATATGCACAATAAGAAAATGGGTGGACAAGTACAGGGAGTAGTTTAGCAAGCTTACCATTACAGCTGTATTATAATTCGTTCTGAAGTAACTTTAAAATTTGGACTAGAAGGTAAATAGTTAGCAGAAAAGCTTAGACTTAACAGTTCTCAGTGATGGCAGAAGAAGGAGCAATGGTCTCAAGTTGCAGCAAGGGATGTTTAGGTTAGGCATTAGGAAAAACTCTCTCATGAGGATGGTAGTAACGCACTGGCAAAGGTTACCTACCAAGAGAGGTGGTGGAATCTCCATCCTTGGAGGTTTTTAAGACCTGACTAGATAAAGCTTTGGCTGGGATAATCTAGTTGGGGATGATCCTGCTTTGATCAGGCAGGCAGCTGGACTAGATGACCTCCTGAGGTCCCTTCCAACCTTAATTTTCTATGATTCTATGATTAAAATTCAATAAATAAACATGAATTTGAACAATTGTTGAATATTAATTCTTTTAGAAACCAAATAAAATCCCTCTGTAACAAAACAAAAACAATTACTATTAAATGTCAATGCAGCTCTGGAACTATGTTTTTTGTTTGTATGTCTGTTTTTAATAAATGCACACATCTCAAAGCCTAGGCTGTAAAACAAGCCTAAAATGATTGACACAAATTAGCATGACTAGTAATAGTCATTAAACAACTCACAACCTACCATATTTGACAGAAAAATATTCTCATTTTCTCTTTTCCAGCAATTAATACTTTCCTCAATCCCTTCCATGAAATGCAACCCAATATTTTTTGTTATTTTTGCCAAAGAAGGCTTTTTGAAGTCAGTTTTAAGTATGTTCTTGTCGACGAGAGACTAGGCTGCCAAAAATAATGCAATTTTAATTCTCAAAATGTATTTGTGCAATAGGTAAAATATATTTTCTTAGGAAAAATTTTACCTTTGCTAACAAGGCTAACTGTTGCTCCTTGATTCATTATGACATGGCTTCTTGCTGCTCATCTTCCAAACATGGAGGCTCCTCTTGTCTTTTTTCTTCTTCCTCTTAGCTATCTGAGCTCATATCAACAAGGGAGCAATTTAGACTACTATCTAATTTTCAAACTCCCGTGGCAACTGCCACAGTTGAAGAGAAACTATACATGCTGATTAGTAGACATTATGGAAGAGTAGCTAGCCATCTTGTGCAGGATGTTTTCATTTTATTTTTTATCCAAAAAACCGATGAAAGGAATTAGGATAAATCAAAATCCTAAGAACAAATGTGACTTCTCTACTGAATTATTCCA
>NW_005842272.1:1261410-1277947 GCF_000455745.1 Alligator sinensis | reverse complement strand
GGGGGGGGGGAGGATGAAGGGAAAGGAATGACAAAAGATATCGTCCCTGTAACACAGATGAATCTACAAGCATGAGTCTCATGGAGCAACAGCTCATTTATGCAAAGATAAAATTATGGTAAGGATCTACATTATATCTTTCCCCTTTCTGCCCATCTATTGTTCTACAATTCATTATGACTGAGAAAATAAACAGTAGTAAAATAAAACTCAAGAAAATGGAGCCAAGGGTTAAAAATACTACCTCTCAGTTGAATACTATTTTCCACACATAAAAAGTGAAATTTGAGCATTTTAATGAAGGAAAACCAAAGGAAGAGCAACAGAACGCTTCATTCAAGGAGGAAAAAAAATGAAGTAAGGGCAGCACATCTACTTCACAGTGCTTCATCAAGGAAGACAAAAAAAGGCCACGCAGCCAGACAGCATATTTCCTTGGATAGATACCTGCTTCCTTAAATCTCATCTGCTAAAGTGGCTACAAAACTCAATCTTTTATGGACCTTTGAAAAACAATAAACAAAAAAATAAAATCCTGAGTTTACACATATGTAAAACATGGTAGATACAGACAGCGCTTCTCACCTACAGAATCCTAAAAACATGTCAGTTTTGTGTAAAAAAATAAAAAATAAAAAAATAAAAATACTAACCAATGAAAATGTAATTGTGTACATATTTCTTCTTACAGTTAGGGATCTATCCAACTTGACAAGGCAGACAGCTGATTGTGTGGGGAGATAGTGAGGCTTGCCACCATTTTCAAGGGCTGATCGCAGTGGGACCCCACTACGTCTCTAACTGACTGAGGGACCCTGGTGCCGCCTCTGCCCCTTGCTGCTGACTGGCTGTGAGGGCTGTCCATTATACAGCCCCACCCCTTGACACGGACTGGAAGGGAGGGCTATCCATTATACAACCCTGCCTTTCACAACCAATTGGTGGAGAAGGGCAGGGCTGCACAATAGGCAGTCCTCTCACCCAATCAGCGGCGAGGGCCAGAGGTGGCAGCCATCTTGGGTTCTCCCTGCCGGAATTCTCCCTCCTCTTGTCCTCCCTGCGGGCTGCGCAGCAGTGTCGCAGCACCATGAGGACTGCTGGCTCCCTCTGAGGAGCCAACATTTTATTTTCAATACATTCTGGAAGGGGTGGGGGAGGAGGCTGTAGATTTCATAAGCTTTGCCAAACTTCTCAATTTCCATGCAATGCGTGAAAAAAAAAAAAAAAAAAAAAAAAAAAAAAAAATCAGGATTTGAGTAGATCCCTATTTATAGTGAAAAGGATTACTACACAAAGAAAAGAACTGTCTCACTTTAAAAGTTGAGCAAGAGACAATAAGAGGAACAAGCACACTTGCAAGACTCTTCAGCTTTCAGCAGCAAGTCCACAAGTTTATGGGTATCTATGTTCTCCAGGCCATGAATCTTGGGTTCTGGACGGGTTGGCTGCTGAGCAAACCCTTAAGAAGAAGGCCCCACTAGACCAAGTGTCCATAGATATTCAAACCAAGAAGAATACGAAAAATCATGGGTGATTAAGAGATTAGTTTTGTCAGGTACTGAGAATGCATTTACTTAGATCTACATCCAATTTATAGCTGCATAGCTAGTCAATTCCCTTTATCTAAATGCAAATGACCTTGGATACCACAACTCCTTGCTGTAATAGCAAAAAAGCATGTTCTTAGCTTCGTTTCAGTATTGTTTCAGTTTTGGTGCCTCACTCTGGTCAAAGTAAAATGCTAAGATGTTAGCTGTGGCCCTCCTCTCATAATCCGTATGAGTAGCAAATGAATCCAGGAGAGAAATACAAGAGACAAATGCCACAACTGCTTTAACTCCAGTGGAGATGACAAGATTTCTGGAATGAACTTTTTCCAATAAAAAGAACCTGTCCATCTGATAAATTTGGAGGTACAGAAGATAATCTGCTTTCTAATTCTGGGAACTGGATTGATTGATGGAAAAAAAAAAAATGTATGAGGAGCACCAGTATCAGGAAACAGTTTCCATCAGGTCATTCCAAAACGCCAGAGACATTAGAATAGTGGTTTTCAACCTTTTTAGACTTGGTGTCCCTAAGAAAATGCCAGCTCTTAGTTTTCGGTTGTTTTTTGAACTAAAGAAAAAAAAATAAAGGAGCATTTTTTCTGTTGCAAAAAGCACAGGAATACCACAACAGATTAGAATGTTTTCAACTGTATGAATTCTTATCTGAAAGCTCTGGGTTTATCCTATTTACACACCTAACAGTACTAATGTTGCATGGCACCCCTGAAAGGATCTCTACCTAATCTTTTGGTAGAGATCCTTTCAAAGATACGGCACCCTGGCTGAGTATCACTGCATTAGTAATACAGGTTCCTTGATGGAACAAAAATGTTGTGAAGTTTAAACCCAACTAATTTACTTTAAGACAATGTCTGTATTAGGACTAATTCCTGGAGGCAGAAAAGGAAAATTCGTTTGAACATAGGTAAGGAATGCTGAAACTTGAGCACAATCTAGTCAATATATTGAAATATTATCCTGGAGAACTAAGCTACTACTGATAAGACACCAGAAGAGAGGAAAACAGCATTAACATTAGGCTTGAGAAAAACTGGGGAGCAGAAGAGACTCCAGTCTCACTAGGAACTGGTTATGATCTTCACTGTAAAAAAAACAAAGGCACCATGGACAAATCAGAACATGTGGACAGGCTTATCTGCATGACAGTAACATCCTAAGAAGACATCTCTTAATCCAAATGCTGCACTCCAACATTCCACCCTGTAAGAATTGGCTGAGAGAGGTGTGGGACCAGGGCAAAACTCATCCATTTCTTGCCTACCTTAAGTAAAATGGATGGCGGAAACATTTTAGGAAAAATAGTAACTTTACTTCCTTGTTTGTTTTTCTGGAATTCTTTTCAAATTAAATCGGAAAAACAAAGACTTAAACCAAACTATTTCAAGAGCCCATCTGCCTAACATAGTTTATCAACTCCTTTGGATGAATCCAGTGAGAATGGAAATTTTCTTTATGAAAAGGCTTCCAAATCCAGACATGCATGGAAGACTTTTTTTTTTTTAAATGAAAGAAACGCTTATTTCAAGGTAATAAGGGAACAGATAGTAAAACCTAGAATTTGGAAGGTCTTTGTGCCAGTCATTTTATACAAAAGCCTCTTATTAAAAAGAGACAGCTCAAATATGGGAGGCCAACTCCCAAATTAGCAGGCCACACAGCCTCACAGCTGTAAAAGCTAGGTCATTCAGTGTTCAACTGATTTTGCTGATACCACACAGTTCATAGTCCCTCAATGCAACCCCTCCCCCTCCTCTCCCTAACCTCTACCCCATCCTGAGGACAAAGGAGAAAGAGAATATTTTTTTAAATCAATTTAGAGTCAAGAGATGATATAAAACTTTGCAGACCACAAGGAGGAGTAGGCAGGAGGAGAGGAGACAAGAAAAGCCTTGGCAAAAATGCCTTTTCTGAAGTAGCCAAAGTTGTCCAACTGTGAACTCCTTTTTTGCCGCATGTTCATATTAATCTGCCTAATCCATGGGGCAAGCAGATCACTAACATAAGTGATTAGAACAGTTAGTAGTGCTGCTTTAGATGAGAGCTGCTAGCAGGCCCCAAAAGTGGTAACCTTGACAACTCTGATGGATGAGGAAGAAAACTCGCAGAAGATATTTAAAATCTGTCTGTTTGCAGATTTCAGCTATTTACAAGCTCTATTGCAATGGGAAACTGGCACAGTTCTTCCTAGGCTGCTCTACTGAGGTCCCCAGAAGACAGATGAGGCAAAGCTATCACATACTTGGGGATAGCTTGACTAGCAACAAAAGATGACCACCATCCTCAAGCTGCCCTATGAGACTAGAAGCTTGTTCCAAGAAAAAGGATTTTAAAATCTTTTGAGTTCCTCCTGTCCTTTATTATTTTTTGTTTGTGGTTTTGATTTTAGAGCTTACTGGAGTCACAGCAACAGTTTGGAATAAAGCAGCTGAATGAATGGTTGAACAAGCGAGGCTCGTGATAAGCACAACACAGACGAGTACTGAAGTGAGACCTTGCATGGAACTAATAAAGCACAGACAACAGGATATCACATTTTCCCTTACACAGCAAAAAAAAAAAAAGTACCATTGGCTAGTACTGTATTGTTCAGACTAAACAGAATTTCCACCTCTTCAAAAAGAACCATAAAAGGTTAAAAAAGGGTCACATTTGACTTATATACAGGATTGCAAAAGAAGAACAACACAGTACAACTCTATGGAGCAGATAACCTTCTGTGCCATGCTTCAGGCACACAATTGCTGGTCCTCAATAAAGTTAAGTGCTCTGTCATGGTGGTGGCAGCAGGCTGAGCTCACACAGGGAAGAACCACAATGGCTGGGCAACCCAAGATTGGTCACCAGCCAGAGTTCCTAGAGCCCACTCAAACTCCTATGGTGACAACCTGTGGGTCTAAGAGCTTGCTATGGGGACCATCACTCAGTGCTTCATGGGCAATAGTCTATGCAATGGCATGTTCATACCGTCTTTCCACATAGCACAGCAACTCATATTTCCCATCTCTGCTAAATGTATTTAAATTAATTTCCATATAAAGACAAACATAACAAAATTCAACCAGAAGTCTTTCATTACATATTCTTGACTTTTCTAATTGCAATTTTTTTGTGCATGTCACAAAAAATGCCAAATCAGAAACTTTTTCAGTGTAGTTTTTAATTCTAAGTGTGTTTTGGTCCCTTTCCATGGCTAACTGATTCTCTTGGGGGAGGGAGGGAGGGGTGGATTTTTTAAGGGCAACAGCAGTTCAAGAGTGTCATCTGTAGTTGACTAACCACATTTGAACTGACTAATTAAACTGAATAAACAGGGGGAAAGCTCAAACTAAATCTGAAAATATGAGGTCAACTTCTAATCAGAACAATGATAGGACAAATATTTCAGGGTCCAGCTGATGAATTCTTAACCCAAACAGCTTAAATTTTAATTGCGTCATTACTACACAGTTAGAGAAAGAGGTAAGTGGGGGAGAGCAATGCAGCCATGGTGAGAGAAGTTTAAAAACAAAACATACACAAAAAATGCACCTCTCAAAAGCTCTGTGGTCTGCCATCCCTGGACACACCTTATCTGACAGGAAACAGAATGGCATGCCTCTGCCTTTATGTCATTTTGACTCTTTAGCTGATTTACCCAACCCCCAGAAGATTCCAGCCAGAAGCCACTTCCTTGCCAGGTCACATTAAAATACCACCTGCTTCCAGGGTACCTAAAGTTCAATACAAATGACTGTGAATTCTAAGCTCACTCTTTGGCAGAGGGTCAGACCTCCCTGTCTCTCTCTCTCTCTCTTTGAGGAGGCTCTAACAGGGAGCAGGTTTCTTTAGTTCCTGATCCCAGCTAGTCTGCTCTCCTGGACTAGGGGCAGAAGTTACAGATAAACCAGTTTAAGTGATCAGAAACTGGTTTAAACCTGTAACAGAATAGAAATTCACTGCACATACACCAGTTTCAAAATGTCTGGAACTAGTTTAACATAAATTTGGTTGAACACAGTATCAGACTCAACTGATTTAGGTCAAACTGGTTTATGAAACTTCTGTCCCAGGCCCCTTCCTGTTTCAAATCAAGTCAGAATCCCCCAGCATCCCACAGCCCAGGGCTGGGCTGTGTTGTCTGCTCCAGAGATCAGAGCTTGCCCTGCTGCTCTATTCCCTAGCTGGAGCAGTGAGGGCTGACTTACTGGCCTCAAAGACTGGCTCAATGCACCCCTGCCTCACCCCCAGCAAACCCCTGCTGGAATCTGGGGCCTGGGATGGGGGTTAAACTTCCCTTCCCCAGAGTATGGAGCCACCTGCCCTGCTTGCTTGTTGCTGGCTGTGATTGTGGACTACAAATCCCAGAGATACCTGGAAGCAGGAAGAGGAAGTGATGAGCAACCCTGCAGAGTCTTGCTGCTCTGACTGTGGACTGCAAATCCCAGAGACCTCAGGGGCAGCAGGAAGAGGAAGTGAGTACACAGCCCAAGCTGGCTACGTGCCAGAGAGCCATGCTCTAGCACCTCCTGACTTCTGGCTTGTGCCACTGCAAGCATCTGGCTGCATTTCCTGAATTGAGTGAATGTCTGTTCATTTGCTTATTGGTTCAATCTTTACATCTTAGACTAACCTGCCAAGACAGAATCAATTAAGCCTTGGGTCTTTGACTATCTGTACTCAGCCCTGCTGCGAGAGCAACAGTCCGCTTCCTCTCAAGCCTGCCACCATCTGTGCTGGAATGCAACTCTTTAGCTCATCCTTCAGGTAACAAGGGACAGGACTGATTAAATGCCAGGTAGTTCATTTATTCTTTTCTGATTTATGAAGTTTGTACACCTCAAACTCCTGCCTGATGTAGGACAGCAGAACTCTTTTTAGACAAAGGAATTCCTTGTCAGACTCAAAGCACCCCCAGAAAATGTTAGTTGTTAGCAATCATTTGTTTTCTTACTACAAAAAATAAGAGCGATACACTTTTTGCAAAGACTTTAGGAAGACTATAACAGGCTTTTCTTGAAATGTTGAAATCTCTGGGTTTATCTTGTGAAACGTGTAGATGTTTGCTGAAAGAACAGGTTAGGAACTACTTAGAAAAGCTGGACTTATACAAGTCCATGGGGCCAGGTGGGATGCACCCAAGAGTGCTAAGGGAGTTAGCTGAAGTGAATGCAGAGCCATTGGCCATCATCTTTAAAAGGTCATGGCAATCAGGAATGGTCCTGGTTGGAAAAGGGCAAAAATAGTGCACATATTTAAGAAAGGAAAAAAGGAAGATCCAGGAAACTACAGACCAGTCAGCCTCACCTCAGTCCCTGGAAAAATGATGGAGCAAATCCTCAAGGAATCTATTTCTAACCACTTGGAGGAGAAAAAGGTGATTAGGAACAGTCAGCATGGATTCACCAGGGGTGTGTCATGCCTGACCAACCTGATTGCCTTCTACAATGAGGTGAACGGCTCTGCGGACTCGGGGAAACTGGTGAATGTGGTGTACCTTGATTTTAGCAAGGCTTTTGATACAGTCTCCCACAGCATTCTCGCAGGCAAGCTAAGGAGATATGGGCTGGATGAATGGGCTGCAAGGTGGATAGAAAACTGGCCGGCGCATCAAGCTCAGAGAGTAGTAATCAACGGCTTGATGTCTACTTGGCAGCCAGTATCAAGTGGAGTGTCCCAGGGGTCGGTCCTGGGGTCAGTTTTGTCTTCATCAGTGACCTGGAAAATGGCATAAAGTGCACCCTCAGCAAGTCTGCAGATGACACCAAGCTCTGGGGAGTAGTAGATGCACTGGAGGGCAGGGCTACAATTCAGTGACCTAGCCAAATTGGAGGGTTGAGCCAAAAGGAATCTCATGAGGTTTAACAAAGACAAGTGCAAAGTCTTGCAATTGGGACAGCGCAATCCCATGAACTGGTACAGGCTGTAGGCTGACCAGATGGGCAGCAACTCTGCAGAAAAGGACCTGGGGGTTACAGTGGACAATAAGCTGAATATGAATCAGTAGTGTGCCCTTATTGCCAAGAAGGCTAATGACATACTGGGCTACATTGGTAGGTGTGTTCCCAGTAGGTCAAGGGAAGTGATTATTCTCCTCTATTCAGCACTGATGAGGGCACATCTGGAGTACTGTGTTCAGTTTTGGGCCCTGCACTACAGAACAGATGTGGACAAATTGGAAAGAGCCCAGTAGAGAGCAACAAAAATGGTGAAGGGGCTGGGGGACAAGACTTCTGAGGAAAGGTTGAGGGAACTGGACTTATTTAGTTTAAAGAAGAGAAGACTGAGGGGGGATTTAATAGCAGCCTTCAACTACCTGAAGGGTGGTTCAAAAGGGGATGGAGCTAGACTGACAGAACAAGGAGCAAGTCTCAAGTTGCAGCAAGGGATGTTTAGGTTAGATATTAGGAAGAATTTTGTCACTAGGAGGGTAGTAAAACACTGCAACATATTACCCAAAGGGGTGGTGGAAGCTCCATCCTTGGCAGTTTTCAAAACTCAATTAGACAAAGCTTTGGCTGGGACGATCTAATTGGGGTTGCTCCTGCTTTGAGCAGGGGGTTGGACTAGATGACCTCCTGAAGTCCCTTCCAACCCTAACTTTCTATGATTCTATACCTGAGAGTGTTACTAGCGTGTGGCACCTCTAACAGAGTATTCTCATCCTGGTTAAGAATCACTGCTCTAGAGGAACATCCCACTTCACCTAGCAGCAAGTGAGGTTTCCAAGACATGAGGCTGGAAAGCTGTGCTGGATGCAAACTTTACTCCAGTTCCAGCAGTTATCAATTAGGGTGCTGCAAAATGTTGCACAATAATAGCACTGTTAGGTGTGCATATAGCTACACACGATTTATACAGTAAATGCAGGAAAATGTTACCACAGGATAGCTCCTTAGCAACCAACTCATCCAAAGATTTCAAAAAGGAATCCGTAGTGCCAAAAAATTTTTAACATGTTGTGGTCCAAGTTCTTTGCAGCTGAAGTCAAAACCTGAATGAAAGCTATGAGCTGGCATTTTCCAATGGGTGACTTGAGCCCCAAAAGTTTGAGAACTAGCATGCTGTATATCTCTGTATAGATCAGGCACTTCAGCAGGGCTTTTATCTAAAGATGACTGAATCAGCTTTTCATCATGGAAAATAAAACCTCCCACTGCCTCCTCTGCTCACAAGGACGCAGGTCCAGCTGCAGCAGTCCCCTCCCCTCAACTGCTTTGTGGCACTGAGCAGTCCTGATAAGCCAATGCCCTGACCATACCATTGCCCCTCACTCCCAACCCAAAGCCCCCCACCCCTGCTGGTGTCCCTCACTTCCCATACAAAACCACCTGGTGCCCCTCACTCCTCACCCACAGCCCTGTCTGTCCCTCACTCCCCATCCACAACCAACTGGGCCCTGCTGGTGCCCCTCACTCCCCACCACAGCCTCCCAGCCCAGTCAGTGCCCCTCACTCCCCACCCACAGCACTCCACCTCCCCCCGCCCTGCTGAAGGGGAACCCAGCTGCCAAGGCTATGGGGCCAGGGACCTGGGTCCACAGCCCCCTACCCCCCACAGTGGGACCAGGCAGGGAAGCTGGCTGCCACTGCTGGAAGCTCCGCGCCACTATGGTGAGGTGCCCCCTGACCACCTAGCAGCAGCAAGGGGCACAACTCCATGCCGCCATCCCTGCTGCTGCTGGGCAGGCAGGCGGCGCCTCGCCATCGTGGTGCAGGGCTCATGGCTCTTTCTCCCACTTCCCTCCACCCATGGTCTAGGACACCAGGGCTTCCCACCATTTTCTGTTTGCAGCTGCCCCCCCGCTTTTTTTTTTTTAAACCACTCACTCGTTGGCCGCTTTCCTGCAGGGACTGGGCTTTTTCATAGAGGACCTCCCAAATTTATGGTTTCCACAAAAAACACAAGTTTGGTAAGTCCCTACCAATGATTCCTGTTTTTTTTCCCACCAGCAGTAAATGTCTGGCAAACAGGTATCAAATGGGGCTCCAGCCAGAATCCCTCTGTCTGCCCCTCTCAGCCTGACATACATGATTAATATGGCCCTGCTCTCCCTAAAGTAGAGCTGAACCAAGCTGCCCTACACCTGATCTACATATAAATTTTTAGAGGATCACAGGACTTGAGACAAGAGGACCTGGTTCCAGTCATGAATAGGGGGCTAATTAGCACATGGATCCTTTGTGTGGGTGTCTGGAGTACATACACATACTGAGCAGTGCTGAGCTGTGGGGTCACCACAGCTTGAAATGCTGTTGCCTCTGATGGGGCCCAGCTCAATAAACTATATGGTAAGTCATGAGCCTTTAGCTTTGGATTAATATTATGCATAGTTTGTACTATGTACAAGTGCAAAAGTGCTTCTCAGCCTTTTCTGGCTAAGATCAAGTATAGTGCCTGCTCTTATTAGTTCAAGTACAGAATCATGAGCTACCCCTGTGCTTGCGGGGGACATGGGGGGGGAGGGGGACAGGAGGAGCAAAGACCCCAAACCCCAGGGTCACAAGACCCCATGATGGGAGACACCCCAAACATGGAGGCGAGTGAAAGAGGCTTCCTGGTGAGGTTCCAAGCGAGGACAGACAACTGAACCTAGGAAAACTGCCAATGGAGAAAAAAGACTTCTTAACCAAGATCATAAGAGACCTGCTGATGGTAAAGCTTATAAATTTGCATTTACTTATTTGCATGCCAGGAGGGGTTGAGTGGGAACTTGGCTTCAGAGATTCCAAGAGCAGATCGGATTTCTGGCAGCAGCTCCAGACAGTCAGGGGAAATCCTCAGCTCCAGACTTTTGAATTTATGGGGGGGAGGCACAAGGACAGAGACTGGTTACAATCCAAAAGTAATCCAGGGCAAATAAAGGAAAAGGACATGGAGTTTTTGGCTAAGACGACACTGTGAGAGAGAAGGAAAAGTAGAGTAAATCCTAGGCAAATGGGGTGTGTAGACTGGAGCCTGAAAAGCCAGAGTGATGCTGAAAAACATGACTGGGAATTCAGGCAAAGTGCAGCACCTCACCGCAACAATCTCCCTCAGCTTCCACAGGGACTTTGCACAGTAGCAGGGTGACAGATCCACAGAACTTTGCTGCAGCTGCAGGATGCGCTGTGGTATCAACAGGAGAGAGGGTGCAATGCCACCATGTGAACTTTGACCTGGAGAAAGCTTATGGCTGAGTCTCTGTTCGAGATACTGAAGACTATGCAGTTCCCTCCAATCTTTGTCACCTGAATAAGGATGTTGTGCACCAATGCAAGCAGCAGGGTGCTGATGAATGGGTTCCTGACTGCCCTGATCACAGTGGAGTATGGTGTCCAGCAGAGCTGCCTACTCTCCCTGATCCCATTCATCTGCATGATAGAACCACTAGCCCAGCAGCTCAGGCGAGATCTCAGGATCAGCAGAGTGCAAATCCCTGGGGGAGGCAAGGCAGAAATGAAGGTTCTGGCCTACATGGACAACCTTAACGTCCCATGCAGTGACAAGTGGTTAGTGGAAAGAATGTTACAACACACCCAGGTATACAGATTGGCAGCAGGGGCTAAGCTCAACATGGGCAACACCACCTGCCTGGTACTGGGCAAACTTGGGGGATCTGTTGGCCATGGGCATCTCCAGCTCCCACAAGGAGGTGAAGATCCTTGGGGTGGAGTCTGACCCAGAGATGAACAGATAGAAAGCTCGGGAAAAGACCAAGACCCAATTTAAGAGACTGGTACTGTGGAATATATGCCACTCTTCAATTGGGGTTGGGGGAGAGGGTGCACAGTCCTCACAAGGGTAGTATTGCACCAGTGCTTCTGTACATCAGGCTGGTCTTCCTCCCCTCAGAGCAAATCATTAACAGAATCCAAAGAGCCACATGCATCTTCTTCAGGGGCTCCAGATGGGAGAAGGTTGCAAGGAACACACTGTATAAGACAAGCGGACTGGAGGCCAAAGAATGCCAGACGTCCTGCTGTTCTTCTGCGCCAAGTACACAAGCCAGATCTACAAACACCAAAACAGCTTGCTTCGTGAAGTACTTTGCAGGGCACCTGTTGCAAGACTACCAGGTGTACATGCTGCCCAACATGTGGCTGTGGACCATGGACCCACCGTAGTTCTACAAAGGCTTGGACCACTTCCAGAACAAATAAGGGTTACACAGTGAAGCCCTGAAGACCATGACAAACCACCATAAGATGCAGGAGATAGTAAAGGCAAAAGACAGACTGTTGCCCATAGATGTACTACCTAGCAATGGCTTCCAGGCTGTGTGGGAGCAAATCTTCCAAAAGGACCTGTAAAAGGAGCACAGGGACTTGAACTAGAAGGTAGCCCAATGGGTACTCCCTGTGTAGGCACTGAAACAGAGAGGTGCAGAGAGGCTCACCTGTCTGCCTCAGGCAAACCTGCTGGTAACAAAAGGAAACAAATTGACCATCTCCTCTGGAACTGCCCATACACCAGGGAAGTGTAAGGGAGAGTAAGTGGATTCCTCCAGATGGTGATGGGAATCAAGACCCTGACAAAAGAGGCAGCGCTGTTTGGACACGTCACCAAGCAGCAAGGGACCCCAATAGCCCATTTTGACCAGTCCATGTCTTGCTTCGGAAATGCCCTGTGGAAGGCTAGGAATCTGGTCACACACAGGCACACAAACCTCCCAGTTGAGGCTTGCATGGGAGTGAGCGAGCTACAGATGTACTGTATGAATATAGAAGGAACCAATGGGGAGAAGACGGTGGAAGACACGTGAAAGAGGAAAACAAGGTACAGGCTGTTCAAGAATGGGACCCCCAGGGAAGAGAATGATGATGGTAATGAAGAGGGGGGAGGAAGATGGTGAAGATGATATGGACTAAGGACTGGTTAAAGAAACGAAGGGGTTTCTTCTTTTCTTCGAAAAGAAATGAAGAGGGTACAGAGATGATTTTGTGCAGTTATAATAGTTAAAGCAGACGGTGATGGGCACATGAGTGCACAGCTGCATTTATTGTAATGGGGATTATGATAGTTAACTCTAGATGCATGTGATGAGTGGTCAAGTGAACCGTGTGCGTATATATGTATATAAATATATAAATATATAGTTTTGCACAAAAAACAATTGTACTACGTGCTATTTAAAAATGCATTTAAGGAATACCCGTGTCAACTTGCAGCATTTTCAAATAAGGTAACATGCATCAATTCTGGGTAAATTAATTCCAAGATTACTATATGCAAATTGCTACAGCTATGTTTATTTCTAGATCAGGGTTTTCAAATTTGTTTCTCACTTCCATATGCTAAGAGTGAGTAAGGTCTCACAATAAGGGGCAGCAGAAGGTAAGGGGGCTACTTGACAGCCCAGATTTATTTCTCTGCTATAGAAGGGGGAGGAGAATAAATTAATGGCAAACTTCCAATAATTAGATTTTAAACCTGGAAAATTATAACAAATTTTTAAATTTCCATATGTATAATCTAATTATTGGGAGGTTGTCTTATAATCAGAGTCATTTTATAGTCCAGTAAATATGGTAAGTGTGTGTCTGTGACAGAATATAAGGTTTGGACTTTTCTGGGACTTTTCATTTTTTTTGTCATAGGATTGCATCAGGTTTGTTGCATTTAGCAAACCTAACTGCATTTTAAATTAGGTGTTCTGTGTATTAGTGATGTCTAAGATCTTGCTGAATTTACAGCATCCGAAGATGCATAAAATCATTCTACTCTTGTCTTCAAACAACTGGATCCCTAGCCTCTTCGGCAGGGGATGGAGGTGGGAGGGAGGGGAGGACCAGGTATATGCACCCATGCTTAAGAGTTTCAATTCAGTTTAGAAAAAACTTAAATCTGTAACTTATTTTTAAAATCTAGGAACATTTAAAAATGAAAGTTTATACACTGCAACACAAAACACTTGACAATTCTAATTAAATTATTCTGGTTAGATGTATTTTTTATAGCAGCCTCCCATTAGACCCACCCTTTCCTTTGAGAGGCACATTTTACATTTATATTTTATAATTCAGCCCTGATTTCTAGCCAAAATGGCCCTTTACAACTCCTTCTGTAAACATAGCTAACCTTTCCACAAAGACATAGAGCAACTGCGTCGTCAATAACCAGCTCTGCAAACTCTTTTAGCCTGGCTTTATCCTGCCAACTATTTCATTAATGCATGACCCGAGTTGACCCTCTCCTAATTTTGAGACTTTTTTAGGTTTAAGAAAAATGGGCATTCACTGATTTTTTTCACCTTCTGTTTTTGTTGTTCATTTGATTTGTGGAGTGGTGTATAAAACCTCTTCAATACCCTCGTTAAGGCTACATACATTTAGTCTCTTCCATTTTTTTCACGTCTCATGCTTAAGTATCACATTTTGAACCTTCTTTTGTTTGTTTGTAATACAGAGATTAGCATGTACAGATCATTACACAAATGGTCATCATTGTACACTGTTTAGTGACAGAAATCTCCCTGTATATATCCAAAAACATAAACATCTTTCCTGACACAATATTCTACTGAACAAATCAATTTACTCTCCACAATTAATGCCTTCCTGCCCATGTGTTTCTTCATGGTTGCTTTCCAAAAGACAGTTCCCTACTTTACATTTAGTGTCACACGTTACTTTCATATTATAAATTAAGGGCCAGTAAAGGTCCCTACAACAAACAGGTCTGGATTTCAGGTGCCCAAGCCAAAAGTGCAATCCAAGCTTCCCTTCTCAACAGCTGTTTAACCCTGGAAACACCTAAACTGATTACACTCTTTTTTGAGCAGAATGGCGACTTAGGTTCTTTAATTCTGCCTTCTACACATGTCTGAAGCTACCCCAGTCTGAACAGCTATATTCCTAGACTCCCATTTAAGACTCATTTGGATCCAAAAACTGGAAGAATTGGCACCTCTCTTGTAAGAGAGGCTCATTCAACACCCAACACATCAACAGCATTAAAATCAAAACAGAACAGGGCAGCTACAACCACTTTCAATCTGAGAGAATGTGGTAACAGTTGTGCTCACCTTTTATAAAGCATTCACCCAGTAAGAGGGAGACCTGGGTATCGTGCCTTCCTGAACCTGCAGGGATTCAACTGTATACCAATCACCTCCCAGGAGAGTGGGGGGGGGGGGGGGGGGCACGTGGCGGCTTCTTCACACATCCTGTTGAAGTTGTGGCACTCTGCAGCAACAAGTGCAGGATTCACAGAACCAGACTCAATCTGACCCAGTAGGGTAGCAGTGAGGACACTCAGCTGGGAAGAGGGAGCTCTCTGTTATAGTTCTTGCTCTCAGGAACATACCTTTATTCTTCTGTTTTTACTCTTCTGTAACAATGACTGTTTCATGCAAAAATGCATTAGGAAGCAAGGACTGAAACTCAGAATTTCCCCTCCCAGCTGAAAGCTTTAACTTCTATATGAGGATTGTCTAACTGGTGGCTCACAGACTAAATATGGCCTATGAAGGGTTAAGTTGCAGTCCTGTCGGCCACTCCTATCACTGTGGCCCCATTAGCAGCCAGACCATCCAGGCTCTTGTTCTTCTGGCTTCTGCTTTCTGTGCCTGGCCCGGGGGCAAGATAGTACAATGCAGAATGGCACAAAATTGAGGGCAAACTAGAGGGTGTGCAGATGTATGTCTGTTGGGGGATGGAGGGAGGAGTGCAGGGGACACTATGAGGTGTCTGCATTGCGTGTGTCCCAGAACCTATGGCCCCCCACCAATGCAACCTACACAGCCTGCAGCTCCACCCAGCCATGCAAAAGTTGGACAGCCCTGTTTTAGAGTACAGTCAGGCCAACATAAGAGATATTGGGGTTACGGTGCCAGCCCAAACTAGCCTATGGCTTCATAGTTAGGTCATGCTCCTGGGATGTGGCAGATGTGGATCTGAATCCTCCTGGATGAGGACAGCTTAGATCTCAGCCTCTTCTAGATCTCAAGTTTCCTACTTCCTGCATGAGTGCTCTAACCACTGGGCTGGTACCATCACCAGTACTCCCCCCACCCTTCCCCCCACCCTCCCATCTTACAGCTACAATGTGAGAAGAGTGGGATTCACTCTTTTTCTTTCAAAGAGTGCTCATAAGGATTTACCCTCGGGAAAGGGTTCCCATCTCTGGATCCCAAATGGAAAGTTGTATCCCTTGCAGTCCTGACTCAGAACCCAAGCTCCAAAGGGAAGCTGTAATGCAGACACATCCCTGTGCTCAGCATTCCCTATTGTCTAACCCTAAGGTAGGTCTCTGCTCAGACTTTTCTAAGGCACTTAACTCTCCCTGTGCCATGTATACGAAGAAGCCTAGTGTTTCTTCAGCATTTTGAATTCCATTCTGGGAGTCAAGCACTTGAAGTTTAGCCACTGCAGCATCTAATTTGAATGGACCAAAGTCCTTCAGATCCAACTTTAAATTGCATTTAAATTGTCTTCAATTGAAACTGAGATACTTTTTTATTTAAATAAAATTAGTCTTGTTAGAGAACATATATAGAAGGGTACCGATTATGAATTTCTAATTAGTGAGCCAGTTCATGTAATATCTTTACCATAACACAGACTTAATAAATATACTTCCCTCATTCGTATAATCTGCCCTAGACATACAAGCATCGGCTACTGGTTACGTAAACGTAGTCTTTCCTTTGTAAGTAGCTCTTTGCAAAGATATTACAGTGTATCAACCACAGAAACAACTTTCTCCCAAATGAACAGATGATCTTCTGCAATGCAGATCAGTGGAATAAAAGGGACAGTTCAAAGATGCTCAAATATATTTTGTCAGTCAAAAAAGATGTTATTACTTACCCTGTACTGCATAAGATGCCAGGACAACAGCAGAATTAAGAGGGCATGTCAACCTAGAAGGAGAAAAATAATTTTATTTACATACATACAGAATAAACAGGTAAAACATTAACTGTGTCTCTGCAAATAATATTTTTCATAAAAAATAATATATATGTTTAAAATTTCATTTTTACTTTTTTTTTTTTTTTTTTTTTT
>NW_005842272.1:1253798-1261400 GCF_000455745.1 Alligator sinensis | reverse complement strand
AAATATTTTTCAAAAAAAAAAAAATATATTTTTAAAATTTTTTTTTTTTTTTTTTTTTTTTTTTTTTTTTTTTTTTTTAAGGAAAAGACTGTAGTCACAGCATAGTAGGAAGATAAAAGCAAGTTGTTGTATAACAGATCACTAACTGAATGGAAAGAACTCTTAAATGGACATGTTCATATCCTTGCTGAATGCTTATTTTGGAAAACAAAAAGGTAAGGGTATTTGGTGCACTGGACATTATTTTAATGGCTGCTGTGTGATATTTTTTACACTGGAAGTGCCAAGCATTCATAAGAACACACTAATCCAGAACTGAGAGAGGAAAACTTGATCCCAATTACTAAAAGAAAATAGGTGACCGGACAAACCAGAACAGGAAACATGAGCTTGTGGCCACTAAGCAAGTCCCATCCAAAAAACCCATAAAAAACAAGGGTGGCCATCTATCATTCACCTAAGAGTTGGTATAGTGAGCATGGTACTCCCCATGTGGAGGGGATCCCTCGTTGAGTTCATGCCCTCCTGTCATACAAGTTCAGCTATAAACCGTTTCTTTTTGCACAGTTTCCTTAATGGAACATTAATTTGTTCTATTAATAATCAACCCATTCTATGGATGTTTGCAACACTAACATTTCCTGAGTTTTAAAATATTTTGAAAAAAAACTATTTTTTAACAGCAGAAAATCATCGTATTTCCTCAATAAGCTGTTCCTATTTATGTCCAGATTTTGGAAAAGAAACTGCAATGATTTCTCTTATTACCTTCCTTCCAAAATAGCTGTTTTCAGTTGCAGGAAAAATAAATGCCTAGAAAGAACAGAATTGGAAAACCTTCAATTCATGCAGAAATTTAAATCAAGGTATGACAATTTTAAAGAAATCTATTCATAAAATGAAAGCATGCATTTACGTACAAAAACTATATAAAAAAGCATAAGCCTACTGGTAATGACATGCCTCCTTTATCTCACAAGGCTTTAAAAGTTCCTTTGCCATCCATATAAGAGTCTGTTTCAATCCTGAATCAATATTAAATGTGTAAAGCATACTGTTTCAGTCTCAAGTTCCAGGAGTTATCAATTCTAATTATAATCATCAGTAACCCACTTTTTAATAATGATTTATTTATTTTAAATTAATGATCTTTTTGCCATTTTTCTTAATAAAGTTAAAATTTCTTCTTCAGCAGAAGTTGACAAATGTTCTTTAAAAGGATTTTGAGAGCACCCTGGTTTCATTTCCCATTAAAAACAATCAAAGAAGGTGTTTACTAAGAAAGAGACCTTTTCCTACAGTGACACCATGAGAAGAAACAATTAAAGAAAAAATGGCTTTAAATAAATACATTTAGGATTAAGACTTTAATTATGTATGCATTTGTGATTGCATGGAATTGCTACAGAGCAGGAGTTAAGGTTGTCTAGGTGGCCTTAACTGCATTTGCAAATTTTCATATCTTTAGATTTCTTTTAAATATTACCTTGACTCTGAATTTCCTGGATGTATAATTGTTTTGGAATAATTATCTCACTGAAGATTGAAAGCATTTATCAGTAAATTAAGGGTTTTAACAATAAAAGTAAATTGGTTGCACCCCAACCTTCCAGGAAACACTGTATAACCTTTATACTTGCATGGGATGAGAAGAGAACTATGAGTTCCTATGTATTTCTAAATTAAAATGTATTATGTTTAATTAGTTTCATTCTGATTAACACCCTTAGTGGCAATGATAACCTCTAGGGGCGCATCCATACGTGCAAGCACATGTGCTTGCAGCAGCTGAAATAAAAGCGGTATAAATTTAAGCCAGGGCTTTTTGCCTCAGCACATGTGCCCGGACATACACTTTGGTGTGGGGGCAAATTGTGCCACTTGGGGCAAAATAACCCTGCCTGGCTTCTTCTGGATCTGCAGGCAGGGGAAGCCACACCTGTGCCATCCCCAGCAGTATAAAGAGCTGCCCTGCCCTGGCCCCATCTGTACAGCAAGGTACTCTGTCAAGTAACTCAGGCCTACTCTATCTCGGGAGCTTCTGGGGAGCAGCCAATTGGTACCTGGAAACACTACCCCTTGTGCCAACTGAAACAGCCCTGACAGTTCCCTGCACCCTTTACCCACTGCAGCAGTCTAGCAGTGAGGGTTGCTGGCTAGCTGTGACCTGCTGCACACCTGCCAGACCCACATGGGGACTGCGTGGCCAGTAGAGGCATCTGCCCCTCTGGGCCAGCTGCCCGTGGACTGTAGCTGCCAAGTTGGCCTTTGTGCAGCACTACTGCCATCTGTGCCCCCTGCCCAGCCATCTGGGCAGCTATTACCCAGAAGATGTTCCAGGTGTGGTGGCCTGCTTTGAACTGTCAAAGCATGTCCTCCTGGCCCCAATTGGCCAGGAGGTCAGCCACCTCCAGCTGGGTCCAAGGTGCCAGCTCTGAGCAGGCAGGGTCCTGCCACTGACCTCCCTAGCATGAATTCTGGTGTTCCCTATCGGAAAACTGAAAAAATGCCTGACAAAAGAGTCCCAAAGTCACTCTGTAAAATACCCTGAAATCCATGTTCCTCCACAATTAACACAGAAGGCCACTAGAGAGACACACACACACACACACACACACCAGTTGGGCAATGTTTTATCGATATATCTACAGTGTTAAAGCAATTTGGAAGCCTACCTGTCTCTATCATCATAATAAAGTCAATTCTAAATACCTATATGTTTTGCTGCCACCCACAGGGGCCACAGTCCCCCAACAGGGGACTAATGGCTCCCACAGGGGCTACTACCCCCCGGCCCAGGTCCCCTTCCCCCTCCTCCAGCCCCCCCTCACTCCTTACTTACCTGCAGTGGAGCCAGTGTCCAGCTCCCTGCGGCTGACACACTGCGTACCCTGCACAGGCAGGCAGCGTGTTTCAACACCAGTGCAAGGGCCAACCATAGAGACACTCTGGCTCCTACCAGAGCATCTCTGTGGAGGACTGAGCCTCCAGTTGCCTCAGGGCATGGTTTGGGACCGTGCCCTGCCCTGCTTTTTTTCTCTGCAGGTTTCTTTGACCCGTAAATATCCAGGGGTCTAATTTTGCCCCCCCGCCAGCTGCAAATTGCGGGAAACATTTTCTTCCTGCATGTGCCTCTTGCAGCATCTCAAAGGAGTTTGAGATGCTGCAACAGACACGTGCCGGCTCATCTGGACATGCCCCAAGTCTCACAGCCTTCATTGGAAATTGCAGGTATTAGGCACCATTCATGATTAAGGCATTTGCCAACAGTATGGCTAATGTAGCATATTTTATTTTATTACAAAATTAAAAGTAGCAATGTCTTGTGGCACAAATATTTCCTGCATTACAAAAAGGGTTTCAGTGCTGCTATATACCTTTCAAAGGAAATAATACTGGACCACAAAGATATTTAAAAAAGGGCTAAAATCAAGGTTGCACAGACATCCATAAATCTAACTCCTTGTGCAGCCATCCTGTATACTGAATGAAGCTATGTGACTAAATAATATGTGATCATGCAATTAAAGACTAATCATAACATACATACGATCTGAAAGAAGAGCTGTTTGAGTCTCCAGTGTTACAAGTATCTTGCACGATGGAAAGGATTAGGTAACCTAACAATTTTAGTGGGTGCTCAATTTTAGTGGGTGCTACCAATTCATCTTATGGTGACTAAAAGAAACAGGGATGTAAGACTCTGTGGGTACATTTACACACGCAATTAATGCAACTGAATGTACTCTGGTTCCATCTGAGCTGATGTAAATTAATCCTGACATCACTATCTACACATAGATAATGATGCTCTACTGTTCAGCAAATTAGTCTGCTACACCATAAAGTGTATCGTGTAGACTCGTACTATATGGACCAGAATGACAAAAATCAATGTGTGCACAGGAGTTCTAAAATATGGTAATGACTTGCAAAAAAAAGCACAAATGTTTTATTTTTACATTGTTAAAAATGACCACATTTAGCTAATAAGATAATTTTTTAATGATAGGCAGTAAGAAGCATCAAGACCTTAAATTTAGAAGGGTTGACTTCAAGGAAAGCAAGGAGTAAGAGGTGCAAGAAGCCCCATGGCTGACAACTCTGAACTATTCCCTCTACTTTCAGAATGTAGATTCTCTGTGGCAAAAATCATTCAGTGTGTGCCCTATGACATCCCCACATCTTTAATGTTCAAAGCATACAAAAAAAGCACAGTCTAACAGAGATTACTATGTTACTATTTCTTAGATATTGAATGAAAATTTTAAAAATAAAGTTACCTGGTTTGTTCCTCCTGCAGTGTGTTGGGATCAGGTATAAAAAACCTTACTCGAAAATGCAGGGTGCAGGGAAAACCTCCTATAATGTTCCATAGAAGTAAATCAATTTTTCTACTTTTCCTGTAAATTTTATAGAAAAACTACAATACACAAAATAAATACATATGCCAAGTCTGGTGTGTTGTTTTTTTTCCCTTTTGAAGCAAAAAGCAATAATGATAAAACTCTCATTTCTCTTCATTATTCCCTCCATTCCCATTATAAGCAACAAAAAAACTTTCTAAGACATTTTTGTTTTCCAAGCACTGTAATCCATTATCATATTTCATTAATGTTAACAATAGTATTGATGTTGAAATTTATGTTCTGCCTCCTTGTGGCATTAAAGAAGGAATTCTTAAAAAAGCACAATGTACTTTATTTAGATGTCTCATAAGCGATCATCATCATCTGGGAAAATTTAGTGAAAGCTCCATCCTGCCCAACATGGAAAATGAATAAAACTTCACCAGTTAATGTGTATGACTGCTGTTACTTCAAATTGCCATCTCACCCATCTTAAAAAGGCTTTCACCCAACAAGGACACTCCTCCAGAGAGACAGATCGCACGTTTGAAAGAGCCACCCGGACACCACGTGAAGAACTGCTGCAGTAGAAAAGAAAACCCCCCAAAATTGCACACCACTGGTTAAGACATATCACCCTTCCCTCAAACCCGTATGGAAAATCCTCAGACAATTGCACCCCACACTAGAAAGAGACCCTATTCTTAAAGAGATTTTCCCACAGCCACACACCCTAGCCTTCAAACAAGCACCAAACCTTGCTAACCTCATCAGAGGCAAACTTCCTCAGGCCCACAACACACCAAATGGATCCAGACCATGCCACGACAAGAAATGCAAAACCTGCCAACGCATCTCCACCACCCCCACGATTACTACACCCCACAACAGAGTCATCAGCATTCCCGGATCTTACATCTGCACCTCCAGAAATGTAATGCATCTCATCCAATGCACCAAATGCCCTGATGGAAAATACGTAGGAGAGACCAAACAACAACTGCGCACCAGAATGAACGCACACCGGAAATGTATCAAAGACAGGAATACCCAATTACCTGTGGGGCCACATTTCTCACAAGAAAACCACTCTCTCTCCAATCTCTCAGTTCTGATCTTCAAAGGAAAATTATAAAAACACTTTCCAGAGACGAGCCTACAAACTCCACTTCATCAACCTCCTGGATACTAAAAATCATGGACTAAACATAGACACTGGATTTATGACACATTATAACCTGCCTGACATCTGACTCCCCAGGTACTTCTCCGCTATTCATCCTCCTTCTCTCCCCTGCCACCCAGCCTGTCTCTCGCCCACTGACTCCTCAATCTACATCTTCACTGACTGCCTGTCTTGTATGCATACCAGCCCAACCTCTGGCTTCTTTACTTTTCATTCCATCCAGGAAGAGCACACACCAACTGCTGAAACTTCCTTAGACTGACTAAGGGTTTTTGAACTTGAAAGCTTGCTTAAAAATTGTTTTCCAACTATTTTGGTTGGTCTAATAAAAGATATCAGATTCACCCAAAGAATCTTGTCTGCCTATATTACTTCAAATCGCACACAAGCACAGAATGAGCCAGAAATGGGGCAGAGAAAAACTGAACTCCTGCATCACTAGTTATTATAGCAGTGGCTATGTACAGGAGTTACGTTTCTACCAGGAAAAAAAAAAAATCACAGCTCTCCCAGTAGAAGCCATGAGTATACAGGCATTCACAGTTTTTCCCAGAACAAAAATGGCTGTTCTGAGAGCAAAATTACTTATCTCCCACCTGCTAGAACTTACTACTGGGAAAAATGTCTTCTACAAGAACAAATGCCTATATATTTCCCCACTTCTTGACTCCTTCTGGGGACAGGTGGTCAGCAGCCAAGTGGCAAGCCTCCAGCCCCATCATTGCTTCTCACATTGAAGTTCTCAGTGTGAGTGACAGATGGGGGCTTTGCCCTACTGCTCTAGTCCCCCTGGAGCAGCTGCTGTTCCTCATACTTTACATGGACCAGAATCACCTCTGGTCTCAGGAAGGTACAAGAAGCAGGGGCAGTTGCAGGCTGAATACCTGTGCCCTGTTCCCAGGAACATATCTAAAGGTGGACATTTTTTGGCTGCTAGAAATGAATGCCAGTTTCACTCTCACCACACCATTTGGATCTTCTCATCCTGGCATGTGTCCTACCAGAGTTTTCTTTGTTTGGTTACGCTGCCTTTTCTTCTTTTGATTCTCTGGCATGTTTTCTGGACATGGTTTCTGTTTTCCTTTCAAAAAAATGCAGCTCTCATAGCCCAGTTGTCTTAAAACCCCAGAATCAGTGCTGATCTCACCCCTCCTCCCCCCGCACACACACTTCAGTCTCTACAATAACCAATAGCTCTCACTTTCCCACATCCCTAATTTTGTGATCATCCTTGGTTTATAACTGCCTGCTTCAGGAACATACAAGACTTGGAGAAAAGAAACATCCTGTAAAGGCTCAAAAAAGAAAAAGACTAGCACAAGAAATATACTGATCTAGACAGAATATCTACACAAACTTCCCATCCTCGGCTCCTGGCTTTTCCTCCAAATCATGAAGTCTCACTCACTTTCCTTGCTTCCCATACAGCTAGCTTTCTTTCTCTTCTGTTGGTCCCGCAGTTCAACAGAACTTCTATCACGAGGGCATACACATTCCCCTTCCTTTCTTTCATCAACATTTTCTTTAAAAATAAATAAATAAATAAAGCAACAGAGATCTTATAATCCTCCACTCCCTGCCAGATCACTTCCTGATCAGCCTTCCAAGTGATCCCTTGCTTAACTACCATGCCCTTGGACTTGGGAGACTTGAAAACACTTACCCTGGGCAGAAGCTATCTTTATCCATTCAAAAAAAGATTCAAGCTTAACAATACAGGTTTCCCTCAATTTATGCGGTAGATGTGTTCCCAGGGCAGGCGCATAAGTTAAATTTGCATAAAGCATACCCAGTTTACAATGAAACAGATAGGGACACATTCCCACGGTGGTGAGGGAGGGAGGGAGTGAGGCTGGGGCTAGAGAAAGGTCAGGGAGAGAGGCACAGCTCAGCCCAGTGGCTGCAAGCAGGTGGTGTAGGCCGCTCCCAGGGATGCAACAGGGGTGGCACCAGGCTCTTCACGGTGCTCAGGGTGGACAGCAGCCCCACTAGTCCCATTTCTCCCCACACACCTCACTGCTCCGCTTCTCCTCAGTCACCACAGCCCCTGCTGAAGTGGCCACGGGA
>NW_005842272.1:1250393-1253602 GCF_000455745.1 Alligator sinensis | reverse complement strand
GGCGGCGGGGTTGGGGGGGCGGGTGGCGGGGGGGGGGGCAGGTGCTACGGTGAATTTTGGGGTGGCAGAAGCCCCCCTCCCATCGCTACAGCCCACCCTGAGCACCGGGAAGAGCCTAGTGCTGCCGCACGGCCCGAGCCTGCACATACACTGCAAGCTGCTGCCTGTCCCTGCTGCAGCCCTGGGAGCGGTGGATGCCAACTACTTGCAGCTGCTGGGCTACGTTGTGCTGGGGGGTTCAGGGCAGAGCCCCGGGGATTCAGGGCATGGTGCAACCGAGCGGCAGAAAGCCGCTGGCATCAGCTGCTCCCAGAGCAGCTGCAGCAGGGGTTGTGGTGAGTGGGGCTCCAGTCCCATGGCTCTTTCCCCTCCCCTCACAAACTTACCTACTTGGGGGAGCGCACCTATGCCAATCACGTAACAGCAAATTTACCTCGCATATAATGAATTTCAGGTATAAAAAGGGTCATCGCATAAGAGCGACTTTGCATAAATTGAGCCGACGAAGAAATCAAGGGAAACCTGTACTCAACTGATCTTGGTCTGAAGACTCAGTACTGGCTACAAATAACTGGCTTCACATACAGCAAAGCATCCAAATGGTACAGCAATTTCATACCATCAATCAAAATTCTAAAGTTACTAACCTTCACTCAGACGGGACTATCAATAACTTAGACTACATTTGCATTCAAAGGAAAGACAGAAAGCTATGCTGTTACCATAAACAATCAATAAACTCTTCCGACTAAGAAAGTTATACCCTATTCATAGTTTTAAGATGGAATTTAAAAATTAACCACTATAGAATGACTAGTTTTGATCGACTTTGACCAGGCTAGGAATTTTACCTAAAATGGTTTAAGCTCGCCTCAGGGTTACTATTTTTTCCTTAGGACTGTGTCTAAGAACTTTTTCAGGCTCAAATCTACCGTCAACATCAATGGTAATAATACTGTACTGTTGCCTCCATACAGCTACTGTTTGTACTACTACATCATATACTGTTGCCTCCAGACCGCTACTGTTTTTACTGCTACATCTGCATATCACAGCAGTAACATCATAAGCAACCTACAGTTCCTGATCTGCAGCCAAGCAGTGGTAAGAGCTGCGGGAATTTTTGTCAAAAAGGTTTAGTAAGCAAGGCAATGATATCCAAAAGTTTACTTCACACATGGATAATATTTAAGCTAATCAAGAAAACTAGAACAGGCTTAAAAACAATTAGAAGTTTTTGTCTGCCAAGTACTAAAAATATCTTACCTTTAAGCTGTTTTTTGATAGGTTTGCTCGTTTCAAGCCACCGCTGTGAAGTAAAAAAAAAAAAAAATTAGATGGATTTTTTTTTTTTCCAAAGAAAAAGTCATTATGCATTTATTTTAAGAAAAAGTTAACAGTGTACTTACAGGGGAATCTACTGCCTCTTCATTTTGCTGTAAACCAAAATATTCCTTCTCTGTCACACCCAAGTGGTTATAAGCCATATCCAACAAAATCTGACCAGTATCTTGTTTCTGAGAAGAAGAAAAAAAACCGGAAAATTCATAAGAGGAAGGTATGACAAAGAATGTCTAAAAACAGAATTTTCAGATATATAATAAGCCTAGCCTAGAACAGGGGTAGGCAACCCTTAGCACGCATGCCACAGTAGCACACCAAGGCATCTTGCTTGGGATGCACGCCTCAGGGCAGATGGCAGGGGAGTCTCAAGGGGCCCGATCCTTGTTGTGGCACAGAAGTCTTGACCCCTTCCCCGCTATGTGGCTTGAGGCACACATGCACCTGCCACTGGCAACAAGCTGGGCTGGGGCTCCATAGATCCCAGTGCAGCTGCTCACAGGCAGCAGGGGCGAACCCAGAGTCTGGGCTGGCTGAAGCAGGCAGTCAGGAGGCTGCAAACAGCTGCACCATGGTCCATGAAGCCCTGGCCAAGCTCATTGCTGGCAGCACTTACATGCATGCCTCAGGGCAGATGGCAGGGAAGTTGCCAGGGCTGCGCTGTCACAACAAGGATCGGGCTCTTCATGGCTCCCCCACTGTCCGCCCCTGGCACACCAACATCTTACAAGTCAAGGTCGCAGGTGTTTTTGGCAATGTACCCAAAAACATTGCCAACTCCTGACCTACAAGGAAAAACAATGCAACAGAGAAATGAATTTTACCAAAAACATATCTCTTTCCCGAAATCAGGTTCCTAGGCAAGCCAGAGATTCAACCTTCCTCATTCATTCCTTGTAAACAGATAAAAGGATAATGAAAATGAGAAAAAATCCTCAATTTTATACTAAAAATTGCAAAGGAAAGAAATGCTACTGCTACACCAGCATTTATAAAGACCCATCATCCTGCAAGTACACTCCCCATGGGTTAGAAAAGCAAACTGCATCTTCCTCAATATAAAAGGCTTACACACCAAGATATGCTGTCCTATCATATTGATTAAAATTGATGGACAGATAAAGAGACAGAGAACCTAGTCAGGTTTTAGACATTATTCCAATCACAGGGTAGCTTTTCTTGCATGATGAAGAGGTTGTACCATATATACAGCTACACATGTGTAGTAAGGCTGTGCGAAGCTTCGGTAGCTGATTCAATTTGGAGGAGATCCGGCCCAATTTGGGAACCAAATCTCTGAATCCAAATCAAATCAGGAGACCAAGTAAAACCTCTGAATCAATTCGAAGCATCTGAAACTATTAGGAAAAGATTTGGCAATAGACACAGCTGCCTCCAGCTGGTAAGTCTGTTGGGGGAAGTGGGGATTGAGGCTGGGCTTGGAAAATCTGCACAGCTGGGGCAGAGGTGCAGAACTTCAGGAGGTGGGCAGGGGGGCACGGGATGTGGGTGCGGCAGCACTGGAAGCGGGGGCTTTGCCCTGCTGCTGCTTGCCCAGCCAGCGCGGGGGCGGGGGATGGGATGCAGACACAGCTCACTCTGGGCGGAAGGGAACAAGTAGCAGCAGGGCATAGCCCCCACTCCCAGGGCTACTGTGCCCACATCCTGCTCCCCCCTGCCCCGGCTGGACAAGCGGTGGCAAGGCAGAGCCCCTGCTCCCAGCACTGATGCGCCCACATCCCGTGATGTGCCACGTCAGCTGGCAAGTGTCAGAGCCCACCCTCATAGTTTCACAGTTTTAGGGTCGGAAGGGACCTAATAGATCTTCTAGCCCGACCCCCCGCCAGGGCGGGAGAACAACCCAAAAA
>NW_005842272.1:1232695-1249701 GCF_000455745.1 Alligator sinensis | reverse complement strand
GCAGTGCTGGGAGCGGGGGCTATGCCCTGCTGCCACTTGCCCCCTTCCATTGAAGCAAGCCACGCCCACATCCCCCCACCCGCCCCCACCCCAGCTGGGCAAGCAGCAGCAGGGCCGAGCCCTCGCTCCAAGAGCTGCCATGCCGACATCCTGCACCCCCACTCCCCTGCCCCAGCTGGGCAGCTTGTCCCAGCCCAAACCCTTCCTCCCCTACGTCCCTTCCCTCCCCCAAACGCAACAGATTTACCAGCTGAAGGCAGCTGAGCTGCCTGTTTACTCTATGGCCAAATCTCCGAAATGGCACCAAATCTTTTGGATCTGTTTCGGTTGAACTGAATCAGGACAGTGATTCAAACCTCTGAATCAAATCACTGTCCTCTGAATCTGCCAAATCCAAATCAAATACTTGCTGCTTCGCACAGGCCTAATGTGTAGGGCAAGCTGTCAGGAGGAGGGAAAAAGGAACAACAACTTGCACCGCTGCTTCTGAGCACCTAGAGGAGCTCTTGCTGGTCAGCAGAACCCCTGAAAGAATTACCTAACTCTTCTAAAGAGTAATCCCCTAGGATCCCTGGGGTCTCCCCTGGGAAACAAACTAGGGAAGGGAGAAGAAATCCTCCCCCTACTTCTATAGATGCACCAACACATCGGTCCAATATCGGATCAGCACCAACATAAAGAAAATTGACTGTATCAGAAATTGGCTTGAAGTGGCCGATAATTTGGCTGATGAATGCTTGTGCATGCATGCAGCCGCAGCGCAGCACAGGCAGCAAGGCGAGGGAGGGAGTGGGGCTGCCCCACCCTGCCCCGCAGAGATCTGCCCCCCCTCACCCCACGCCCTCCCGAACAAGTGGCAAGAGCAGCAGCAGGAGCTGCTGGACAAGCGGCACGCAGTGGCAGGAGTTGCCCTCCCCCTGGACGAGCTGCAGCTCTGTCCTGCACCCACCCCGCCCAGGCAGCAGCCACCGCAACCCCAGTCCCCTGCCTCATCGCAGGGGGCCTCCCCCTCCTCTTTTACCACAATGGACTTACCAACTGGACTCAGCTGTATTGCAAATCAGATCGGTGTCGACCAATATGCCTCCTTAAAAAAATCGGCTATCGATATCAGCCCCCAAAATGTCTACCAGTGCACGCCTACCTACTTCCCCCCCATGTGCACATGGAGCAGAGGGCATCCTGCCCTGCTGGAGCAAAGCCCAGGTCTCCAGAGCAGCAGCAGGGCCCAGGTGAGGGTGGTGGAGGGGGGCTGGAGGAGGGGAGGTGGCAATACAGCCAGGCAGACTCCCCCACAAGAAGTTTGCTGCTGTCCAGGAAACCTAGGCTGCACTGTGGCCCCCTGCACTGGCTCCTTGCCCTTGTATAGGGAAAATGGGGTGGGGGGGTGGTGAGGATTCTCCCCCATGCTTGCTGCTGCTCAGGAAACCCTGTGTTCAGCTCCAGCATAGCAAGGCTGACCTTGCTCACCTGCTCTGTGCTCACATGGGGAGAGAGCCAGGGTATTTCTCCTGCTGGGTGCTGCTGGGTATGGGGAATGAACTTAGGGCTCAGATCTATACTGGGTCAGGAGTTTCCTCCTTGTTCTTTTTAAAAGAAGTTTATACTAGAGATGGAGTACTGCAACCTGGGATGCCAGAAGACAAGCATATTGCTATCATACAGTGTATTCCTTGCTACATGTGAAAATTAAAGCTGGTTAGCAACTGGCTATGTAGTACATGTTTTTGCGATCTAACTTTATAGCTGGTTGGAGCAGTTAATAGCATGATAGATACTTTGCACATGTAGCTGTTCTCAGTTAATTGTACAATGACTATAACATGTAGACAGGGACAGCAAGTCTGCAAACCTGCAGTCTGCAGAAAACTCAAAATAATTTAAAAAGCAAACACAATATTGCATTAACAAAACCAGACCTGCTTAGTCTCAGCTGGTTTTCTGGAAGAAGAAAAATTTCCTCACCCTGTTCCATGTGCCCCTTCCATCCTTTTGTACAGACTCATCCTTTGGATGTTTTCCAGTTGAATGTAGGTATTATAACAGATCAGAGAGGCCATTATAGGCTGTACAGGTAACCAGCACCTCAATTTTCATGTACAAATGAACTAGCAACCTATGATCATTTAGGGGCATAGACATGTGTCTGTCCTCACCTGTTTGGTCAACTAAAACTCTGGCTAACCATAAACTATACTTGTTAAAGCTTCTGAGATGCCTTCAACACGATTTTCAAATATGACAAGCTGCAGTACTGTACAGCCTTCAAGAAAAAAAAAAAAAGAATAAATGACTGCACCGCAAAGAAAGACAGAGACAGAGTCACTTGACAGGCTGAAACTGAAAAAGGTTAAATTTCTGGTCACTCAGAGTAAGTATTTGGGAGCACAAAGGTAACTTGTCTAGTAACAAAGCAGACAATACTGAATTTGACAGCAAACACCTCTGAATACAATAGTAATCACAGGTTGTCAGCTCCTCAATTACTTCCTCTCATCCTGACTGATTTTGAAATTCTTGGTTCCTTCCTCACCCAGTCACTTGAAAGGCAGGAAAACAATCCTCTCTCAGTCTGACAGAAAGACAACCACTATGTTCACAAAAGTCAGGAATTCATTGGTTAGAGTTAGACAACGAGGCTGCTTGCAGACGTACACAAATAAATAAATAAATAATTTTTAAAACCCCACTCTTTACCTGAAGAAGCAACACATTAGTTCAACCCAGCTCTGCAACATCTGTATAGATCAGGCGCTTCAGCAGGGCATAATGAAGCTTTTATCTAAAGCCAATTCAATCAGTATTAGATAAAAGCACCAAAAAAGCCCCACTAAACCACCCAATCTATACAGGTGGTGGAGAGCTGGGTCAAACAAACAGGATGCCTCTTCTGGGCATGTGCTGGGCATGGTGCAGAAGTGCACCAAATTTAAAAGTGAAGCATGGATTTTTACTGACCATAAAGTAAAAGTACATAGCATAATTAGATGTAGCTATCTTTATAGTTAAGATGTACAAATATTTCAGTTTTAAAGGTCACCTGCAGTGACCTGACAGAATGGAACCTTGATCCAATGGCTAGGAGACCAAGACAACTAGAGATTTCGTTCCACTGCAGCCTTCATCGGCCTTCACAGCTGTTGAGATTCTAACACCTTCTTCCACCTGCACTGCCATTGAGGATTTGTAGTCATGGCTAGGGGATGGGCAGGCTTAATATAGTGGTGACCTGTATTCACCATGTCTGAGCACTATCAAAGGATATAGATGGCTTTTGAGGAGGGAAAGCATTGCCATCTGCTGTCCTTACCTCATCCTGGTGGTGTTGCTGCTGCTTGGTCTGTGACTGCTTATTCAGAGTTACCCCTGGTTATTTCATAGGTAACCTGGTCATCCACCACCTGTGAACATGCTGGGTAACAGTACAGCTCTGCCCCACAGGCTGAGTTTTCAATGATAGCACCCAGTCCACAGCTACTTCCCCCAATTCTTTCACCATGGCTTAGGATAGACACAGCCATATGTCTATGTTAAATCACACCCTGTGTCTATCCCAACTCTGGTGTTGGTTCAACAAAAGGTATCATCCACAATAATTCTTGCCTCTCACATAAAAAAGAAACACATTTAAATATCATGAGGCGAACTAAATTCAGTCAACTTAGGTGAAGTTTGGCTAAACCGCACAGATGGAAATTGCTAAAATTTCCTTAAGAACTACACTGAACCACAATTTGTCGACCTACTGCAGATGTTCAACACTGATTTTCAGATTAAAAATAATACCTTTAAGTACCTTTAAAATATCTAGTCATTTGATTTCAAATAAATACTGATGTAGATCCAGGTAAAAGTTAAGGATTTAAACATTTTGCATTTTTGTACAAAGTAAATAGTCTCAAGTTAAATTTTTCACTCTCATCCATCATTCTTGTATGTAAACCCAGAAAGCCAGCCTACCACCAAATACAAAATGCTTGGTAGCATTCAGATGCAAATCGTCCAATTCTCTTCACCTGATAGCCCATCAAGGCACAAAACAAAAACTGTAGCGTACCACAACTTAAGAGGTGTGTCCTATAATCCTTCAGTAGCAAAATACATAAGCATGATGAATTTGTTGAAATCTGAATACACTGTAAAACAGCTGAATTCATGTGAAGCATGGTGACATAATTCATACCCCCCCCCCATATGTATCATATACATACCAAACGCCTATTTTTAACTGGACTTTTCATCCACAGTTCTCAAAGTGTTTTAAATAGAAGGATAAGAATTGCTACCACTTTATATATGGGGCACAGGAATAAAGAGAGGTAAAGCACCTTCAGGTCAGTGGTGGAGCCAATGCAAAACCCCTGTCTGCTGCATTCACTTTACCTTATCTAATTGCCTTTCTTCAGCAGAACTCAGCTTTCCTCCCTCAGACCCTAATATTACTACACAGGGTTAAAATAGCAGTAAGTAGAAATAAGTAGAACAGAGTAAAAGACATCTACTTGCTCAAAAA
This sequence comes from Alligator sinensis, assembly GCF_000455745.1. Lineage (NCBI taxonomy): Eukaryota > Metazoa > Chordata > Crocodylia > Alligatoridae > Alligator > Alligator sinensis. The sequence continues at coordinate 1,245,188 of NW_005842272.1, read as the reverse complement.
AGGCAGAGTCCCACTACTAACTCCCTATCTTAAATAACTCACAGAAATAACCCCTCACGCATCTAGGAACAAGCATGCCTTTCAAATAATACATCTATTAAAACAGGGGCAGCTAGCCTGTGGCACATGTGCCACAAATGGCATGAGCAGCCTGTGTGGCATGCAGTAGACTAGGGAGACAAGCAGCAGAGGCAGATAGGGTAGGAAGCAGAAAGCAAAGCAGCAGATGGAGAGAGGGACTGTATCATATAAAAGTAAGGTTAGAAGAGACCTTGGAGGGGCACTTGGGGGACATATGGGGCCAATGTGGCATATCTGCCAAAAAGGTTGGCCCCCAACCAAGTAACCAAGTCCTTGACCACTACAATCTAGGCACAAAACTAATGATTGGAGCATTTTTACAGTCTATTCACATACACTGATAAAAGTATGATGGATGACATATGTCATATTGAATGAAATAGTTTGAATGTTTGTAAAGGTTGCCCATTAGCCAGTTTCAGGAAGAAGATAAGATTTATCTCCTTATCTAGCTCATTGTTTTGGAACTACGTGCAAAATGTCCTGACTTCGCTTAAAGCCTTAATTTAAATTTAATCTTTAGAAGTCTTTTACAAAGAGAGCAAATATCCTGAGTTCCGAGACATCAAAGCCTAAGGCTTTTTAACCAGATTGGTAAGAAAAGGGCATTTGCAGTGATATGGAAGTCTCCCCAGGAGTAATTTAAAATGCTCAACAAAGGTAATTTCAAAAGAATCTGTTGAGTAAGATCCGAGCCCAAATTTGGGAGTAGTGACAAGTTGAGTAGGAGACGGCAGCTCACGCAATAAAAACTGTAATTTACTGTCCCAATTTGGAGGTGACTTCACTTGCAGAACAACGAAGGAAGAATCGCAAGTGTAGCCCGGAACAGACTGATCACCTGATCCAACCTCTCTGTGAACACGAATTTCTTAGTTCACGCTGAAGCTGCAGAGCGCCCGAAAGGGACTGAAGGAAGGGGACTTAGTCCTATCACTGCTGAGCCTAGCTCATTGAATCGTATTGCTGAGGTCAGCCTATTGAATCGTATTGCTGAGGCGAGCCCATTGAACCGTACTACTGAGGCCAACCCATTAAATTGTACTACTGAGGAATGAAACCATATCTTGGTATTTGGCTTCTCGGAATTCTAGGATTGTAAGTATATTATGAAAAATAATAGTATTGATTCAAATTTAACTTTTAGTTGTAATTGTAGTTGTTTTTGTAACACTAATTCTTATAGCATTGTTTGGGAAGGAAGTGCATTCGGAGCATTGTTTCTGATATATGTAATTATTGTGTTCTTAATGTTTGTGGTATTTCTTAAAGCTAAGCAGTGTTATATACGTAGCAAAGAGTTTTAAAATAAAATTGTGTTGTATAAATTAAGTGTGTAATCATTGTGAAATCACGCAATCAGCTAACTACTCCCCCAGCCAGTGCATCAAAACGAATCAGTAAATTGTGTGGGATTTTCTCTATTCCATAACCCACTAGAGACAACATATGGTCAAATTCATTGACTAAATATGGTTGAACAGGCTAGATATATTTTTCCCTAAGCATGTGGGCGAGATGACAGTCCACATATTTAAGAGAAGTGGTCTGAATCTGAACCATCTTGTTTAAATCACTCCAGCTATAGCACATCAGAGCAGTAAATATTTACATTATAGTCACATCCACCTCTTGTCTTTCAGAATTAAAGATTTTTAGAAGAGCTAATTTAAAAGAAACAAGTTCAAAAAGATTTTGAACTTTAGATTTCACAACAAGCAGGTTGCAGCTACCTAGTGGGCAATAAATATTTCTTACTGTTACACAAAGTAGCTTATTTTATTTGGAAAACTGTCACTTATCCTCCATAAACAAGGGACAAAATTTTTGCAATACAACATATGAACAAATGTTTATCCATCTAAAACAAAACCAAAGGCTGGAAGTGAAAATGTGATTTTTCATTAAAAACAGCACTTCACGAATCTGTCTACCGGTGATAGGTCAATAAGCAAAAAGGTTAACAAGCATAAAGTTTGTCAGTGCTCACATGAAAAAAAAAAAAACAAAGCATACCTTATTATACACCCTGTTATATCTTACCTTCTGTTCACAACCCCATGTAATCTTTGCAGCAGATACCATAATTGCTTCCCTGCATTTAGAAGAATACTTTAAACTTATTTTATACTATATTTTAAGATCGCATAGCAGCCAAAAATGCAGCAAATCAATGTTGCATGACCAACCAACTACTCATTATCAGTAAATAAGTCATGAAGCTACGGTGGTTTTCTGATTACCACTAGAAAAGAAGATTCAATGTCTATTTCTACTGGTTTTCCTCATTCTTTCTATTTTTTCAGACCTAGTGAGGGTATGTGTCAAGACAGATTTATCATTGGTAGCCAGGTAAAGCAATCCCTATGGGACATCAAATCAATAATGAATGACTGGGAATATATATTGTTTACCTTCTTTATCACCACAAGGGCATTAGAAGTAGATCACCTGATCTTAGACGTACTGAAAAGTAAGGTTCCATAGTAACAGTTATCAGGACAAGGTTCAGTTCAATAGCTGATAACTTGTGAGGGTTCCTACACATTAAATATGAGCCCAAGAGATCATTATTAGAAAAATGAAAGACCAGAACACCCCATTTACTTTTTATAAAGTTGCTATGAAATAAAAAATAACTTATTTTCCAACAGGAAGTAGAGAGGCAGAAAGTCTCTTCATACTGGTGTTATTATATGATAAAGAAAGCATTGAAAACGTTTTGAAAAAGACCAATGATTCCAAACCAGAGACATTCAAGTGAAAGTATGTGGACTTCAGTTGGTGGTTCTCAAGTGGGATACTACAACTCCAGCCCCACCACTGCTGTTTTTAAGAGACATGTTGGAGCAACTTAGAAGCAGCTACAGCAAAAAGCATGCCTGCCTGCATTACATGATACAGGAACATGGGCCATTTCTGCTGCAGCTCTTCCTGGTTCTGCTCCAATGTGCCTCCAGAAAACTGAGATGCACAGAGCAGTTCTATCTAGTGGCAGCTTTTATCTCCAAGCTGCTGCTACCATTGCCAGGGGGTCAACTGCCTTGACTATGTGCACTGTTTTTCAGCAGGTGTCAGACTCGAACCATGAAGAGCTGCAAAAGAAGCGGCATGCCTGCCCGAGTAGCATAATGCAGGCAGGCTCGCCTTTCTGTCACAGTTGCTTCCCGATCTGCCTCTGCAGAAGGCACAAGGTGCAGTTCCACTTAGAAACAGCAGCAGTAGCAGTAACCATGCAGCAGCACCCTCACCACTCTTCACCTGCTCTCTTCCCCTTCCTAGGCCTCATGTGTTCTTCTGCACAGTCCTTGCCCCTCCCACCCTCTCAGCACTTCCCATGCAGTGCACGTGCAGCCTGGCACCTCGTCTCTGTTGGCCGGGCATCCCTGGACTCTGTCACTTACAGCCCCAGGGCTAGCATTCAGAAGGGATAGCCCTGAGAGAACTACGGGAAGAATTTGGTCCAGTTGCCCCCACTCCCCACCAGTGACTTGCAGCCATGTGCAGGGAATCACTGCTGCAGTGGTTGCAAGTGTGCTCTGGGCCAGACACAGTTAGGGTCTGAAGGAGGAGAAAATAATATAAACATATAATCAATTAATAGCATTAATCATACAATGATAATGTTTAGATGATCATATTAGTAATATATTTATATTAGCTTTATAAATGAGGTGCTACTAAATTCTGAAAAGTTTTAGAGGGATACACCTAGGGTCTATAAAGGTTCAGAACCACTATCTTCAGTGGAGTTTCAGTACTTTTGAAACTGTATGAGAGTGCACAGTACCAACAGAAATGATGCTCTAAGGTCAGGAAGGTCTCTAAAAAATCTTTTGACTTTTAAAATGCCATTATATTCCTCAGAAATAGCTAAAATAAAAATCTGAAAGTCACTAGCCAAAACAGAAGTTGCTCCATTTGTCAATCACAGTGGCTTTGCCTGCATAGCTATGTTAGAGCGTGCTCGTTTTTCATACTGTTAGCCAGCAGAGCTATGCAACATAACGCGGTATAAGACAGGGGCAAGCAAAATACAGGCAAATGGGGCAGATTCAACCCACCAGGCACTTTCATCCAACCTGCAATGCCCACCAACTAATTGCACCCCGCCCAGCCATTTCACCCATTAGGGTAGCAGCAAAGTGCCCATGTATATACTACCCCCGTCTCGCCAACATATTCTATTGGGCCTTGCTCCCATCCTTGTGGGCTGAAGGGCCCAGCTGGCCAGCACACTGTCCAGACAGGGCTGCTGCTGCCACTGCTGCAGCTGGTGGGGGACCTGCTGCAGTCTAGAGGTTAGGGTGGGACTTCTTTTGAAAGATGTCCAGGCTCAGATTCTGGAGGGACTCAAGACCAACAGAGTTCCAGAGCTGAAGAGCAACTGTCAAGAACAATTTCCTATAAGTTTTCATCAAGCAGATTTGGCAAACTGATGTTATTTGCAGGAAGCTGTTCTTGGATTGCAATGGGAAGTAAGGTAGAAGAGGGTGTCCTGGGTGTAATGGCCAGAGAGAATGCAGAGGGTACTTCTATTCACCTCCACAAATGAAAGAGTGGTGAAGGAATGAATAAAAAGCAATGAACATTCCAGCTCCTATGACAAAAAATTAATGACCCAGCCGAACTATTTTATAAACCCCCCCCACCAAAAAGCATATTTTCAGCATTACCACCTTCAAAATCAGCAAAAATGTGTTCCCACTAAAGCACATGCTCACAAAAATAGATAGATACATAGATAGATTTTCTTGATTTATATATCTGGAAAATCCATACAGATACACTTAGACTACTTGAAATAGAAGCTAGGTACGGCTATTTCCTAGATCAGAGGTGGGAAATTATTTGGGCCTGTAGGCCACATAGGGAGTTCTGATGAGCTGTTGTGGGCCAGGTCAGCACACCCCACAACCCTGCACAACAGCTCACCAAAACTTCTTAAATGGCTCTACTCTACGCTGAGCTGGGGACACAGGTGGAGCTGAGGCTGGGATGGTGGGGTACTGACAACACAGGGCCAGGGCCCAGAGCACAGCTGTGATCCACTGCCTACATGTCCCTGCAACAGGCGCCGGTTTTGCGGGCACGGGTGTGCAGGGAGTGGATCACGGCTCTGCCCCAGGCTCTGGGCTCTCCATGGAGACTGGCTGGGACCCACATGTAAACAGACAGGATAGGGCTGCGGCAGGCAAAGAGCTGCATCTGGGCCCAGGGCCCAGAGCAGAGCTTCAATCCATTCCCTGCATGCCCCCGCAAGCAGCGGACCATACCTCTGCCACGGCCCCAGCCCCACACTGTCACCACCCCACAATTCCAGCCTTGCCCACCTGCCCTGATTCCAAACACCACTCCCCACCCACCCACAGCCCCATGCCTTACCCACACAGGTCCCACTCACAGCAGCAGGTGCAGGTCTGATGGACCGCGGTGTCCAGGAAGCAGGGGAAGTCCAGCCACCACACTGTCCCAGCCCCACTATGTGCCTGGGAGCGTCAGGACTGGCAACACGTACCCCGGCCCAGGCTACCACTGCGTCTGGGCTGGGCATAACTGAGGGACCTACCATAGGCTGGACAAAATCTTTCAGTACACCGGATCCAGCCTGCAGGCCGTAATTTGCCCACTCTTGCCCTAGACACATTTGGCAAAGTAAGAATTAACATCAACTAACATCAGTTGAAATTAAAGACAGTTAAAATACCAGATTGGTATGCTCAATTCATAACCAGTAACACCAACATATTCCATGATAAAAATGGATATCTGTAATCCAAAATAAAAGCAATACATCTATATTTGAAGAAAAGGAAGAAAAGAAAACTTTAGAACTTACATTGACTTTGAAGCTTTGTATTGAGCCATCCAGAAAGTGGACGTTACAGATAATCTCTGATCGGGTCTTCTCTTTTGGCAGCTCTGATGAACGTATATTATTTATTCTCCCACCTAATGCTCGTAACCGGGAGTTCATTACTATTTCTGAATAACCTGTAAAGCAAAAAGTGTATTTAATAAAACCCTTAATTATAAAAGATACGTCTCGTAAGTGATTCATCTGTTTCATAGTTGGTAGGGTCGGAAGGGACCTGAGCAGGTCATCAAGTCCAACCCCCTGCCATGGCAGGAAAGAGTACTGGGGTCAGACGATCCCGGCAAGGTGCTAATCCAGCCTCCTCTTAAAGACCCCCAAGGTAAGAGCCAGCACCACTTCTCAGAAGTTGGTTCCAGATCCTAGCCACCCTGTGAAGTAGCGCCTCCTGATGTCTAGACTGAATCTACCCTCTGCCAGCTTGTGACCATTATTTCTTGTTGTTCCTGGTAGTGCTCGGGGGAACAGGGACTCCCCCAATGCCTGCTGGTCCCCTCTGACTAGTTTGTAAATGGCCACTAGATCCCCCCTCAGCCTTCTCTTGTGGAGGCAGGTTCAGGTCCTTTAGCCTCTCCTTGTAGGGCCTGCCCTGCTGACCCCTGATCAAGCAAGTGGCCCTCCTCTGGACCCTCTCCATGTTGTCTACATGCCTCCTGAAGTGCGGTGCCCAGAACTGGACGCAGTACTCCAACTGCGGCCTGACCAGTGTCGCATAGAGGGGGGAGGATCACCTCCTTGGACCTGCTTGAGATGCATCTGTGGATGCATGACAAGGTATGGTTGGCCTTCCTGACCGCATCCCCACACTGTCGGTCCATGTTCATTTTGGCATCAATAATGACTCCAAGATCCTTTTCTGCCTTTGCACTGACGAGAAGGGAGTTCCCCAGCCTGTAGGCACGCTGCTGGTTCTCCCCCGCCAGGTGCAGTACCTTGCACTTGTCAGTGTTGAAACCCATCCTGTTCTCATCCACCCACCCCTGTAACCTGTCTAGGTCTGATTGCAACCTATTCCTCCCTTCTAGCGTGCCCACTTCCTCCCACATCTTAGTGTCACCTGCGAATTTGAACAGGGTGCTTTTGAACCCGTTGGCCAAGTCGCTGATGAAGATGTTGAACGGTGCAGGCCTAAGGACCAAGCCCTGCGGAACCCCACTGCCCACATCCCTCCAGGTCGAATAGGACCCATCCACCACCACTCTCTGGGTGAGTCCCTCCAGCCAGTTAGTGACCCAATTGATTGCGTAGGTGTCAAAGTCACAGTCCCCTAGTTTTGTTTTTTTTTTAAATGAGAATGGGGTGAGAGACAGTGTCGAAGGCCTTCCTAAAGTCCAGAAATACTATGTCCACTGCTACACCTGCGTCTAAGGATTTTGTGACCTGGTCATAGAAGGCCACCAGGTTGGTCTGACAGGACCTGCCTCTAATGAACCCTCTAATGAACTGTTTACAATGAGACCTGTCAATTACTTCTGATAAAAAATGGGATTTACAGACGCTTCCCACCCTCTATCCACCTTTTATTCTACAGTAATTAACACAAGTTTTAAAAAAATTAGGTCATATTCTTTCAAAAATCTTTATCAGGTAAAAAAACAAAGTTTGGGGTAAAGATTAGGCAGTGAAAGCTGATGCTTATAAATGTTATGTGAGCTTAAAAAATGCTAACTCGTATAGTTCGCAGCCAAGGTTTTATAGCCAAGAGAAAAAAAATCCATAACGATCATAACCGAGAATTTTAAAAATATTTTCCTGGATGCCCAGAAAGCTGAACAGGCTGAAACACAAAAAAAGAGACAATAAGGGGAGGAAGGGAGGAATTTGTTATCAACGGATCATCTGTAAATATTGCTGTGTAAACAGAAGTACTGCTTCCTATCACAAGAACAGTTCACTAATTAGGCAAATGATTCTCAAATCAGGGTGCCATAGCATCCGGGGGGTGCCTGGCAAGCCTTTCCTGGTTGCTTCAGGGTGCCACAACGTTCCCACTGTTAGGCACGCAAACATAATTGACAAAAGAAACAGAGATTCCAAATAGGAATTTAGTGTTAAATACATTCTGACCTATTGTGGTCTTTCTGAGTTCTTTGCTACAAAAAACTTTATCTATTATTTTTCTATAGTAAAAAAAGTAGTGAAAAATAAGCTGCCATTATCTGAAGCATGTCTAGAATCAAATGAAGGGTGCTTCAAGTCTAAAAAAGGTTGAGAAAGACTGAACTAGGCTTTCTAGCTCATTGAATCTGGGCTGGAAACTAAAGTACCAAGTTAAATACCAATCTTTGTGAATTTATTAGAAGCTGTTTACAATGAGACCTGTACAATTTGAATCCTCAATAGACCCCTGGCCAGAATAATTAAGACATGGCATGTAAAGATTCTAGGGTTCTCCTGTTTTCCAATCCTAATCCAAAATTTAGTTGTGTTTTTGTTTCTTTTTAAATAAAGATGATTGAAAACAAAACTTTATTCTGTAGCATCCTTTCAATAGATATTTGAACTGGCACACACTTACCCATTGACTAGTGTTTCCTGTGCAATTTTGGTATAACTGGCATTTCAAATGTATTAGGACAGATATTATAAACAGGCAAATGAAAATTAATTCAAAGCCATCCTGCAAAGTAATTCAGCATTTTACTCAAACAGAACACCGTATGATCTCCCCCAGAGAGATCACTTCTTGCATCCCAGTGTTCCATGAATTCACCGATAAACTGATACGTAAAAATAATTTATGTACAGACAGTAAAACATAAGAGAAAGAAATGAAGCAAGGCTGAGATGCAAACTTGCTTCAGAGTGGAATTTTATATAAGTAGTGTGATGAGCTATCTTGACATTACAGTCTCTTTATAAAACATCTGATACACTCCTTCACAACAGAAACATTCAATGACATGTCAAGCATGCAAAGATATGCAACGTTATCCTTACATAGCTTTCATTTATTGGCCAATTTATAGACATCTTTATGTATATTGAAAAATCAAAATCTGTAATAAATTGTTCAGGCTCAATTCCTTATCCAGCATGCTGCTTTTTCCCCCCATCTTATCATCTTCTCCATCATGGAACAAATACAAAAATGAATCATCTTCTATTTTTCTGCTTTAAAAAAAAAAAAAAAAAAAAAAAAAATTATTTGCACCATGAAAGGATTACTGCCACAAACTATTACTAACCCAGTGCTTTAAAATATCTCTTTTGATATGTGATTGTTTCATACATTAAAGGTGCTTCATATTCATTGAGCATCACCTATGCTGTGCACCAAGTAAAAAAATAATTGTGAAATCATGTAATTACAAGCTGTTTCATACAGCATGCCATTCAAGGAGAAGGATAATTAAGATTAGCCTTTCCTACTTTTTTTAGTGCTGGACTTTGCAACCTTAACTTTCTTTTAATGTTTAATCAGTTATTTTTCATAAGGTGACAAAACATGGATTCCATCATGAAGATCACCTCCTTCTCATACGGCTCATCAAATCTTTTAATACAAAACAACCATCTCTATCTTTTAAGCTAATTGATTGGTAGCAGTAGGTGGCTGTTACCTACCCAGGACTAGCCACTAGATGAGGAAGAAATATTACATTAGCTGGATTCAAAGCTGGAAGAATGCCTCCTGCTCTTAGTTCTGGTACTTTATGCCAAAGCAGACTCCCAGATGCTTCAAAAAATAAATGGGAAAGTATGAACCTACTCAGCCCTTACATTCCTGGAGTGGAGTATGCTCAGAGAAAAACTAAATCCTTAGAGAATTCAGATGCCAAATTCTTAAAATTCTCTACTAACAATGAACAACCAGATTTTGAGAGGCTTAGAATTTGCACAAACTTACACTTGGAATTCTTTTTTATAAATACTCCCTATCACAGGCAGTAGAGCAGCATTTCATTAAAATTAGGTAACACACACACTGCATATGCATATACATACACACACTTAAAAAAACACAAGGACAGTACAGCAATTTATTGGACTGACATTGTTTTGTTTTATGAAAGGAAAAGTATAAAATACTGTAGGTGTTAGTGTTACTACAACTAATAGTACATAACAACATATATCATTCCAATCTAATCTCACAATAGAGTCCTCTTCCTAAATTTCTAATAAGTTATATGAATACCCCAAAATAGATGACAGGCAATTTTACTAGTTCATCTTGCCATCTAGGAATATGAACCCCCAGGGTTTTTTTCAAAGTGACAACTGTACATCTCTCCTATATCTGGATTACCTTTTCACCAAGCCAATAAACTGCAATTTGCTCCCTGAGCCTAAGGCCAAATTCTACTAAATGCTGTTACAGAAGGCAAAGTATAAGAGATGGTAATAGAACTGACATTCCTTTAAGATGTCAGTGAAATGCCAGTACCCAGTTTTCTATAATCTAGGTAGAATTCAGAATGGCAAAAAGAATATTAACACATCCTATGACTGCGGAGCATCCAATGCCTTCACAAGTAAACATGACCTAACTTTTTCTGTCGCAAAAACCTATTAATTACAGTTCTCCAAGTATTTGTGAAAAGTCTCCAGAAACCTCAAACATTTAATTGGTAATCTATACTCTTCATCGGTAATCTATACTGCAAGGTTTAGTGATGTGCTCAAACAGTTAAAATACTGATCACATTAGAATTATATTTGTTAGTATACTAAGGTTCTATGCTGAGTGTGCCAAATAAAAACAGGAATTGGGAAGTTCAAGCACTAATGCTTTAATGAGATGACAAGGTTGCACAGACCATATAAACCAAAGACTTCGAAGCCGTTGAATTTTGTAACCACATACCACATCACATGAGTCAGCCAAATTAGTTCCATGAAATCTGTCCTTTTCACAGGAACGGAATGCCACTCCTTTCCCAATGGCAGATTACATTGAAAACTCACCGCTTCACCTGGATTACCTCATTCTTCCACACAAAAATAAAAGAAGTGTTTAATCAGGCCTGCCTTAAATTCAACATGCATTTTCATTTAGGAATCAATTGCTGAAACACCATCATGGATTAGATCAAACATGGCATCCTAGGTGCAAATAGTTCAGAGGAAGTTATTAAAACGGCTCTGAAGAAGGACAAGGGTCCTGATGTGGAGTTCTAGCATAAACTCCTCCTGTGCTTAGAAAGAGAGGACTTAAATGACATGAGAGAGTTCTGAGGACTTGTCTCTCCACAGCCCAGGCTAACCAGGGCCTATAATTACAGGCAAAATCCAGCATCATTTCCTTACCTGTGGGCTGGAGCATGTCTATCATTTCTAGTCACACTTTTTAAAGCAGTTACATTTGAATATGTACCAATCACTGCAATGTTTAGCAACTGCAAGGACATGGTAATTATCACAACATGAAGTAGTTCAAACCCCCAAAAACTTTTAGTAAAATTTTAAACGTGAAATATTTATTTTCATGTTATAATTTTAAAATGTATCCATCCTGTAACAATAATATGCAATAATCTTAGCTCTAATTAATGCAGCTCCACTACAGAATTAATGCATGTCTAAAGCATTAAATACACTTTATACTTGAACATGTTTATCATGCCTTCTGTGACAATTACATTGTGATGATATTGGACTGAGTCAAAAGACCTTAATTTATTTTCCTGTACAAATATCTGGATTTTTCTTATTCTCTATTTTTAGAGAATCAAGGAGCTACTTCCTGGTACCTATCTTCATGAACAATTCAACATTTTTAATATTAAGCAATAGTAACTGCAACCACACCCACTTCTTGAACCAGCTTTCCTGTGTGTTACTTCAAATCAAGATTATCTTTTATCTACTCTAGAACCTACAATTGTAAAAAGTAATTTTTCATACCATCATTAAAATATTTAGTGCCATTTTGCCAGTGTAGGCAGTTTAAGTTGCTTGTTATTACCACTTTATTAAACTACTGCAACAGAGGTTTCTACTCCATGAACAGTGTAAACGTTTTCTTCTAAATTGGGCTGTATTCACAGGATACCTGCCAGATTTTTCCCAGTACCTCCTTTAAACTTTATTTATTAGACCTATATGCTGCCCTTCTCAAGAATGGCTCCTGGAGGCTTACTGTAACAGACAGAAAGAACAAATGGAACAGAACAGCGTTCAGCAACATCCAGCCTAAAAGCCACCAGAGCTGGCTCAGAAAGCCAGGGGGCTTTGTGCCTATAATGCAGAAGTGCACAGACACATTGGTCCAATATCGGATCGGCACAGATATAAAGAAAACTGATCATATCGGAAATCGCCCTTATGTGGGCAATAATTCGACTGATAAATGCTCATGCATGCGTAGTCACAGTGCAGCACTTAAGCAGCGAGGAGCACAGCCCGGCAGCTTGGAGAGCTGCATGCAGCTGATGAGTCTGGTGTGGTAGAAAGGGAGGGGGGAAGACGGTAGAGGGGGAGTGGAGTGAAGGGGCAGATAACGGCCCCCGCAGTAAGGGAGGAGTGGGGCTGGGGCAACTGCTGCCCAGCCAGGGCTGGTCAGGTATGTGACGGAGCTACGGCTCGTCCTGG